>NC_055989.1:137143979-137471923 GCF_018446385.1 Zingiber officinale | reverse complement strand
CCCCTTCTTTTATATTCTTTGGCCTAGGTAAATTAGGAAATTTAATTACAATAAATTTTCCTTAATTTCCTTGACATGATTTAATTGAGAAAAATAAAATAATATTTCCCCAATTAAACAATGATGGCCGGCCAAAACAATAGGAAGCAAATTGGACAAGTTTCAATCAACAATTAAAACTTTCCTTATTTGTTTCCGGAAATTTTAAAAAATAAAATTTCTCTTTAAAATCTCTTCATGGTTAATAAAAGGAAATATCTATAATTTTAATTTTATTAACATGTGAATAATTTTAAAGAGAAAATAAAACATCTCTCCAATCTACAAATAAGGAAAGAGATCTAATCTCTTTCTTTAATCTTTTGTAAATCTTTTACAAGAGAGATATTTTAATTTTAATTCTCTTTTAATTAAATCTTCCACATAATAATAAACATTAAAATTAAATTTTCTTTTTAATTAATTATGGCCGGCCCTACTAGCTTGGGTTCAAGCTAGGGCCGGCCACCTTAAACCCAAGCTTAGGCCGGCCCTAGCTTGGTCGGCCCCCTTTAGGTGGGTATAGAAGGTGGGTATATGTGGGTATAGTACTCTATAAATAAGAGGCTACGATAGGGACCGAGAGGAGGAATTGGTTTTGGTCTCCCGATAAAATTAAGCATCCCATGTTCGCCCCGAACACACAACTTAATTTTATCAATGATAATTCATTCCACTAGAGAACTATCATTGAACTACCGCATCAATCCCAAATTACATTTTTGGGCTCCTTCTTATTATGAGTGTGTTAGTCTCCCTGTGTTTAAGATATCGAATGTCCACTAATTAAGTGAGTTACTGACAACTCATTTAATTAATGTCTAAGTCCAAGAGTAGTACCACTCAACCTTATCGTCATGTCGGACTAACCTGCAGGGTTTAACATGACAATCCTATGAGCTCCTCTTGGGGACATTATCAACCTAGTATCTCTAGGACACGGTTTCCTTCTATAATCAACAACACACATAAGTGATATCATTTCCCAATTTATCTGCTTATTGATTCATCGAACTAAATCTCACCCATTGATAAATTAAAGAAATAAATATCAAATATAT
Source organism: Zingiber officinale (assembly GCF_018446385.1). Classification (NCBI taxonomy): domain Eukaryota; kingdom Viridiplantae; phylum Streptophyta; class Magnoliopsida; order Zingiberales; family Zingiberaceae; genus Zingiber; species Zingiber officinale. The sequence goes on along the minus strand of NC_055989.1, from coordinate 137,470,823 downwards.
GTGCTTGTTATTATATTAGGATTAAGAGCACACTTCCATAATAACCGAGGTCTTTGTTCCTTTATAAAGTCAGTATAAAAGAAACGACCTCAAATGGTCCTACTCAATACACTCTGAGTGTACTAGTGTAATTATATAGTCAAGATAAACTAATACCTAATTACACTACGACCTTCTAATGGTTTGTTCCTTTCCATTCTGGTCGTGAGCTACTGTTTATAATTTATAAGGTACTGATAACATCATCTTCTGTATGTGACACCACATACTATGTTATCTACAATATAAATTAAATGAACAACTACAAACAAATGTAGATAATTAGACCAAATGTGATTCTTTATTCATAATGAATGTTTACAAAGCTTAGGCTTTCAGTATACACTCCAACACGCATACCTTGGAATAGGAGTCGTCATTTGTTCCAAAAGTAAAACTTGACATTGTTAGTGTTGTGTTGTTTGTTTCCCTTTTCCACTGTGCAACTCGTTTTAATTTGCGATTTTCAACAAACAGTATTCATCCCCTGCGACTTTACGATCCAACACAAGATTTAATTAAATTCCTTATTCTAATTTTATTTAAACCTATTAACCATTTAATCAGATTAACTAAATCATTAACCTTGCTGTTAATCAACCACATTAACCTAACCACCATTAATTGAACAATTAATCATCATCGATTCAAATTAACAAAATGAAATCTGTTATCCAATCGACAATCAGCTAGCGACAGAGGAATAACTGACGCGGCCACACTGTGTCGCATGCGCTGGCACGACATATCGACGACGGTTGGCTAGATGTTCACGAAGGAAAGGCTGGTCGGCGATTGCGCACGGTGGTTGCGCAGGGGAAAGGTTCGAGAGCAGCGAAGGGAAGAAGAAAACTAGCTGATGGCCCAGTGGCGGCGACGCGAGTCGGACTCACGGCGCATACATGTCGTGCATGCGGGAAGGAAGACGAAGGTAGCCGACTGGAGCAGTGCGGAGGCACCGGCGCTGCGGATGAGCCGATGCAGCAGATGCGCCGGCGTGATGGAGGCGCCAGTAATAGTGGGTATTTTTAAAAAAATTTTTTTAAGATTTGAGTCTAGGATTTGGGATTTAGGATATGGTATTTGGGGAGTGTAATTTTTTTTTTTTTTTTGTTTGAGATTTAGGATATAGAAGTTAGGGTGTCTAATTTTGTTTAGGATTTAAATTTTAAAATTTAGGATATAATATTTAAAATTTAGAATTTAAAGAAGTTAAGATTTTAAAAAAATAATAGAAATAGAAAAAGTAACGCAGACGCCTCGAACACCTGTCGCCCACCACCATGGACCAAAAGTCGCACATGATGTCAGTATGTACTCCTACAGTCGAGTTGAGTTGACATCTCTGGTGATATTTATGCTCTCGCAGATGAGACTAGGCCCGTCAGAAGCCAACATCTCGAGTTGACTTCTCTCCAACAATTTTCTCATCAAGATTCGGCCAAATATGTTTCTCTAAAAAGTTGGCATCTCAGATCGATTTCTCTCTGGCAGTCAACAATTTGCTCGTCAGGATTTAACTCAACAGAATATGTCAACTCCTCCTACAAAGTGACACCTTTGAATGACCCAACAGATTGAGTCCCTATATTAGCCTCTATTAATTATCCTTTTAATTTTTAAGTGGTCAATTTTCAACCGGTGTATAATATTTTATTAGATGTTTAGTTTTTTTTATAAAAAAATCAATATCTTAATATAAAATATTCTTAGTAATTTAGCTCTTTGTATTTTATCGTAGGATCGATGATACTAAATTATTTGGTGTAAATAATATCATCTTTTATGCCAAAAGTTATCTCAACATACTAGCAAGCTCATGATGTATGCCTTTTATAAGATAATGACCTATATTTTACCTATAATAAATCAAATATGACTGTGACGATTAAAAATGATTCGAATGACTAAGGGAGAGTGATTCTATGAGAGATCACGATAATGTTTTCTCATGAAAATTACTTATATTCTTATATGTAATGTAGGTTATCACTGGAGTTGGATCGGTTGATCGAATATTGAGATAGGGCAATCGAAAGTCATATGAAAGCTGATCGAGCAACGTAGATCCAATGTAAGTGGAATCGGAGGACATGCAGTAACATATCAAAAGAATTTATCTGAAGTTGACTAAGTTTCGATCGAACTATACTTTATTTGGTTGATTGGATGTATACCACGTCAGTAAAGGGATGAGCGAAGACTATCTTTGGATCAAATTGACCTACCATGTCAGCAGTTTCTGATCGACCGAACAAACCTTTTTGGTCTATCAAACATGCCACGACAACATCCGAGTAGAGGTTATAAAGAGAGACGAGGAACTTTGTTAAAGACATAATACACAACTACAATGAAAGCTTTTAGTGCATTCAACAAGTTCTTTCTCACTTTTTATAGTATCTTTGTTGTACGAGGCTTGGCTCAAGCTTCGACACATTACAGAAAAGGAGAAGGATAGTAGAAGGGCATTCTTGTGCATAGATCTTGGAATAGTAACTTGGGATTGTGAACCAAATAATTACTTGTGCCCTTTTTTTTTTTTTTGTGTTTGCTTCTAATTAATTTATGTGTCCTTGCTAATTAGTTAGTAAAAGGAAAAAAAATGCTTATTTGCAAATACACCATTCACTCCCTTTCTCTGTGGTCCAAACCGCTTTCACATCAGCTACGTAAGGTCTCTTGGCACAAGATGGATTTAATCTTAAAGTGGCTAAATTGATACTAGTATCAATCAATTAGAGGTAGGGTCAATTAGTTATCAATCGATTGATAATTGACTGAACAATAGACTCAGGCTGAAATACCAATGAAATATTATTTTTAAAGGGGAAAAAGTTATTTATCTCGCCCTCTAGCCGCAAGGTCAATTCCCTCGCCGTTCTAACACATGACCTCGAGTTTTGATCATCAAATGTCATTGAATATGGACCAACATCAAATACATACTTATCATTAAATCTATTGCTGAACATTAAATTAAGAAACTAACATTTTAATAATTTTGGATCTATTTCTTCTTTATTCCTCCTTAATTATCACATCCCTATCAAATAAATGTAGGGAGCATATATTTAGTGTGAATTTCACTCTTATAAACCAAAAAGAAGGAATACATATTCCCTATCTACTCAATTGTTAGGAATCACTTTTTTCTTTATCTATTCCATGAACCTGAAATCTATCAACATTTCAGCTTTAACAAACTATTATCTGACAGAGAGAGGAGTGAGTAACTTGTAAAGGCCCCATGATCCTTACAACACTTAGCCAGTTCAAATTGCCTTTATTCACTAGATCGATCATTATTTTAATCTTGATTTAAATTGCATAGCGTTTTACTTTTAAATTCAGTATTTTGCTTTTAATTAGTTTCTTTACGATCAATTTAAGACACTGGAATGATAGCAGCATAGAACAACTAACCCTCAACCAAACATTCTTATGAATTCATAAAACTGAAAAGGGGCATAAGGAAGATGGAACGCATGTACTCTCTCTCTCTCTCTCTGTATCCACAATCCCACTAGAAACTTGTATACATCACAACAAAGCAAGGCAAGATCGCTCCCGGATTGAACACGAATAGCTCGTCCAAATTCGAACAGGTTTCAGTAACTGAATCATACTCCCCAACACCATCTTCACTCTTCTCTACTCTTCCTGCAATCACCCTGCAAACAATCATGGCCCTCTTCCCACCATCCGATGAGATGTGAGGCATGCCATGCGCCCTCCCGCTCGTAGCCATGGTTCGTATTCTCCCTGCCTCATCCACTTTGAAGCCGTCTCGGATAATGCTGCAGACGCCGCACTGCTTGCTTGATTGGCACAAGCTGGTGGATCCATGGAGGCCGAGGGAGCACGCGAGGGTTGTGGAGTAGAACCGTAACAATTCATTGCCGTCGGCCGCGCACCTCGGATGTTTTCGCGCATGCTTGTTGGCCTTGATCTTGATGGAGTCCCTGTACTCCTCAAACTTTGTGATGGCCCTTTGAGTGTTGTGGACCTTGACAATCCTATCGATTTTGCAACTCGGAGTTTGATTCTTGATCCAACTCGAGTAAAAGATTAGCTCGATTATGTTTCTGCTCGCGTCTTCAGGGGCCAATTCTGACACTGCTAGTTCAGACAAGGCAGATGTAATTAAGCCGGCAAATGACAAGCACAACTGTAATACAATTAGACGAACGAGTTACCTGCATGTCTAACCGCCTGGTGGAGCTCCAAGGATTCTGCCCTAAGGAAAACCTCGTCGCAATCAGGGCAAGGACAGAAGTTAGTCCGGGAGGAAGGAACCTTATAAGGCCCACTGATCGGATCAACCATCACATGGCACTCATAGCACCCGGAGAGCTTCCTCAGGTGCATTCCCCTTGAAGATCCTCCAAGAGAAGAGGATGAAACCGCAGAGGCGGTGATGGAGGCAGACGAATGCGACGATGATGAAGAAGAAGAAATAAAGGAAGTGGGAACAGCTGCAGCAGTCATGTGTTTGGAAGGAGATCTCAAGTGGTATCTGCTCGAACCATGGCAAACCTCAACTACGCTATCAGTTTCCGGACTTACAACGCTGGGGCTGTGCCTCATGCTGCAGACAGACAAAGAGGAGCCCATTTTCTTGCTTTTCTTGATTTGCTTGCCTTCTTCGTAGGGGACTTTACAAGAAAAGATCTTTCTCAGGAGCCCCCATGAAAGTGAGTTCTTGTGGCTATTCGGTTTACTTCTCTTGCAGGCAGTTGTTTCCGCCATTGCCTCTCCTTGTTCTTCTGAACTCCAGATATATAGAGAAGGTGTGGAGGGAGAAAGAACTAACACTTGGCATTTTTGGGTGAAATCCTAGCAAGCAATTGAGGTAAGGTAATTGGTGTTCTGATGATGCATGCATGGGGGATGAGGAAGGGGCCTAGTCCAGCTGCAGGCGCCGCAAAGGACAAGCCGATTCTTCAAAGTTCAAAGAGCCTGATCACATTGATTGTACGTGGCCACAATCAATGAGAAAGGAGGAGGGACATTAAGAAGGTGGTGATGCTGGTGGCAGGGTAGGGCAGGTGACACACATGAAGCCTGTTCTTTCGGTTGATGAAATAGGATGGTCAGTAGATCATGCGGTTGCCGTGGCTGTGTTCAATGCCAGGCCTCAACATCAACATCAAGCATGTGAGTGGATGCAGTGTTTCCTAGACAAGGTCCATCACCGCCTCCGTCTTTATGCTAATAAATATTCTAAAAGCATGTTGGTCTCCACGAACAACATTGATCCCCCCACTGCCCCCACACACTCTCTCTCTCATGTGGGGGAAACAAAATTTGGTCCGACCGACATAATCTAGTTTTTGTGCCCCATCCAGATTTGCAAATAAATTGGCGATTTTAAGTAGATTTGTTTATCAAAGCACGTTCAAAAATATACGACGTCTCAAAATACTTTTAAGAAATTGAAGCTACATAAGGAAAATTTGTCTGTATAATTATACCCCTAGTGGTTAAAAATTTGATATAGTAGATTATTTTGATATGGTAGGTAAAGAGTTTAAGTTTATACTAAAAGATAAATGGTTGTTGTCATGTTTTTATGTAGATTTTTTTTTTGTATCACATGATTATAAGCACTTTCTAATTATATCTATTAATAAATCATTAATATTAAAAATAAAAAAATCATAATTAGATTAATTATACTTTTCACAAATATCATTCATTATTCACTATATCTGAAATGGAGGAAGACGGATAGCGGGCTAGGTGACTTCAATTTTGATCACAAGAAGATTTTGAGCTAGATGAAAAGAGCGCCGAACTATCCTATGTGTCAAAAAAGAACGTAGTAACAGGGCTAGGGAGGGGTTTCTGGTGCAGACACTCCGACGCTCAAGTCAGACAAGTGCTAGAAGATGATGAATAGTAGAAAATGAACAGTGGACTCTAAGTGCGTAATGTTACGTACCTGTACTTTTTAGAGGAAACTCCTTATATAGTGCTAATGTTCCTCTATGTACGAATATCAATATATTTTTAAAAAAGGATCGACCATTCTGACATTCTAACCTTTCCAAAAACAAGATCCATCATTTCTGCGCTTTGCAAGTTAGAAGCTTCAGTCGTACAGATTGCATAGAGAATATTCCTTTGATTCTTTGACAACCATTATACAAAATACCAAAAAGAAATATTAGGCTGTTGGACTGAGGGACCATTAATGTGTTTTGATGGTAGGCTAACCGAGTCTCATCTATCGTCCGGTCGGACCTTGTTCACAGACATGGTCGGGTCGACTGAGGAATGATAACCATCTCGAGGACATGGGTCTTCCGAGGACTCGACTCTTTCGAGGACTCGGCTCCTTTGAGGACTCGGCTCTCCTAAGGACTCGGGATCTGATTGGATAAAAAGTTCGATTGACTGGATTATTTGGTCAAGCCACACGACCATGCCACTAGGTTCTGAGTTGAATTAGGACCCGACTCGAGATTCCATCAAGCCGGGAGGACTTGGAATTCAATTGGAAAAGAGGTCCGGTCGGCTGGACCACTCGGCTGACCCATTCAACCATGTCAACCTCGAGTGTTAACCCTTCCTTGACTTTGACCGCCACATTAGCCAGTCTTCTTGACTTCGACCTCGACTTCGGGGGCCTCACATCGCTCGTCATGTCACCAATCTCTCCTCTAAGTCTAGTCGAAGGAGACTGCAAGCTCGACTGACTAGACACTTATATTTTTTATATTTCTTATTCGCCGATCGAATAATTTGATCCTTGCTCAGTCGCTTGGCTCGAGCTAACATCACACCGATACCTTAGAAATAGGGTACACACTCATCATTAATGCTTGGTGTGAGAAGCACGCCTATTTATAATAAGCATACTTACCGCCTCCCATCCCTAATAAATGTGGCATATATCTTTCCACCACGTGGCATACGCCTGTGAAAAGTACATCTAAAATGACATGCCACTATTGAGATTTGATGTGACCTCTAACGGTTCAAATTCAACGATCCTAATTAATCCTCTCTCGTTCGTTCTTCTAATCGGATGACTATAGGGGGTCATCATTAAGGCTTTTAAGGTTTACAACTTTTGATGCTACTCCTATCGTTTTCTCATTCTCATCTTTGTCTCCTTCTTTGCCTTCCTCCTCAACCTTTTTCGTTGTCGTCGATGACTATTCCAGTTTCATCTTTCCGTCGTAATTTGTTCTTCCCCCCTTTTTCGTTCACCTTTTCTCTTCCTCATGGCCACCGCTCCTCCCACCACCGTCCATAATCTCTAATATACCTCCAGCACCTCTGACTTCAATGGTGGGGGCGTATACCTGATGCGACTCACATACAAGCTCCCCCACAACCACCACATTATCAATATGTTTGGCCATGATTGTCCCAACCTTCCCCCTACTAGCTACCTAACTTTCTTCAAGGATCAATTTTTGGCTGGCCTTTGTTTTCCCTTACACCCCTTCTTCTCTGAAATTTATAACTATTTTCACATTCCGCTCCAAAAGTTAACCCCCAATTCAAATAAGTTACTATATGGAGTCATCATCTTATTCCGTTTGTACCGGATCCCCCTTCACCCCCGAATATTCTATTATTTTTATTGCCCCAAGAAATCTGAGTCGGATGTTTTTATCCTCAAAGCCCGAACTGGCTCTGATACCATTGTTGGGATATGCCCGATGCAGTGTGTGCTACAAACATGTTTCGTAAATATGCACATCAGAAAACTTAACGATAAATAAATTAATTTATTACATTACACAACTGCACACATGCATGATACAATCGTTCAGACAAGATCATAAAAAAAATGAAATTGAATAACAATTATTCTAGGTATACCTTACGGACCTATAATGAGAAGGGCATCAACCTTTTGCGACATTATCAAATCTAACCTCTATTCGTATCCATGTCGAGATCTTCAAGATAACTCCAAGAGAATAAACTTCACTTTCGGAAGGTACTACCCATGACCGAAGGAGAATGATCAAGAAGAGGAAGAAGAAGCAAAACGAAAATCTTCTTCTTTTGGGTGGCTAACGACAACAAGAGGAGAACCTCTTGTTGTGGCCGGTGGCAAGAGAGAGGGAGAGGGAGAGGGAGAGGGAGAGAGAGGTATTGGGTTTAGGTTTTCAAAACCTAATCAAGCCCAATAATGAATTATCATATTAATTCTCTATTAACCATATCAATATATAGTCCTCTTTAATGAGTTGAATTAGAAAGCCCAAATTCAACCCATTATGCCTTAATAAAAAATTAGCTCATTAACCTCTTGGTTTAATTCACAACTAAATTAAGTTGGTTCATGGCTAAACCAAGTTGATTTATGATTAAACCAAATGGGATCCAACTCTTTCATAAGAGATGTGGCACATCCGTGTTTCCATTCTAACAAATATTTCCATATTTGTCTTATGTATGGTTCAACTAAATATTTATCTCTTGATCTAAGAATCATATTCTCTAACTTATTTTATGTCTTTTAGAGACTCATAGTGCATGTGACACAATAGGTTCTCAGTTTATCTTTGTCGTCCATAAATAACTACTTAATTATTGAACAATCATGAGTGACACCTGGTAGTACATCATGATCCCTAATTAATCAAAAAATCATAGCTGATCTCAGAACTAATTCTTAACCCTTCAGCAGCTATAATGAGTCGTGCTTCGTTCCTTTCACTTATCTTATACTCACTTGGTTCAGGACATGGTCTATGTGTCTGCCCCCACTAGGCTGACTACGTCACACCTTGTCCAAGTAATACTTCCTCGTTATATGAATTCAAATTACTCATATATATGTACAAGAATCTCATATTCTTAACATATGATGCTTTGGCTAATGACTATGAATTATAATCCTAACCAGTGGTCATAGGGTATATATCTCCTCACAAGGACTAGTGAATTCTCTGTGAGCTATCCAAATACCTTCGGACACTTCGACTAATACCCAATCATCTCAGGTCTACATCTCCAAGATATGCTTTCTTAAGATGTCAAAGTATAAGTATCCATAACCAAGGTGACTTGTATATCTCAAGTCTAAGGAAACTTGCACTCAAGTTACAATAAAAACTTCACAGACATATCTATATATGTAGAGAACCATATGAAGTCTTATAGCAAGTCACTCTACTGAACTAGTTATCATAACTAGCATCCACATTTAACTCTCGACAACCTAATATCTCTAGCTTGTAAGAAACAACTGCTTGGGCGAACTAATTGTTGGAACCCCAAGGTGTTTTGATGTGATCAAACGAGTTAAGTTGGGTTCTGTTTTGTCTAACCCTTGTGTCTAAGTGTACAGGAGCTTAGGAACATAAGAAGTTGAGCGGAAGACGCGGCTAGCGAGAAGGACGGCACGGGAGAGAGCCGACGGGCTCGGTGCATCCGAGGGACGCAGTGACCGCGGAAGAGTACACCGGCGGATGAGAAGAACGTACGCGACGTTCGAGGGACGAGAAATCGGGAAGGAAGGCTGCTCGAGGAGAAGGCTGAAACTTGGGTTCGGGTGAGCCCTATTTCGGATGGCCGAGATCACCCAAGCTAGTGGAGACGAGTTGAAGACCCGGACCGAGACGTGCTAAACTGGAGTAGAGGAACTGGACCACAAAAAGTCAACAAGGTTGACTTAAGTGGTTCGGGCGCCCGGAATCATTCCGGGCGCCCTAGGCACCTTTGAGGGTCTGGGTGCCCGGAACCCAAAACTCATCCACGATGATGTGGACGTTGACTGAACGTTGGGGGATAAAGTTTTATCCCCCCCCCCCAAGGCTCCCGGAACCCTTCGGGGCGCCTCGAAAATATAGCACTGATCTGTACAGATTTTAAATCTAACTTGTAATCAATTTCTTAGTGCTTTACTTTTCTGTCTGTACTCTCAACGCTGTAAAGAGGCTACTCCACCCGAAGGAGATTGTCAGATAGTGCACCGTATTCGTCTTGGATTAACAATTCTCTAATTGTAAACTAAGTAAATCTCTTGTGTTTGATTTCTTTATTTAGTCTCTGTTTCTTTTATTTCAAGTGTCTGTTATTAAGTTAAAAATCCGAGAAAGGTTTGTGTTTATTTTTGTAGGGCAATTCACCCTCCCCTCTTGTTGGCCTCCAAAGGGACCAACAAGTGGTATCAGAGCAAGGCGCTTCAGGAGGACTAACCGCCGATCGAAGCAACAAGATGACCAGACCAAGCATTGTTCCACCAAAATTCGAGGGGGACTTCGCACACTGGAAGTGTCGTATGGAGGTATTCCTAAAGACTGATTTCAAAATTCGGTCAATTATAAAGTATGGGTTTGTAGCTCTGACGGATCAAGATGGAGAAGAAAAATAAGAGAGTCATTGGACAAAGAAGGAGCAGAATGATTCCGTAGCGAACAACCGTGCGTAATATCACCTGCTGAGCGTGTTGCCACCTTAAGAAGTCAACCGCATCAGAAGCTACTCGTCGGCCAAAGAACTCTGGGAGAAGTTCCTGGAGCTCCACGAAGGAACATCCGAAGCTAAGATAGCAAGAAGTGACATCCTTCGAAACAGACTGACGAACATCCGTCTGAAGAAAGGTGAGAAGGTAGTTGATCTACACGCGAAGGTAAAAGAATTGATTACCGGTCTCGAGAACCTCGGTGAAACAGTAACAAATCGGGACACCATACGCTACGCTCTCAACGCATTTCCCAGAACTCCAGAATGGACGTCAATCATCGACGCCTATTACATTTCAAAGGACCTGGAGGTAAGTACCTTAGAAGAACTGTTTTCTACTATGGAATTACATGAAACCAGGTGTGCAGGGACAACTAAGGAAACAAGCCAGATAATGACGCTGAATGCAACCAAAAGGGATGAACCCGAGTCAGACTCAGAAGAGGACCAGGAAGCATACATGGTAAGAAACTTTAAAAAAAATTTAGATCTAATAAGTTTAAAGAAATGCAGAATAAAAAGAATCCAAGAAATAGAAGAAGGATGCGTTGTTACCAGTGTCAAAAGGAAGGACACCTAAAAGAGGTTTGCCCAGAACTAAAGAAGGACAAAGGCAAGATTCCCAAGAAGCACAAGAACCTAAAAGCTACTTGGGACGACACTTCATCATCTGATTCCGAGATTCAAGAATATGTCGGGATGGCGCTGATGGCAAGCTACGAAGGACAAAGTACATCAGAACCTAGCATCGATGAAGGGGGAGCGACCTCAGATGAGAACAACGAAGCAGGGGCAGATTCAGGCTTCAAGTCTAATATGGTAAGTGAGGTATGCCTCTTACCCCCTGATCAACTTTACTTTGAAATTAAGTGTCACGCCCCAGAGGAGTCCCTGTCTGAGAAAATTTCGGCAGCATCTCCCCTGTACGACGGACAATCTGAAATTTTTCTACATCTCACAAATACCTCAGCCACAGACGGCTGGAATAATAACAACAAAATAAAACATCACCACGCAGTTATATATAATCAAACAAAGTAGTAATACTCTGACTCAAAAACCACCCTACTCAACTACACTCGTAAAGCTCAAAACCGATGAACTCACCTCTTCTGCCGTCCAGGCAGGCATGTAGTAGAGTAAATCCAAATCATACCAAAAGTCCATCCAACGGAAAGATTCCATACAATATCCATATGTAAAGTCCAAAACAAAACTAAAACAAACTCTGATAACGAAAAGCTAAAATAAAACAACAACTCAAAAACCAGCAGAGGAGTAGCACTACGTGCTGTGGGGACCAGCGACTAGAACTCCCTCCTGACAGCATCAACCTGAAAATAACAACAATGGAGGCGGGGTGAGTCCAACACTCAGCAGGTACAGTTGATATACAAAGTAAAGAAACAACACCTAGCACTAATCATGCGTACAGTCTCCTGATAAGAAAGATAAAAATGCATCTGAAGTAAACAGGAGAATACTGTACTAACCAGGTCCTGAGTACAAGGTCAAACAGTCCGAGGGATAAGGAAATCCTGTATGCATGTCAAACATAGGTATCCAAACAATATGCAGCATATAAATGCAGCAAACACAAACACAAGCAATAAATGCATCATGCATATGATGCCAATGATGCGTCCTGGTCACCCCTGACGCCAGTCGATCATCTCATACAAAAGTGAGGCCGAGTGGGTAGGGCTGTGACAACCGTGCACTCTGTCGTCACTACTCCTGATGAGTGACCGAGTGGACGGGATGCTGTCGGAGTACACCTATCCTCCTACCCCAAATCATAGATGGGGGAGCGCAATGCTCTCAACTCCCGGTACACGATGACGGGGAGGAATCCCTGCCGGATAACACGTTGTGTCACACTACCCATGAGCGGACCAAGCAAGTCCCTGCCTCTGCAACACACTCTGCTCAATCGACCACTAACCCATGAGTGGTGGTGTGTGCAGATCCATGTAACTGGCGATGTGCTCAACAATAATGGAGCGGACTATCGCACAGCATGCAATCATGCAAATGATGCATGACAATAACCATATAAACATCCTGACCTAATCTATATATATAGAAAAGTGCACCCTAGGTCAAAGAATCATATCGAATCAAAGGTACACAGAAGGTATAAAAACCTAGGTCCTGAACATGGTGAAGCATGGTATATCACTACCCCCTATAAGCATGTATAAACAGGTAAAATATACATGAGATGCAAATCAAACAATCAATCAAGCACGTACCAAGATTTGGGTAGTGATTAACCAAAACAGATAAGAAACACAATTAATGCAACATGTTAATTCCATTACTAAGCATATCAAAGACAAAAAGTCAAAAGTACCCGCCTCCGATAAAATGGTCCAAATCTGACTCCGAGATACTCGTCTCGCGTCAAAGTCCTGTAATACCAAACATATACGATTATTTAGCTAAATTCCTATAAATAGCTAAATAAATTCTTTAACCCTAAATTAGGGCAAAAACCCTAATTCCAAAAACACATAAACCTAATCAACCGTCACATGAATAATCATCTAACAAAAATCAAGTACACTACGATCTACAACTAAGCAAATGCTTAATCCAGATACCCAATAAACCTTACCTACTCTCACAGCCACTGTTATTAATCCACAATTAGGGATAGTGCCGCCAAAAGGAGTAGCCGCTGTTGGAGACCAGGACCCTACAATCAGAGACCACCCAACATAGTACTGCTCACGGTAGAACACAAAACAAAGCACAAAAAGGAAAAACCAACTCTAAACCCTCACCTTCAATCACTGCTAAGACACGACACAGAAAAATGGAACCACGGTGTCGGCTCGATCAAACTGACAGAGAGATCAGTGAGGGCATCAGCAACTGGGGCGGCAGTGTGCAGCGGTGAAGAGGCTAGGGCAGAGGTGGCCGGCGGTGAATCTAGGGCATGGCTCAGTGGAGGAGGCCAATGATAGGGCTCGACACAGTGGAAGAAGTCGGCGGAGGAGGGCTCGCTAGGGCAAGCGAGGAAAAGGTGATCGGCTTCGGGCAGAGAAGGCGTCGGGAAGAAGTCGGCGCTATGGCTCGGTTGCCGGCACAGAGGATCGGCCGAGGAGAGTGGCTGGCGATCGGGAAACTAGGGCTCGGCTCTGCCCTTGGTTGAAGTTGTGCACCGGGAAGGAGAGAAACGAGGGGGTCGCAAGCCCGAGAGGAGAAATCGGTCGGAGAACTAGGACCGAGGAGAATAGCTCGGCTTCACCGAGAATAGGAGAAGATAAAGGGAGGAACCGCCGTGGCCGGCGGTTAGGGCACCGAAGGAGAAGGCGCGCGGCGGCATCGGGGAGAAGAAGGAAAGGGGTGCGGGACGGCTCGGGTTCGGCGACAAAAGCAGACGAAAAGAAATAAAGAAATAAAAAGAAAAGGATATATATATTTAATCTTTTCCTCGCTTAAATCGGGTAGCCTAAACAGGCTTTTCCGGACCCCGTTCTTGTCCCCGTTAACTCGTCCATACGAGCTCCGAAACATTTCCGAAAAATTTCCAAAAATTCCGGAAAATTCCTTTATTAACATTTGCCTATTTTCGGTATTTTACATTCTCCCCCACTAATAAAAATTTGGTCCCCAAATTTCGTTATCTACCATCAGCAAGTACTAACAACAGCTATAGAGTATAAATGCTGAACGGTAAATAAATCACATACGTCCAGTGAAAAGATGGGGATATCGAGCTCGGATAGTATCCTCGAGCTCCCAAGTAACCTCCTCGTCTGAATGATGCTGCCATCCGACTTTAACCAGCCGGATAGTCTTGTTCCGCAACTGACTCTCCTTCCGGTCTAATATCCGTACCGGAATCTCCTCATAAGTGACGTTAGGCTGAAAGGAGAACTGAGATTTTCTATCAACACATGTATCAGATCGGGTACGTATCTCCTCAGCGTAGATACATGGAATACGGCGTGAACGCCTGCCAAGGACGGCAATAGTGTCAACCTATAAGCTACTGCTCCAATCCTTTCCGAGATCTGGAAAGGTCCAATTTATCGCGGAGCTAGCTTACCTCTGAGGCCAATCTCTTCACCCCTTTCGTGGGTGAAACTCGTAGAAATACCTGGTCGCAAATGGAGAACTCTAAGGGTCTCCGACTCCGGTCAGCATAACACTTCTGGCAGTCTTATGCCTCTGACATCCTCTGTCTGATAATATGGACTACTTTGCCTCACGTTGAGCTCTATGAGGTCTCAACAACTGGGTCTCTCGGATTCTCGTCCTGATCGACGAATGAGCAACTATGGTAACAAGAATACCATGCTCTGTCTGTCCCTGCTCCTCAATGTCTAACTCAGAGAAATCCTGAATCAAATCTGTGACCACAACTCGGTGGCAAGCTAAAGTCCTTCTGGACCTCTAGCTAAGTGCATCAGCAACCACATTAGCTTTTCCCCGGTGATAGCTAATGGTACAATCATAATCCTTCAGGAACTCCATCTATGTCCTTGGTCGAAGATTAAGTTCCTTCTGAGTGAACAGATATTTGAGACTCTCATGGTCAGTGAGAAACTCAATGTAATATCATACAGGTACTGCCGCCAAATCTTCAGGGCAAAAATAATAACGACCAACTCCAGATCATGAACTGAGTATTTTCTTCTCAGGCTCCCTCAACTATCGAGAAGCATATAAGAACGCTCTACCGTGCTACCTCAGAACAGCACCCATACCCTGTAGAGACGCGTCGGTGTAGAGGACAAATTCGTCCTCTTCTGAAGGTAAAAACCAAAAATCAAAGCCGACACTAGTCTCCGCTTCAGCTCCTAGAAGCTGGTCTTGCAATCCTCAGTCCAAGTAAACTTCACGCCTTTCATGGTTACGCGTGAAAGTAGCATAGCTATGCGGAAGAAACCCTCGACGAAAGGTCTGTAATATCCTGCGAGTCACAAAAGACTGCGGATCTCCTACACTGATTTCGGTTGCTCCCAACGATAACAACCTCTATCCCTGTGGAACCACGGTACACTCCTACTAGTGACCGTGTGTCCCAAACATCATAACAAAAGACAATCCAAACCAGCACTACTGATAATCACATATAGATGTTCTCGTCGAATCATCTCTAGATCTATGCAAAGGTAGTGTACGTGACTCACCTCGGATCCGTAATAGATCACAACATCGTCCACAAAGATAATGGAAACCTATCCAAACATCCTCGACATACCAAGATCATCGAGTCCCTGAAAACATCTAAGGCACTGTAAGCCTATATAGCAAAAACCAAGACACATAATGTCCGTATCACAGACATTCCTATCCATAAGATCTCTGACAATAAGTCTGAAATATGATCACCAACGATAAAAATCACCTAAGCATAGATCCTCCAGTGTGAGAGCAACGCTCCATCACAGAAAATACCACATATGGGGGAGCAACGCTCTACCACAAGAAATCCTCAATATGTAGGAGTAACACTCCACTACAAATAATCCATAACATGTATCTGCAATAGATATGGGAGCAATGCTCCGCTACAAGCAATCCAAAATATGTATATGTGGGAGCTCCGCTCCACCACAAACGATCCATAAGTGTCCAAGGCACCTAACTATCCAACTAAAGGCTGCACGAGATCACTCGACCACATATCACTGTGGGCAGCCAAAGGTATAAACAACCTAGTAAACAAATCAAATCCATAGTCAACTCTATCATCATCCTAGTGGGTTGGTCACCCACTAATAGGAGAATTAGTTGATGGGTTAATACAACCAATAACATAATGTAGACACTCAGCATTCTACATTCAACATAGGTAAAATCATCATGATGCTACCCACCATACACCTGGCACACATGCACACACAACATATGTATGATCGACATAATTCTCCAATTAGTACACATCAAACATACCCACAACATAGGCATAAATCATCGTGCTACCTCCAACAATGCATACCGAACCCGTGTGCATATATCAACATAGGTATAATCGACTATACACCTCAAACAACCTCACATGGCATATATACACCTATGCCAAGAGTATAACCAACATATACTTCCAATAAAGCATACTAAACCCAGGTGCACTCACATATCAAACATAATCAAAAGATACCTCAGATACCACATCAAACACATATGTACATATCCCAACTCAGATTAAATCGACAAAATGCCTCCATCAAAACACCACCGATGTACTTATACTACATCTCGGATTTAATCAACAAGATATCTTCAATAATACCTCCAGATACATACACCGAACTACATATCTATAATCCACAAGGAACCTTCAAACCATATCAGAACATGGATACATATACTATTTGCAAATGGGCAATCTACCACAGGACTCCTACAACACATAACAATCATAATATACATCCAACATAAACATGCAAAATCAACATACCAGCTCAATCAAAGAGACCAACCTTATGCTACCAACACTCATGGGTTACGGTATATCTAAACAAAATTCATGCATATGAATCAAGCATGAATACACCAATCAAAAGCAACCCTAAATAAAGCAGCCTAATCATCCAGTAACAACCCTGCTCTAGGTTCAAAGGAACTGGTATCGGACAAGAAAAATATACACACCGTGGTATAACATTGCCAGTCAATGTCATACACTACCAAGACTATATCCCATGGGAAAAATTTTATCATCATAAATCCAAATGTACTCTCCCAGTTTACACTAGTAAGGATTGTATCTCATAAGTGTTAAGCAATTAGCTCTACACTCCCTTACACCAGCGGGGTCACATATCCCAACGTACCCTCTAAATTATCCCACCAGGTATATACAGTCCACGGTCAAAGTCTTCATGGAATAGGATACATCGATCATTTATAAACTATCCAAGCTGAAAATGATTTATGACTAAATCAGTCCTTCCCATGTCAGTACAAAACATGTACTCAAAGGTGCTCTAGATACATAACTAAGCACAAATAACCTAAAGGTTCGAACCTCTAAAAATAGAGTAGGGCAATCTTTTACTGATCAACCAACAAAACTAAATTATTCAACTACTAACTAATCAAGAATACCTTAATCCTCCACAAGTAACTAAGGTATATCCAACCACATAATATCATATGTATAAATGTGTACGACCCAAAAGAAAAAGTCAGAATTTAAGAACATCAAGACACTCTCATCTTCATCCTCAAAAACATCAGCCCACACTATATCAGATGAATAAATCTCTACTCCCCATGAGGGCAAGTTAGCATTCAAAACATCAATCATTATTTATCCACATAGTCCCATATCAGAGGAAGCATATATCATTTTTTTTTATCATCCTGTTAACTATCCATAACCAACCAGGTTTATTAAAATCTCATAGGCACATTCAACCGTAAAACTCTCCAGCACCCAATTTATAATTTGATCACCAACCATAATCATCAAACCTGTGAATATCATAAATGACACTCACTATGTCACCATTAATGACAACCCAAATATAAATCATCAAAATAGTTATCCACTAATAGATCATCAAAACAAATATCTAGTAATTGATCATCAGACAACCACATAACATTTACTCTCATAAATCATTAGAAATCAACATATCATAATATCTTATATCACAATATCCCTCAACCTCAAACCATTCTCAACAATGATCAAACATGGTAACCCCTAATGACCAATTTCCATCGTACCTGGTACCCTAATATCCAAAAGATATGAGTATAAAACTCTCCTGGCTAAGTCAACAGGAATATGTAGGTATCATCTACTACCCAGCTAACAATAGCAGAGGCTGGTATGTGCCTCCATCCCCTACGAGTAGTAACAGAAGCTAAAACTACTGATGGTATGATATGAAAAATCACCAGAGACTATAATCCTTGATCTCTATGAGGGTCGACCCAGATCAGTGGCTAACCCATCACATGTAATATGGCTACAACAACCAGACCAGTAATAAAGATAAAGTGCTAATAGATGTCCTAACTATCATAAAATAAAACATCATACCTATTTGCCGTCTGGAGATATTCCATCGTTGTCCAGTCCCCAACTTCTGACCTCAAAATTCCTAACGAGAAAATCGCCGGAAATCCATATAAATCCGAAACGGAAGTCCGAAACATAACATAACGAATATCCGTACAAACCGAAATAGACATCCAAAAATCCAGAACACCAAAAGCAGGTATCCATAACCTGCTTTGATACCAATAAATTGGTATCAGATAAATCCCGAAAATCCAAAATACAAAAATCCAACAAGTATCGCCAAACTTGGCGCTCTGATACCAAGTAAATAAATTGGTATCAGGTTATCCCAAACATCAAAAATACGAAAACAAAAGATCGTATAACCTCGCTCTGATACCACTAAATTGTCACGCCCCAGAGGAGTCCCTGTCCGAGAAAATTTCGGCAGCATCTCCCCTGTACGATGGACAATCTGAAATTTTTCTACATCTCACAAATACCTCAGCCACAGGTGGCTGGAATAATAACAACAAAATAAAACATCACCACGCAGTTATATATAATCAAACAAAGTAGTAATACTCTGACTCAAAAACCACCCTACTCAACTACACTCGTAAAGCTCAAAACCGACGAACTCACCTCTTCTGCCGTCCAGGCAGGCATGTAGTAGAGTAAATCCAAATCATACCAAAAGTCCATCCAACGGAAAGATTCCATACAATATCCATATGTAAAGTCCAAAACAAAACTAAAACAAACTCTGATAACGAAAAGCTAAAATAAAACAACAACTCAAAAACCAGCAGAGGAGTAGCACTACGTGCTGTGGGGACCAGCGAACTCTCCTGACAGATCAACCCGAAAATAACAACAATGGAGGCGGGTGAGTCCAACACTCAGTACAGTTGATATGCAAAGTAAAGAAACAACACCTAGCACTAATCATGCGAACATCCTGATAAGAAAGATAAAATGCATCAAGTAAACAGAGAATATCAGACTAACCAGTCCCGAGTAGGTCATCAAACCGAGGGATAAGGAAATCCTGGATGCATGTCAAACATAGGTATCCAAACAATATGCAGAATATAAATGCAAAAACACAAACACAGCAATAAATGCATCATGCATATGATGCCAATGATGCGCCCTGGTCACCCCGACGCCACCGATCATCTCATACAAAAGTGAGGCCGAGTGGGTAGGGTGACAACGCGCACTCGTCATCACTACTCCCGATGAGTGACCGAGTGGACGGGATGCTGTTGGAGTGCACCTATCCTCCTACCCCAAATCATAGATGGGGAGCGCAATGCTCTCAACTCCCAGTACACGACGGGGAGGAATCCTGCCGATAACACGTTGTGTCACACTACCCATGAGTGGACCAACGGTGGCCTAACAGAGTCCCTGCAACACACTCTCCGAATCGACCACTAACCCATGAGTGGTGGTGTGTGCAGATCCATGTAACTGGCGATGTGCTCAACAATAATGGAGCGGACTATCGCACAGCATGCAATCATGCAAATGATGCATGACAATAACCATATAAACATCCTGACCTAATCTATATATATAGAAAAGTGCACCCTAGGTCAAAGAATCATATCGAATCAAAGGTACACAGAAGGTATAAAAACCTAGGTCCTGAACATGGTGAAGCATGGTATATCACTACCCCCTATAAGCATGTATAAACAGGTAAAATATACATGAGATGCAAATCAAACAATCAATCAAGCACGTACCAAGATTTGGGTAGTGATTAACCAAAACAGATAAGAAACACAATTAATGCAACATGTTAATTCCATTACTAAGCATATCAAAGACAAAAAGTCAAAAGTACCCGCCTCCGATAAAATGGTCCAAATCTGACTCCGAGATACTCGTCTCGCGTCAAAGTCCTGTAATACCAAACATATACGATTATTTAGCTAAATTCCTATAAATAGCTAAATAAATTCTTTAACCCTAAATTAGGGCAAAAACCCTAATTCCAAAAACACATAAACCTAATCAACCGTCACATGAATAATCATCTAACAAAAATCAAGTACACTACGATCTACAACTAAGCAAATGCTTAATCCAGATACCCAATAAACCTTACCTACTCTCACAGCCACTGTTATTAATCCACAATTAGGGATAGTGCCGCCAAAAGGAGTAGCCGCTGTTGGAGACCAGGACCCTACAATCAGAGACCACCCAACATAGTACTGCTCACGGTAGAACACAAAACAAAGCACAAAAAGGAAAAACCAACTCTAAACCCTCACCTTCAATCACTGCTAAGACACGACACAGAAAAATGGAACCACGGTGTCGGCTCGATCAAACTGACAGAGAGATCAGTGAGGGCATCAGCAACTGGGGCGGCAGTGTGCAGCGGTGAAGAGGCTAGGGCAGAGGTGACCGGCGGTGAATCTAGGGCATGGCTCAGTGGAGGAGGCCAATGATAGGGCTCGACACAGTGGAAGAAGTCGGCGGAGGAGGGCTCGCTAGGGCAAGCGAGGAAAAGGTGATCGGCTTCGGGCAGAGAAGGCGTCGGGAAGAAGTCGGCGCTAAGGCTCGGTTGCCGGCACAGAGGATCGGCCGAGGAGAGTGGCTGGTGATCGGGGAACTAGGGCTCGGCTCTGCCCTTGGTTGAAGTTGTGCACCGGGAAGGAGAGAAACGAGGGGGTCACAAGCCCGAGAGGAGAAATCTGTCGGAGAACTAGGACCGAGGAGAATAGCTCGGCTTCACCGAGAATAGGAGAAGATAAAGGGAGGAACCGCCGTGGCCGGCGGTTAGGGCACCGAAGGAGAAGGCGCGCGGCGGCGTTGGGGAGAAGAAGGAAAGGAAAAGAAATAAAGAAATAAAAAGAAAAGGATATATATATATATAATCTTTTCCTCGCTTAAATCGGGTAGCCTAAACAGGCTTTTCCGGACCCCGTTCTTGTCCCCGTTAACTCGTCCATACGAGCTCCGAAACATTTCCGAAAAATTTCCAAAAATTCCGGAAAATTCCTTTATTAACATTTGCCTATTTTCGGTATTTTACATTAAGTCTATGGAAAAATCCATGTTTAAGTTAAAAAGTAAAAATACTAAATTAAAAAAAGAAAACTTAGAAATAAAAAGAACTTTAGCAAAATCTTGTCTAATAAAAGACTTTGACAAAATAAAATTTGAAAATGATAAATTAAAAGAAGAAATTAAAAAATTGAAAAATTCCACCTACTCAAATATTTCTACTTTTAGAAATTATAAAGTTTAAATTGGTACTATAGGTTTCATCAAAGTCAAATCAGAAAAATATCAAAAGCCTATATACCTAGAAAATATTTAATTAATCCTATAGGTAGAAACCTCTATTGGGTTCCGAAAACATATTTAACTTGAATTTAAAATTAAACTTAGCATTTTCAGCGAGAAAGTTAAACAGATAATTTCTTTATAAGGCTTTGTCTAAGGAAGTGGTTGTTGCTCCAATAACCAAGAAGGCCTAGTGCCTCGCCACGACCTGGAAGTCAAAATACTGAAATCAAATGTTTAATTAACTTTCTAGAAAAAGTATTAAATTTAGAGTTTAATAATGCTTTAAAGTTTTTAAACATTTGTTTTGAAAATTTTGTTTAACTTAGAAAATTTTTCTGTTGCAAATAATGCTTTAAAAGAGTTATTCAATTTGTTTTAGAAAATATATTCAAAAATATTCATATTTTCAAAAACTTAGAAAATTTTTACGTTGTAATTTTTTTTAACTTAAAGATTTTTTTAAGGTATCTATTCTGTTGCACAAAATTTTGTAGAAAAATTATTGGTTTACTTAGAAATGTTTGCAAACACTTAAAATCCTTGAAAAATTATCACAGTTTCTCTAACATAATTTTTTTTATAAAAAACTTTAAATTTTATTAGAAAACTAATTCTGTGGCACATTTTTAACTTAGAAAATTAAAGTTCGAAATTTTCTTACTTAGAATTTTTTTTTCTTTAAAATTTTGTTTGAAAACTTCGATTAATGTTAAGAAAGTGTTTAAAAATTTCATTTTTTTTTAAGTTAGATTTTAACCATAGACTTGTGTAGGAACCCCAATTTTTTTTAATGTGATCAAAGGGGGAGAAGTATGTTAAGTCTAGGGGGAGGTATATAATAATTGTTGAATTGGCAAATCTTGGACTTATTTGCATATTAATTATTTTTATTGCATTTGTTTTACCCTAACTTAACTTGGGTTGTTCACATCAAAAAGGGGGAGATTGTTGGAACCCCAAGGTGTTTTGATGTGATCAAACGAGTTAAGTTAGGTCCTGTTTTATCTAACCCTTGTGTCTAAGTGTACAGGAGCTTAGGAACACAGGAAGTCGAGCGGAAGACGCGGCTAGCGAGAAGGACGGTACGGGAGAGAGCTGACGGGCTCGGTGCATCCGAGGGACGTAGTGACCGCGGAAGAGTACACCGGCGGACGAGATGAACGTACGCAACATTCGAGGGATGAGAAACCGGGAAGGAAGGCTGCTCGAGGAGAAGGCCGGAACTTGGGTTTGGGTGAGTCCTATTCTGGATGGCCGAGATCACCCAAGCTAGCGGAGTCGAGTTGAAGACTCGGGCGGAGACGTGCTAAACTGGAGCAGAGGAACTGGACCACAAAAAGTCAACAAGGTTGACTTAAGTGGTCCGGGCGCCCGGAATGATTCCGGGCGCCCTAAGCACCTTTGAGGGTCTGGGTGCCAGGAACCCAAAACTCATCCACGATGATGTGGGCATTGAATGAACGTTGGGGGATAAAGTTTTATCCCCCAGGGCGCCCGGAACCCTTCGGGGCACCCCGAATAGTGCTATAAATATAGGACTGATCTGCACAGATTTTGAATCTAACTTGTAATCAGTTTCTTAGTGCTTTACTTTTCTGTCTGTACTCTCAACGCTGTAAAGAGGCTACTCTGCCCGAAGGAGATCGTCAGATAGTGCACCGTATTAGTCTTGGATTAGCAATCCTCTGATTGCAAACCAAGTAAATCTCTTGTGTCTGATTTCTTTATTTAGTCTCTGTTTCTTTTATTACAAGTGTCTGTTATTAAGTTGAAAATCCGAGAAAGGTTTGTATTTATTTTTATAGGGCAATTCACCCCTCCCCTATTGTCGGCCTCTAAAGAGGAGTATAATCCATACTAGTCTTACAGAATTGATGATGTCCGAATGCACCAATTTGACAACAAGGAAAATTCTAATATGTTCATGATTGCGCATATAGAAATAATCACAAGTTGTGATCCAATCACAAATTCTCTCATGTTATAAATTATATTACAGACATTCAGTAAATGAGTTTAAGACTATTCAAACATATAATATGTACTCAAATAGTAAATCTATATTTATCAAATAAATAGTAAAATCATATTGTGATTGCCTTAAGGCATCCCTCAAAATCTAACATATTATTCGATAAGATGTCCTAGGAGGATTATACCGATTCCACTGTACAAAAAGTTTGTACAAGTGTCGAACCTTTTCCTAAACAACCTATTGTGTTCTTTAGAAGTTAAATTAGGAATCGCAAACGGAACTTAACATTATTGATTCCAAATTTAAATTATCTGTTCTTAATGGTTTAGACTTGGATCGCAAGCGGAACTTAACACTATTGATCCAAATAAACCTATGTTATAAATTCAATTAAATATTAATTTCTAAAATTGGCTTCTAGGACTGCATGGCGAGGCACATGACCTTCTTGGGTATGGGAGCATCCACCACCGCCTAGACAAAGTCTTTTAAGGAAAGCTAATATTTAATTTCCTTATATAACTCTAGGTTTATGTAACACCCGAAAATTCTCGAAACTGCATTATAAATATTCTATGATTTTTCTGGAATTTTTAGATATTTTTTCGGAATTTTTCGAGTAGCGGAAGCAGCAAAAATAATTAGAACCGCAAAATAGCTTAGGCGGGAATCGAACCCGGAACCTCTCGGATCCGATAACTTTTAGTTAGCCTTAGTAACCGGTGAACCCAGCAGGGCCGTGCTGAAAGAAAGAGGAATCAATTATATTTATATTAGAGTTGGGTTCAATTATCCACTTAATATAAATAGAAGAGTTAGGTTGGGTTTGGTTTATTTTAGAATTTGGTTCGGCAAACTCCTCCCCTCCAAACCCTCACGCCGAACACCCTTCTTCTCTCCTTCTCTCGGCGCCAACCACAAGGAAGACCTAGGGTTCTCTCCCTAGGGCCCCAAGGACATCTTCCGGCGATAACTCCGGCACGAGGACGCTCTCCTTCGCGAGGGGAACGCTTAGACGCGAGAAGATCGTCGAGAAGTCGTCTCCACCGGAATTCTAGCGAATAGAATTGTAAGGAAATTAGCGTACGAGGTAAGAAACCCCTCACCTGCAGTATAAGTAGCTCTGTTTGGGTTTTTCTACGCATTAGTTTAGCTATATGCAGATTTTTATCAACGCATAGCGTGAAATTGACCCTCCTCGCAGGTTTAGGGATTTAGTGAGCACTTCTAGATGGGCCGGACACGTAATCCCTCTTCAGTGGGGGTTTCTAGACGTTGTCGGGTGCCTAGAAGTGGTCTCCCTAATAGAGAGGAGAGTTGGGGCACACTAAGTGTTCGATAAAATAGCTAGTTAAGTAAAAATACAAACTAGACATTTTAACAGCTCAGTTGAATGCATTAGAAGCATCTAAATCAGTAAATCAGTTTATTCTAGCTTATATGGGACTACGGTCCAATGGGTGGGCTCCCACAGTCGCCTCTGGGTTCAGACAACCTAGCTCTAGGTTCAGATAACCTAGAAACAACAAATTAGAACAGTTTAGCTATATTCAGTATTTTATTTTCAGTGGCACTGTACTGGATTAGATATCCATTGGGCTGGGCTCCCATAGTCGGTCCCTAGGTTTAGATAACCTAGTAAACCCTACTAAATGCGGGACTTGCAAACCCGGGTCTAGTTATGGATGCGCGCACAGCAAGTACAGTTGTCGGGCCCATTAGCAACATGATTATGTATTTTCACTTATTATGATAATAGCTTTCAAACTCATAATCTAGTTATGTGATTATAGTTTAAGATCAGCACTAGCTCAGTTTTAGTTTCAGTTTCAGTTTAGTTCTCCTAGTTGATACCATGAGATAGCTCCATGCTTAGATTTTATTATGCATGCCATGTTTCAGTGTTTATGTCATGTAAATTCAGTATGCCATGCTTTAACAAATCCAGTGCATGTTTTTAAATAGCATTCTTTAAAAACATGATTGCATCGTTGCATGTTTTTGTGAGGTAGATGGTTTCTTACTAAGCTTTAAGCTTACAGATTCTACTTTCCTTATACTGCAGATAAAGGTAAAGGGAAAATGGACTAGCAGAGGAAGCTGGAGTTCAATGCAAAGATGGTGTGTGTGGCAGGAACTGGAATAAAAGATCCTCAGGGGTTTTAGCAAGCTTAAATAGTTGAATTCTTAGTATTTCTTCTTTCATGCATTTTTAGACCTCAGAATGTTTAAACCATGGGAGATTTATTTAGTTTGTTAGTAATTATGTTAGAATGCTGGTTAATAGTTGCTAGAATATATTCTAATTGATTTTAGAATTGTTGTGTGAGGTTTTGGCACGCCAGAGTGCTGAAATCAGAGTTTCGAGATGAGAAACCCGGATCGGTCCGCAGACCGATCGAGCCGGGCAAGAATCGCGGCAGGTCAACCGACCGATCCAAGCGCGAACAAGAGTTTATGGATCGGTCACCGACCGATCCGAGGCTAACAAAGGAGTACAGAGGTTCACCGATCGGCCACCGATCGATCAAGAAGCATCGATCGGTCCACCGACCGATCGGTGTACTCTGGATCGGTCGGTCAGACCGATCCACCGCATACATAAGCGACACGGATCGGTCACCGACGATCCGCAGCCTTCTTCCGCAAGATCGTCGATCGATCACGGATCGATCCGACAGCCCAATCGATCCATGGATCGATTGAAATGCCTGATTACAGCTAGCAGGACATCCGAAAGGCATAGAATATCTCCCCTAGCATGTGTACGACTCCTAGGTACACCTAGAATATTAAGTTCAGTTTACAGTAATTAGTTTAGTAAAAATTTTAATCAATCCAGATTTCCCGCAATAGTAATTTAACACAGCATTACGTAACGATCGGCCTCGCAGCCTAGTCAGTAGGAGGCGGGTCGTTACAGAGTGGTATCAGAGCAGTGTTCCATACATCCTACACACACATCAGCTTTGAACCTGCAGCTTCCAAGTAAGAATGCCTCTACTTTGTTTATGTTTCTTGCTTTCTTGTTATAGCTTATGTTTATAGATAATTGATGCATGTTAATATGTGATAGTAGTTAACATGATAACAATAGTTACTCCCTTATGATTGTAATAGTCATGTATGTCCTCCATGTCTTTAGAAATGGCACGAGGACGCCCAGCTAGAAGGGCACCAGCTACTGAGCCCCAGCATGAGGCAGACAGTTCAGTCCCTCCCCCAGACCTTACAGCATTAGTGGCTCAGTTACAGCAGCAGCTAGCTGAACAGCAACAGGAGATAGCTACCCTCAGGGCTAATCAACAGAAACCAGTTCTCTCAGAATCCAAAGGTCAAGGAGGCTCAGGTACTCAGAAGCAGTAGGGCCATAGCTCCCATGGCTCTAACTGGAAAGGGAACTCCAGCAACAAGCGCAAACTAGGGAGTTACCCAAAGGGAGGACCAGCCAGCAAACAGCCTAGAAATCCCAAATGTGCTACTTGTGGGAAATTTCACCCAGGAGTTTGTCGTAAGGGCACACGAGGATGCTTTGAATGCGGACAGGAAGGGCATATGGCCAAGCAGTGTCCGAACAAGGCCAGCTTTCCTCCACCACAGCCGATTCAGTACGGAGGCCAGCCAGCTCAGTTACATCAGATGCAGGCCATTTTAGATGGTCCGCACATCAGCCAGGGCAGATTAGAAGCCCCTCCAGCTACGACCAATGCGAGGATCTACTCACTGACCAGAGAGGACGTAGCAAATTCCTCGACAGTTGTTACAGGTCAGATTAGTATTTTACAGCAAAGTACAACTGTCTTATTCGATACTGGAGCAACCCATTCATATATATCCAGGGCATTTGTCGAGAAGTTAGCGGTACCTCCAGAGGTACTCAGTAGTCAGTTTCTGACGACGCTACCTTCGGGAGAAATCATGGCGTCCACGCACTGGCTCAGAGCAGTGCCAGTCATTATAGCAGACAGAGAACTCCTTTGTGATCTGATAGTGCTAAATATGACTGACTACGATGTCATCTTTGGAATGGATTTCCTGATCAGATACGGCGCTTCTATAGAGTGTCGTAAACAGAAAGTTGTATTCCAACCTGAAGCAGAAGCACAGTTCGAGTTCGTCGGAGAACCCAAGAGAAGGGCCAAGAGGTTTCTCTCAGCTATGAAGGCACAGAGATTAATGGATTCAGGATGTACTGGGTTCTTAGCACACGTAGTCAGTACCAATCAGGACAAGGACCAACAGTTAGCAGAGGTTCGAGTCGTATGTGACTACCCAGCAGTCTTCCCTGAAGAGTTACCAGGCCTAGCACCAGACAGGGAGATCGAATTTGAGATAGAGCTCATTCCTGGTACAAATCCTATCTCCAAAGCGCCCTACCGCATGGCTCCAGCAGAACTGAAGGAACTTCATGAGCAATTACAGGAGCTATTTGACAAAGGCTTCATACGCCCTAGTCACTCACCATGGGGAGCACCTGTATTGTTCGTGAAAAAGAAAGACGGGAGCATGCGCCTGTGTATAGACTACCGGGCACTGAACCAAGTTACAATCAAGAACAGGTATCCTCTTCCCAGAATTGACGACCTGTTCGATCAGCTAAAGGGAGCAGCAGTGTTCTCTAAGATAGATCTCAGATCAGGTTATCATCAGGTGAAAGTTAAAGAAGGGGATATACCCAAGACAGCATTCAGGACCAGATACGGACATTATGAGTTCGTAGTCATGCCCTTTGGCATGACAAATGCTCCAGCTACTTTCATGGACCTCATGAATAGGGTATTCAGAGAATACTTAGATAAGTTCGTTATTGTGTTCATCGATGACATCCTTATCTATTCCAGAACTCAGGAAGAACACGTAGAGCACCTGAAAACAGTATTGCAGACCCTTCAGCAGAATCAGTTGTACGCCAAGTTCACCAAATGTGAATTTTGGCTAGATCAGGTGTCCTTCCTGGGTCACATCATCTCAAAGGATGGTATCATGGTAGACCCCAGTAAGATAGAAGCTGTGAGCAACTGGAAAAGACCCAAGAACGCCAGTGAGATCAGAAGCTTTCTGGGATTAGCAGGTTACTACAGGAAATTCGTAGAGGACTTCTCCAGGATAGCCTCCCCACTGACAGCTCTTACCAGAAAGAACAGAAAATTTCAGTGGACAGAGGACTGTGAGAACAGTTTCAGTGAGCTGAAAAGGAGATTGACAGTGCACCTATTCTGACTCTACCAGAGAATGCAGATAGCTTTGACATATATAGTGATGCCTCGAAGTTGGGACTAGGAGCAGTGCTGATGCAAGATGGCAAGGTGATCGCCTATGCCTCCAGACAACTTAAGGATTATGAGAAGAACTATCCTACTCATGACCTTGAGCTTGCAGCAGTGGTGTTCGCTCTCAAGATTTGGAGACATTACTTGTATGGAGCTCAGTGCAGAGTGTATACAGATCATCAGAGTCTGAAGTACTTCTTCACTCAGAAGGATCTGAATATGCGACAGCGCAGATGGCTAGAACTAGTCAAGGACTACGATATAGACATCCTTTACCACCCAGGGAAAGCAAATAGGGTAGCAGACGCCCTCAGCAGAAAGTCCAGCGCTACCCTACTATCTTTAGCAGCCATGTCACCGCCCCTACAGAAGGAGATCTCAGATTTCGGTCTCGAACTCATAGTCGGACAGCTCTCTACTATAACATTAGAGTCTACATTGCTTGGTGACATCCAGACAGCTCAGGAGCAGGATCCTGAAATTCAAAGAATCAAGCAAGGTATAGCAGAATCAGAAGGTGGAGAGTTCAGAATATCAGATAGCGGGGTGTTGTATTTCGGTGACAAGCTATGTGTTCCAGATCAGGAGGAACTACAGAGGAAAATCCTAGATGAGGCTCATAAGACTCCCTATGCGATGCATCCTGGCTCCACCAAAATGTACCAGGACTTGAAGAAACGTTTTTGGTGACCTGGGATGAAGAGAGACATCGCTCGATATGTTAGCACCTGCCTAACCTGTTAGAGGGTTAAGGCAGAACATCAGAGACCAGGAGGAGTTTTGCATCCCATCCAGATCCCAGAGTCGAAGTGGGAGGATATTTCCATGGACTTCATAGTGGGATTACCCAGGACCACAAATGGTTTTGATACCATCTGGGTAATAGTCGACAGGTTGACTAAATCAGCCCACTTCCTAGCTATCAGAATATCCTACTCCATGGAACAGCTAGCTCAGTTGTATCTCAAGGAGATCGTTAGACTACATGGAGTCCCACGAACCATTATTTCAGATAGGGACAGTAGATTCACATCACACTTCTGGGAGTGTGTACAGTCAGCTTTGGGCACGAAGTTAAAGTTCAACACAGCTTTCCATCCTCAGACAGATGGTCAGACGGAGCGAGTAAATCAGGTACTCGAAGATATGCTCCGAGCATGTGCCCTAGACTTCAAGGGAAGTTGGTGCAAATATCTGAGCTTAGCAGAGTTTGCATACAATAACAGCTATCAAGCCACTATCGGTATGACACCTTACGAGGCTCTCTACGGGCGGAGGTGTAGATCTCCAATCTGCTGGTATGAGAGTGGTGAATAGAAAGAACTAGAGCTTCGATGATCTAGTAGCGAGATACCACAGCCTATACAAGATCCGCTGAGGATAGAGATGTACCAGTCGCCAAGAGCTATCGACACAGCACCCTTAGCGTTTTCTGGGATTCAAGTGTTCCTCGAGTAGCTCCCATGAAGGAGTAATGCTTGGGAAGAAGGGCAAGCTAAGTCCCGATATGTGGGACCATACCTTATCGCAGAAGAGTGGACAAGGTAGCATATGAGCTAGAGCTACCCCAGGAAATGTCCTACCGTCCACAACGATTTCATGTCTCTATGTCAAGAAGCATACCCGTGATGCCACCTGTGTGATCGAGCCCCGGCAGATCCGCAAGACCTCAGCTATGATAGTCGGCCTATTCGGATAATAGACCGAGCAGTTAAGAAATTGCAAAACAAGGAAGTACCATTAGTCAAAGTCATTTGGCA
Organism: Zingiber officinale; assembly: GCF_018446385.1. NCBI lineage: Eukaryota > Viridiplantae > Streptophyta > Magnoliopsida > Zingiberales > Zingiberaceae > Zingiber > Zingiber officinale. The sequence continues at coordinate 137,440,046 of NC_055989.1, read as the reverse complement.
CACTCACACAGCAGAAGTGGTGAGACAGAGATATCGAGAATTATTCTAAGTTCGAGGACGAACTTTTATAAGGTATGGGGATTATAACGCAATCTCGAAACCGCATTATAAATATTCTATGATTTTTCTGAAATTTTTAGATATTTTCCGAATTTTCCGAGTAGCGGAAGCAAAAAAATAATTAGAACCGTAAAATAGCTTAAAGGGAATCGAACCTCTCTGATCCGATAACTTTTAGTTAGCCTTAGTAACGAGATGAACGGGCCGTGTTGAAAGAAAGAGGAATCAATTATATTTATATTAGAGTTGGGTTCAATTATCCACTTAATATAAATAGAAGAGTTAGGTTGGGTTTGGTTTATTTTAGAATTTGGTTCGGCAAACTCCTCCCCTCCAAACCCTCACGCCGAACACCCTTCTTCTCTCCTTCTCTCGGCGCCAACCACAAGGAAGACCTAGGGTTCTCTCCCTAGGGCCCCAAGGACATCTTCCGGCGATAACTCCGGCACGAGGACGCTCTCCTTCGCGAGGGGAACGCTTAGACGCGAGAAGATCGTCGAGAAGTCGTCTCCACCGGAATTCTAGCGAATAGAATTGTAAGGAAATTAGCGTACGAGGTAAGAAACCCCTCACCTGCAGTATAAGTAGCTCCGTTTGGGTTTTCTACACATTAGTTTAGCTATATGCAGATTTTTATCAACGCATAGCGTGAAATTGACCCTCCTCGCAGGTTTAGGGATTTAGTGAGCACTTCTAGATGGGCCGGACACGTAATCCCTCTTCAGTGGGGGTTTCTAGACGTTGTCGGGTGCCTAGAAGTGGTCTCCCTAATAGAGAGGAGAGTTGGGGCACACTAAGTGTTCGATAAAATAGCTAGTTAAGTAAAAATGCAAACTAGACATTTTAACAGCTCAGTTGAATGTATTAGAAGCATCTAAATCAGTAAATCAGTTTATTCTAGCTTATATGGGACTACGGTCCAATGGATGGGCTCCCACAGTCGCCTCTGAGTTCAGACAACCTAGCTCTAGGTTCAGATAACCTAGAAACAGCAAATTAGAACAGTTTAGCTATATTCAGTATTTTATTTTCAGTGGCACTGTACTGGATTAGATATCCATTGGGCTGGGCTCCCATAGTCGGTCCCTAGGTTTAGATAACCTAGTAAACCCTACTAAATGCGGGACTTGTAAATCCGGGTCTAGTTAGGGATGCGCGCACAGCAAGTACAGTTGCCGGGTCCATTAGCAACATGATTATGTATTTTCACTTATTATGATAATAGCTTTCAAACTCATAATCTAGTTATGTGATTATAGTTTAAGATCAGCACTAGCTCAGTTTTAGCTCAGTTTTAGTTTCAGTTTCAGTTTAGTTCTCCTAGTTGATACCATGAGATAGCTCCATGCTTAGATTTTATTATGCATGCCATGTTTCAATGTTTATGCCATGTAACTTCAGTATGCCATGCTTTAACAAATCCAGTGCATGTTTTTAAATAGCATTCTTTAAAAACATGATTGCATCGTTGCATGTTTTTGTGAGGTAGATGGTTTCTTACTAAGCTTTAAGCTTACAGATTCTACTTTCCTTATACTGCAGATAAAGGTAAAGGGAAAATGGACTAGCAGAGGAAGCTGGAGTTCAATGCAAAGATGGTGTGTGTGGCAGGAACTAGAATAAAAGATCCTCAGGGGTTTTAGCAAGCTTAAATAGTTGAATTCTTAGTATTTCTTCTTTCATGCATTTTTAGACCTTAGAATGTTTAAACCATGGGAGATTTATTTAGTTTGTTAGTAATTATGTTAAAATGATGGTTAATAGTTGCTAGAATATATTCCAATTGATTTTAGAATTGTTGTGTGAGGTTTTGGCACGCCAGAGTGCTGAAATCAGAGTTTCAGGGTGAGATCAGAACCCAGATCGGTCTGCAGACCGATCAGAGCCGGGTTGTGCCGCTGGATCGGTCAGCTGACCAATCCAAGCGTGAACAGAGAGTTTATGGATCGATCAGCCGACCGATCCAGAGGTGAACAGTGAGTGCAGAGGTTCACTGATCGGTCAGCCGACCGATCAGTAAGCTACTGGATCGGTCTACCGACCGATCAGTGTACTCCTGGATCGGTCGGTAGACCGATCCAGCCGCATACAGAAGCGATACAGCTTCTGGATCGGTCAGCCGACCGATCCAGAGCCTTCTTCCGTGCCAGTATCAAGCTGGATCGATCACGGGATCGATCCGACAGCCCAATCGATCCATGGATCGATTGAAATGCCTGATTACAGCTAGCAGGACATCCGAAAGGCATAGAATATCTCCCCTAGCATGTGTACGACTCCTAGGTACACCTAGAATATTAAGTTCAGTTTACAGTAATTAGTTTAGTAAAAATTTTAATCAATCCAGATTTTCCGCTATAGTAATTTAGCACAGCATTACGTAACGATCGGCCTCGCAGCCTAGTCAGTAGGAGGCGGGTCGTTACAGTTTAACCAAAAAGAACAATCGAATCACAAATTCGAAAAACAAAGAAAAACACAAATTCGAAACAAATCCGAAAACTCTAGAATCATATGCCTCTTGTGTTTGGTATTTCCAAAAATAACTATACAAATAAAACTAGTATGATGCGGAAAACAATTACTAGTTATACCTTTCTTTGTAAGAAAATAACCTCTTGATCTTCTACCGTATTCCTCTTCTAATCTCGGACGTTGTGTGGGCAACAATCTTCCGAGACAAGAACCACCAAGCTCCTTCTTCTCCAAGCTAGATTCGGTCACCATCAATTCTCCAAGAGAAGTAGAGGTCCGGCCACCACCACCAAGCTCCAAGGGATGCAAGAAACAAAAACTCCTTTCTCTCCTTCTTCTCCTAGCTAGAACTGACCACCATCACAAACTCCAAAAGAAAGATGAAACCGGCCACTAAAGAAGAAGAGAAGAGGAGAGGGAGAACCTCTAGGGCCGGCCACACCAAGGAGGAAAAGAGAGGAAGAAAAAGAATAGAGTCGTTCCCATGAAGGCACCTCTACCCCCTCTTTTATAATCCTTGGTCTTGGCAAATAAGGGAATTTAAATAAAAAATTCCTTAATTCTTTTGCCATGAAAAGGTAAAATTTAATTAATTAAAATTAAAATGGCCGACTACTTTAATCTCCAAAACTAGGAGAGTTTTAATTAACACAAGAATTAAAACTTCCTAATTTGTTTCTGAAAATTTATAAAAAATTTCTCCAATAATGTTTTCCTTCATGGTGGTTTGTAAAAAGGAAATTTTATAAATTAAAATCTTTCTTTTAAACATGTGGATGATTTTCAAAAAGGAAAGTTATCTCTAAAAATTAAAATCTCCTTTCAATCTACAAAAAGGAAAGATATCAAATCTTTTCTTAATCTTTTGTAGAAACTTATAAAAGAAATATTTAATTTTTAAACTCTCTTTTAAATCATGAACAGGGTTAAAAAAGGAAAGTTTTCTCAAAATTAAAATCTACCTTTCAATCTACAAATAAGGAAAGATTTCAAATCTTTTCTTAATCTTTTGTATAAAGCTATAAAAGAAAATATTTAAATTTTAACTTCTCTTTTAAAACCATGATATCCACATTAAGAAAAGATTAAAAATAAAATTCCTTTTAATATGATGTGGCCGACCACACCAATCTTGGTTCAAGCTAGGGCTAGCCACACCAACTTAACTCATCCTATTTACTTGGTCGACCCAAGCTTGGGTTCCAAGCTTGCTTGGTCGGCCCCAATAAGATGGGTATAAAGGTGGGTAAGAAGTGTATATGTGGTTAGTATAAATCTCTATATACAAGAGGCTATGATAGGGACCGAGAGGAGAAATTGATTTTGGTCTCCTGATGAAATTAAGCTTCCCGTGTTCGCCCCTAACACACAACTTAACTTCATCAATAATAATTCATACCACTAAAGAATTATTATTGAACTACCGCACCAATCCCAAATTACATTTTGGGCTCCTTCTTATTATGAGTGTGTTAGTCTCCCTGTGTTTAAGATAATGAATGCCCATTAATTTAATTGAGTTACTGACAACTCGCTATAATTAATGTCTTAGTCCAAGAGTAGTACCACTCAACCTTATTGTCATGTCGGACTAAGTCCACCTGTAGGGTTTAACATGACAATCCTTATGAGCTCCTCTTGGAGACATTCTCAACCTAGATTACTAGGACACAGTTTCCTTCTATAATCAACAACACACACTATAAGTAATATCATTTCCCAACTTATCGGGCCTATTGATTTATTGAGCCAAATCTGACCCTTTGATAAGTCAAAGAAATGAATACTAAATATATGTGCTTGTTATTATATTAGGATTAAGAGTACACACTTCCATGATAACTAAGGTGTTGTTCTTTTATCAAGTCAGTACAAAAAGAACTTACCTTAAATGGTCCTGCTCAATACACTCAAAGTGTACCAGTGTAATTTATCAGTCAAGATAAACTAACACCTAATTACACTACGACTATTCCAATGGTTTGTTCCTTTCCATCTTAGTCATGAGCTACTGTTTATAATTTATAAAGGACCGATAATATGATCTCCTGTGTGTGACATCATACACTATGTTATCTACAATATAAATTAATTGAACAACTACACTTAGCTTGTAGATATTTGACCAATGTGATTCTTTTATTTATAAATAAATGTTTATAAAAACTAGGCTTTTAGTATACATTTCAACAATCTCCCACTTATACTAAAAGACTATGCTGTCATTTATCCTTCCATACATCTGATTCCCAACCCTTCAACATGTCCATCAAAAGATCTTGCCTTAAGGGCCTTAGTGAAAAGATCCAGGTTATCATCTGATGCAATCTAGGCGACAATAACTTTTTCCTCGTTATACGATATCTCGTATTGGGTGGTACTTGCGCTCTATTGTGTTTACTTGCCTTATGGACTTATGGTTTCTTCGAGTTTGCTATTGCACCATTATTATTACAATAAATACTTTTTGGACAAACCAGAAATCATGTCTAAGTCCATCGTGAAGTTTCTGAGCCATATAACTTCTATGGCTGCCTCAGAGGCTGCCACATACTCAGCTCCTATGGTGGAGTCCGAAAAACACCTATGCTTAACACTCCTCCATTGTTATAGCTTCACTTCCTAAAGTAAACACAAAACCCCGAGGTCGACTTACTATTTTCCCTCCCTGATTGGAAGTAAAAAACCTAGTAACCCACAGGAATCAAATCATCTGCCTAGTAAACTAACATATAATCTTTAGTCCCTCTAAGGTACTTTAATATATGCTTTACAGCAGTCTAGTGTCCTGGTACTGGGTTACTTTGATATCTGCTAACTATGCCCTGGGCAAAACAGATATCCGGTCTCGTACATAACATAGCATACATTAGGCTTCCGACTGCCGAGAAACTGCCTTCATATCCTTTTATCTTCTTTGATGTCTTCGGAGACATCTCTTTAGATAAAGCTACTCTATGTCTAAAAGGTAGAAAACCTTTCTTGGAGTCTTGCATGTTAAAAGCGAGGTAGAATCATATCGATGTATGAAGCTTGGGATAATCACAATATTCTTTTCTTGTGATCTCATGATCTCAAGAATATGTGCACATTCTCCCAAGTCCTTCATATCGAATTGCTTGGACAACCATGCCCTTACTTCCGACAACACTTTGATATTGTTTCCAACTACCAAAAATGTTATCTACGTATAGTACAAGAAATACCACCACGTTTCCTATCACACTTATGGTATACACAATACTCATCCGATTACTGAATAAATCCATAGGTTTGGATTACTTCATTAAACCGGATGTTCCAAGGCCTTGAAGCTTTTGCTTCAGTCTATATATAGACTATACTAGATGCTCTTTGCCCTTTGCAATGAACCCCTCTGGTTGCTTCATATGAATGCTTTCTTCAAGACTTCCATTAAGGAAAGCTGTCTTGACATTGACTCTCATATGATCAGCAGTATATAAAAGATTCCGGATAGACTTAAGCATGGTTACTAGTAAAAGATTTCCCTTTTCCAACAAACCTTGCTTTGAAAGTTTCCACCTTCCCGTCCGTCCCTCTTTTTCTATTGTAGACCTAATGGTTTTTGCACCATTTAGTGATTCTACAAGCTCCCGGATTTCATTAGAATACATATATTCTAATTCTGTATTCATTACTCTTTGCAAAGATGCTGCATCTTAATCTTGGAGTGCTTCGTCATATGTTCGGGAATTAGGTTCATGTTTACCGGGGATCAAGTCCAAAGACTTTCCTAAAACATGAATCTTTTAGGTTGCCTAACAACTCTCCTACTACGACGAGACACTTTCTACAATTGTTTATTATTTGTGATACGTGTTGCAGTTTCTTGTGATATTTCATCTTGTACAGTTGGTACTAGATTAGACGTGTTCTTTATTTAAGAACAAATTTACTTATAGGCTTGTGGTTCATTACATAGTCCTCTTCTAAAAAATCGGACATTGGTGCTAACCATGACCTTCTGATTTTTTAGGACTATAAACCTCCTTTCGTTTCTCTAGGATAACCCTCAAACAAGTGAACACCTGTCTATCTTATCAGTGTCTCCCTTCAGCACATGTGCTAGACTACCCTGAATCCGAATATGCTTTAATTTAGGCTTACGCCTATTATGCAATTCTATGTGAGCAGAAAGTTCTGACTTAGGAGGTACTATGTTCACTTCCGTTTCTAGAATATATCCTTAAAACAAATTTGGTAATTTTCTAAATAACTCAACGATCTAATCATTTCCATAAGAGTCCTATACCTTCTTACTACACCATTCTGTTGGGGTGTACCAGGTGCAGTTAGTCGAGATTGAATCTCGTCTTCTGATAAGTGACTCCTAAACTTTCCCAAGAGATTCTCGCCACTACAATCTAACTATAGTGTCTTGATATTTTTAGCTTGACGTTACTTCACATCAGTCTAGTACTCTTTGAACTGATCAAAGCACTTAGACTTGTGGCGCGTCAAGTAAATGTATCCTTATCTCTAATAGTCGTCTATAAAAGAAATGAAATATTCGAAACAACCTCTTGCCTGGATAGTCAAAGGTCAAATCAGAATGAACCAATTCCAACATATCTTTGGTTCCATTCCCCTTAGACTTAAAAGCTTCTTGGTTATTTTTCCTTCCAAGTAAGACTCGCAGGTTGGAAAGATTTCCACTACCAATGAACCCAAGAGTTCATTGGTTATTATCCTTTGAATCCTACTCAAGTTAATATAACCTAGCCTTAGATGCCAAAAATATGATTGGTTCATTTCCGAAGGTTGCTTTCTCTTATTAAAGTTAGAAGATATGTTATTAATTTCCATTTATTACATCGTGGGAGTTATTGGATTATAAATTGTCAACCAACATACCAGAACAGATAACTTCCCTATTTTTCTTGATAACAAGTTTGTTATCAAAATAGACAGAATATCTATTCTTTGATAGTTTAGAAACCGAAATCAAGTTCTTTCTAAACTTGGTATGTAAAGATAATTTTCTCAAAATCCACTTTTTATTCCTATCAGAGGATAAACATCTCCCACTGCAACAGCTGCTACTTTTGCAGCAGTGCCCATGGTGATTTTCTCTTCATATAGTTGTCGGATTTCCTAGAACCCCTGCAATGAATTGCAGACATGATCAGTGTCTCCCGTATCTACACACCAGGTACCGGTAGATAACACCACTAATCATGTTTCAACCATTAATGAATAAAATACACTTATATTGTTCTTGGTTCTGAAAAGACAATCCATCTTAGAGTCCAAGTATTGTTTCCAATCATAACTGGGACTACTAAGTCTATTCAGCTAGGGGATTGACTAACATTTGAAATCCTAAGAGTCACAAAAATATTTGGTCAAGACTAACACCTTAAAATCCCCATGAATTTTGTATGCCACGATAGTGTGGATGTATACAAAATCAAAGAGAAGATTTTATCCATTAATTTTATTATCTCGTCAACTTAACTTTATGATAAATAAAATTAATAGTGGTTTATGTCTGATCAAATATTTGGTCAAAACTTTGAATTTAAAATAATATTGATTCCTCAAAACAATATCATTTAAATTCACCAATAACTCAAACACCGTGAATTTTGTATGCCACGATAGTGTGGACGTATACAAAATTGAACATTTGTAAGAGGAGGGTTATACCCATTAATAACCTTGTCAACCTATTTTTATGACAAATAAAATTACCTCAAACACCGTGAATATTGTATGCCACGATAGTGTGGACGTATACAAATTCAAACATTTGTAAGAGAAGTTTTACCCTTTAATTTTATTATCTTGTCAACCTGACAAATAAAATTTCCTCAAACATTGTGAATTTTGTATGCCACGATAGTGTGGACGTATACAAAATCTCAACATTTGTAAGAGGAGGGTTATAATTTTATTATCTTATCAACCTATCTTTATGATAAATTAATAGTTGGTTTTCCTTTGGTCACACAAATAATAGCAGTGCCTCCGATGGGGAGGATACTATTAAATGAGCCTAAGTGTATACCATTACTTGATACTTAGTCCATTAAATAAGATTATGCCCCTTCTGATGGGGAAGATCACACGCTCTTAATTAATTTCCTATAACCATCCAAAATGGAAGTTTAATCTAGTGATCCGCAAACAAACTCATCCGATATGGAGGAAGGCACTCAGAGCCAACGCGCAAGCTTGTTGCCTCACTTAGAAACCAGTAATGGAGACCATGGGATACATATACTAATCCCTCTCCCACTTAGTTATTTATGGTGAGGAATTTTAACCTATGCTAGCATACATCACATGCACACACACATCACAGTAAATAAAAGCAATAAATATGAAAATTAATTTTTCAACTATTATGACTTCTTCCATCACTGTCCATCGCGTGCTGCCAACCCTCACGTTCATGTCGTCGGGTCCATCGAGCTTCCTTTTTCCGCTACGCCTCTGGTCCTCCAATAGCACCACGCCTTGCAAGGATACGATCCGCGACAAAAATAAAATTTTTACATATATCGATCCTATATTTCATAAAGGAATGTAGATGTAATCTAGATCGAAACAAAAATATAAAATTCTAATAACTAATACAGCTCCTGTTGTATTTAATTTTACAATCATGCACACATAATAAAATGCCCTTGACATGTCTAAGGGTCCAATCACACACAATATCTATATGCCATAATAGTTGGAGCCTACAACCACAAAGTTAGCACATCCTACTATTATCCTGCCTAAATTATGTATGACATGTGCATAATCTATTTGAAAACCAAAACACACAAAGGCAAACCCTAGCTCTGATACCAATTGTTGGTTGGTCCTAGGAGGATCGTACCGGTTCCACTGTACAAAAAGTTTGTATAAGTGTTGAACCTTTTCCTAAACAACCTATTGTGTTCTTTAAAAGTTAAATTAGGAATCGCAAATGGAACTTAACATTATTGATTCCAAATTTAACTTATCTATTCTTAATGGTTTAGATTTGGATCGCAAGCGGAACTTAACACTATTGATCCAAATCAACCTATGTTATAAATTTAATTAAATATTAATTTTCAAAATTGGCTTCCAGGACTGCATGGCGAGGCACATGACCTTCTTGGGTATGGAAGCATCCACCACCGCCTAGACAAAGCCTTTTAAGGAAAGCTAATATTTAATTTCCTTATATAACTCTAGGTTTAACCAAAAAGAACAATCGAATCACAAATTTGAAAAACAAAGAAAAACACAAATTCGAAACAAATCCAAAAACTCTAAAATCATATGCCTCTTGTGTTTGGTATTTCCAAAAATAACTATACAAATAAAACTAGTATGATGCGGAAAACAATTACTAGTTATACCTTTTTTTGTAAGCAAATAACCTCTTGATCTTCTACCGTATTCCTCTTCTAATCTCAGACATTGTGTGGGCAACGATCTTCCGAGACGAGAACCACCAAGCTCCTTCTTCTCCAAGCTAGATTCGGTCACCATCAATTCTCCAAGAGAAGTAGAGGTCCGACCACCACCACCAAGCTCCAAGGGATGCAAGAAATAAAAACTCTTTTCTCTCCTTCTTCTCCTAGCTAGAACCGACCACCATCACCAACTCCAAAAGAAAGATGAAACCGGCCACTAAAGAAGAAGAGAAGAGGAGAGGGAGAACCTCTAGGGCCGGCCACACCAAGGAGGAAAAGAGAGGAAGAAAAAGAATAGAGTCGTTCCCATGAAGGCACCTCTACCCCCTCTTTTATAATCCTTGGTCTTGGCAAATAAGGAAATTTAAATAAAAACTTCCTTAATTCTTTTGCCATGAAAAGGTAAAATTTAATTAATTAAAATTAAAACCCTTTTCTTAATTATAATGGTCACTTTAATCTCCAAAACAAGGAGAGTTTTAATTAACACAAGAATTAAAACTTCCTAATTTGTTTCCGAAAATTTATAAAAAATTTCTCCAATAATTTTTCCCTTCATGGTGGTTTGTAAAAAGGAAATTTTATAAATCAAAATCTTTCTTTTAAACATGTGGATGATATTCAAAAATGAAAGTTATCTCTAAAAATTAAAATCTCCTTTCAATCTACAAATAAGGAAAGATATCAAATCTTTTCTTAATCTTTTGTAGAAACTTATAAAAGAAATATTTAATTTTTAAACTCTCTTTTAAATCATGAACATGGTTAAAAAAGAAAATTTTTCTCAAAATTAAAATCTACCTTTCAATCTACAAATAAGGAAAGATTTCAAATCTTTTCTTAATCTTTTGTAGAAAGCTATAAAAGGAAAGATTTAAATTTTAACTTCTCTTTTAAAACCATGATATCCACATTAAGAAAAGATTAAACATAAAATTCCTTTTAATATGATGTGCCCGGCCACACCAAGCTTGGTTCAAGCTAGGGCCGGCCACACCAACTCAACTCATCCAATTTACTTGGTCGGCCCAAGCTTGGGTTCCAAGCTTGCTTGGTCAGCCCCATTAGGTTGGGTATAAAGGTGGGTAAGAAGTGGGTATGTGGTGGGTATAAATCTCTATATATTGTTGGTGCAACATCCCTCAGGTCAAGGTTGACCTGGTTGACCAAGCTTGAGTCTTGGTTTGGGTTTCGATGTTTGATAATACAAGGTTGATTGAAGAAGAGTCAAGTAGGTCAAGGATGATCGGATACTTGACTGGGAAGTCCTAACTGGGATGTTAGGCAGAAGGAAAGACCTAGTGAGTGAAGCTAGGCAGTGAGGAAAATCCTAGTAAGTGAAGCTAGGTGAAAGCCCTGGTGAGTGAAGCCAGGCAGAAGAAAATCCTGGTGAATGAAGCCAGGTGAAAATCCTAGTGAGTGAAGCTAGGTGAAAGACCTGGTGAGTGAAGCCAGGCAGAAGAGAAGTCCTAGTGAGTGAAGCTAGGCAGATTGGAAGTCCTGGTGAGTGAAGCCAGGCACGGGGAAATCAGATGGGTCAAGGTTGACCAGACATCTGGTGAAAGTCCAAGTATGTCAAAGGATTGACTGGATACTTGGCACGGAGAGATCCAGATGGGTCAAGGTTGACCAGACATCTGGTGAAAGTCCAAGTAGGTTAAGGGAGTGACCGGATACTTGGCAAGATGAAGAAAAGTCCAAGTGGGTCAAAGGGAGTAAACCGGACACTTGGTGAGGGAACCAACATGTCAAGGTTGACCGGATGTTTGTTTGGGAGGCTTGGGACTTGGTTTTGGGTAAAAATCAGAAGTCGAATCAATCAGTCGATCGATTGGCTGGAGCCCAATCGATCGGTCGATCGATTGGGATGTCCCTGCGAGAAGCCTTCGTCCCAATCGATCAGTGGATCGATTGGGAGGAAGTCGCGAGTGCACAGAATGCCTCTGGATCGATCAGCCGATCGATCTAGAGGTCCCAATCGATCAGTGGATCGATTGGGAAGGTACTGTATGTCGCGATAAGCCCTGGATCGATCAGCCGATCGATCCAGGCAAATTTCTAGAGTACAGAGGCGCTCTGGATTGATCCGTGGATCGATCCAAAGCCTCCCCGATCGATTGAGAGCAATCCAATTGATCGGGATCCGACCGTTGGTGTAGATAAAGGCCGTTGGCGTGCGTCTTCTTCGGTAGTGTAACGACCAATTTTCCCTATTTCAAGTTCTAAAAGTCCATAAAAATATTTGGAAATACTTTTAAAATATTCTAGATATTTTTAGGAATTTTTAGAGTATTTTTACGTAATTTTTGGAGGTCGTTTAGTAGGGTTACAAAAAGAAAGAAGTTTTAAAAAAAAATATCAAAGGTGAGATTCGAACCCACGATCTCGGGTCGGACTGACCCAAGCAAAATCGGCCCAACCAGCTGAGCTACAAGGTTTTTGTTAATCATATATGGAGCGATATATATTTAACTAGTAGTTAGGAACAGTAAAATAAATTGGAAATAAAAGGGCGCGGCTGAGAATCGAAGCCCAGACCTGTGGCTTCGAGCAAAACTCAACGGACCAACTGCGCCAGCGGTCTTTGCTGATCAAATATGCAGCGACAAGTATATAAGGTAAAGTTAGAAATGAAAATAACCTAAGGTATAAGATTTAAATCTTATTTCGAAAACCTAAAATTTTCTCTCAAAAATCCCCTTCTCTTCTCACGCGGCGACGCCGTTCTTCTCTCGGGCGGAAACACGAAGAAGCTAGGGTTTCGTCTCGGTGGCCGGTCAAGGGTTTGATCCAAGAGGTTCTTCCCGTCTTCACGAACCCTCGTTGAAGGGAGCACGGAGGATGCAAGGAGCCGCTGGAATTTGAGTTACCCGAACCCTAGATCCCCCTTCTCCGGTTGTAAGTCCAAGAACAGCGATGTGAGTTTCTTCTCACCTGCAGTAGGAGTTGTTCCGCGATTTCGCTTTTCTTCTTTGTTTTCTCGCTGAGCAGGAACAGCCCTAGATTCGATTTGTTTTCATGGTTTTCGGATTTTTGGTTGTAGAGAAACATGATGTTAGGGATCTTGGAATAGATTTAAGATTTTGCTTGCTCTGTTGCTAATCTGTTGAAGCATGTTTAGAGTTTAGAACAACTTTTTCTTTAACATCATATTTGCAAGCAAGAGCAATTTTGTATAGGGCTGATAACAGTCATAGCCAATTACCTCAAGCCAAAGTGTGCAGTTCCAGTACCTTTTAGTTACTGCCGTGCATGAATAGCCCTCATCCTAAGCCTACTGTTTAGATCTTGGACAGCAACTTAGTTTTGATTTCTTCTTGTTGTTTTAATGAACATGAACAACCCTTATATTTAGCATTTCAGTTTGCTTGGATTTCCTTACTAGCTTGTCAAGCAGAGAACAGAATTGTTTCCAGGTTTTAATCATAACCATGGGCTTAGTTGAAAATTAGTATTCCAGGAAATACCCTAGATTATTCAGATGATATGCTCATAGTATGCAAATTTTAGTTCTTTATTATTAGATATACATGAGCAGATTTTCTAGATTCCATTGCATGCTTGGTAGATGAATTTGTTTTACTTTCACAGCATGTTTAAGTCCTCATTACTACTTGCTTAGTTGGGATATTTCACAGTTTGATCTTCTATAGCATTTCTAAGCATTTCTTAAATTGCATGCTTAGCTTTACTTTCACAGCAGGTTTAAGATGATTTATTTCCCTTTGCCATTAGATGTGCACGGTGATACTTTTTAGTCTCTTTTGCTATTAGAATATCTTGAGCATGCAATTATTAGTTTCTTTGCTTTTACATGAGCATGAGCTTCTGTCTTTAAGAACTATAAGCAAGAAAGACTAAGGTCTAGACTTGATTTCAATTCCAGAAGATTGAATATCAAAAGCGCACACAAGGTGTTTGCTTAAATGCCAAGTAAGGGCAAGTATAAAGAAGTTATAGTTAAAAAGAAAGTATTTTACTTTTAAAGGGCATGTACCGGACACAAGGTCCAAGGGATGGGCTCCAAGATGCCCCTAGGCACAAGGCCTAGAAGTATCTTAGTAGTTTCGGGATTAGCTACCTCGATTCTTATTAAGAATGCGCGCAAAGTGGTACAATGCCGGGCCCAAAAGAAGTTTATTATTATTTTGAAGTATTAAAGTATAAGTTTTGAAACAAATGAAACAAGCTTCAAATATGTTTAGAATTAGAAAGTTTAGTTTCTTGTTGTTTGAAGCATTCAGTAGTAGTTTTATTTGTTTCTTGCTATTAGATTATTCAGCATGTTTAGCTTTATTTGCTCTCAGCATGCAGTTATAGTTTTATTGGTTTATGAGCATGATCAGCTATACATGTTTAGTATTTCAGTTAGTATGATTCCTTTATTGGATTTTGAGCATGAATAGCTATACATGTTTAGTATTTTGGTTAGTATGATTCCTTTATTGGATTATGAGCATGATTAGCTATACATGTTAGTATTTCAGTTAGTATGATTCCTTCATTGGATTATGAGCATGATTAGCTATACATGTTTAGTATTTCAGATAGTATGATTCCTTTGCTATTTATGAGCATGAGTAGCTTTACATGTTAGCATTCAGTTTTAGCATGTTTTTATTTATATACATGCATATCGAGTTTTTGTGAGTAGATAGCGCTCACTAAGCTTTATGCTTATAGACTGCACTTCCTCCTACTGCAGATAAAGGAAAGGAAAAGATTTAGCAAGGAAGGCGACAAGGTGGTGGTGATGAAGGTGTGTGATGGCTGGACTATGGGGAGATCAAGAGTTTGCTAAGGAATTGTTAAGACTTTTCTATTTAGAGTTCTTTAGTTTTCTTTAAATACTATTATGAGTCAAGATTGTAATTAAGTTTATTCCGCATTTGTAGTTGGGTTCTATTGATGGAGTGATATTGTTGTTTGCTATTATTAGGGTAGTTTCCTTCTTTTATTTGTGATATTATACTGCGTTGTTGTGAAGATATATGTTCCAGCCGCCTGTGGCTGAGTATAGTTTGTTTGTATTGATGATTTAGTCATCGGTACAGGGGAGACTCTGCCAAAATTTTTCGGTAGAGATTCCTCGTGGTTTTTAATTATACCGGTTAAGTAGAGTTAGTAGTTAAGTAACGGTCACTCTTAGAGAGTAGTAGTAGTAGTAGTAAGAAGGGTGGTCGTTACAGGTAGAACTTCTACTGTTCAATCACGATCTTTACCAGCAACTCCACAGCTCTCACTAAGCTCCAGATCGCCAGTTCTTGAAGGTTCTTGGAGTTCTTCCAAGTCAAGAGGTGGATCAAAAGCAAGAAGGAGAAGCTAGGGTTAGGGCTTTTGTACTCATTGTAAGCTTGTGCTTGTATTTCATTACCTTTCCCTTTCTTCTTGTATTGAGAGTCTTGTAGGGCTTCTCCGCCTTTGGTAGTTACCATAAAGGAGTGTTTTATAGTGGAGGGTGCGTGAGTAGGTGTGGATCCTTGGACTAGTCACCTCTTATGAGGTGGATACCAAGTAAACCATCCTTGTTAGCGTTGCGTGTTTCTGTTTCTTGTATTTCCGCTGCATATCTCTGAAGAAACAAGCAACGACGAGCACCTAGCACGCGACGAGCTATTCACCCGCCCTCTAGCTACTTTTCGGTCCTAACAAGTGGTATCAGAGCGAGGCCGCTCTTCACCGGAATCATTGCCGGAAGGGGCAAACAAAACAAGCAAAGTTAGAGGGTGAAGAAGTTGGAGCAAATTCATCAAAGTCAAAGAACTCAAGAAGCTCAACTTCAAGATGCAATTCCAAGATGGACTTGGATTTGACACAAGGGTGGCTCCACCATACACATCTACAAGCTTCGATCTTTGGAGATCAAGGATCGAGAATTTCTTGATGGTGGAGATAGAGCAATGGTTTGCTCTAATGGAAGGCTTCGAAGCTCCAAAGAACTCTAAGGGCAAAGCTCTCAAGAAAAGAAAATGGAGTAAGGAGCAACTCCAAAGATGTGAGGCCAATGACAAAGTGACCAAGCTTTTGGTCAATTTATTGCCGACCAACATTTTGGCTCAAATTGGAGAGTTTGAAGATGCCAAGGAGCTTTGGAGCAAATTGGAAAGGATTCATGAGATCCCCTCCACTGTACCAAATCAAGGAGAATCCAAAGAGGGTGACTCAATGGATCAAGACCAAGAGGAGGACTCCGAAGTTGAGAGATGCTCAACTTCCGAAGAAGAAGTCCAAGAAGAAGCTTCATCTTCGAGGGAATGTAATGAAGGGAACAAGGAGGGAGCATACTCCTTGTTCCATGTACAAGATGATGAAGCCTCCACCTCTAGGATTGAGGGGGAGCAATCTTCATTGACACCGGATCAAGAGCAAGAAGAATCCTCCACATCCGGGTCAAGAGAAGAAGATGATGAAGAAACTTCCACCTCCACGAGTCAAGTCAAATTTATTGGAGGAGCATCACTATCGGATCAAGAGGAAGCCTCTACATCCACATCACATGGAGAAGATGCCACCCCTACAAGCAAAGGTATAACAATTTCAATTAATAACAAAAATCATATCATATGCTTTGAATGTAGGGAAAAAGGGCATTGCAAAAGTAAATGCCCTAAATTAGCCAAGAAGAAGGGCCAAGTGGCATTGAAGGGCAAGGAGGAGCCCAAGGAGACCATCCCCGGAACAAAGAAGAGCAAGGAGCACGTTGTGTGCTTCTCTTGCAATCAAAAGGGGCATTACCGAAGTCAATGCCCTAAGGGGAAGAAGGTGGTCAAAGCTCAACTCAAGGGGGAGCCTCCAAGGTAAAAAGAAAGGTAACTTTCATTGAGCCTATTCCCGAAAGTAATGGTAAAAAGCATGCTAGTACTAACCTATATCATTTTAATGCTAGTTACCATGAAAATAGGAGGCATGATAAGATTAAGGAGAATCATGTAGCTTATCATGCTAAAACCACTACACCTAGGGCTAGGAATGTAGGTAAAAGTCTAGGCAAGAACTCTAAGGATTTTAGCTACAAGCCTAGAAACAAAAATGCTCATGAATTTAATGGAAAACCAAAAAACTAAGGACTTAGTGATGGAAAATCAAGTCTTGAGGTCAAGACTTGACAAACTAGAAAAGACCCTAAAAAGGATGGAAAATATCCTTAAAGGGCAACATGAGCAAAACCTAGGGCTAGGACAATCAAAGACATTCAATGGCCATAGAGGTTTGGGATACAAACCAAAGGCCAAGAAGGATGTAATTTCTTACCATAGAGTTCCATATAGTTATGGAACAAACCCTAGATCTAGTGGGCAAGTCAGAAATACTAGGGAGGTCATCACTAAGAGTATTTTTGCAACAAATGTGACTAAGACTTCTAAGAAGTTAAAGAAAGTCACAAAGAAGGTTACAAGGGAAGCAATCCCTAGGGTTGACCTAGAAAATGTGACTAAGGCTTCTAAGAAGTCTAATAAGGTCACTGGTGTTAGGATCCTTCGTACGGCTAGAGAGGGGGGTGTGAATAGCCGACCCCAAAACGCTCACGTTTCTTTCTACAAACTAGGGTTAGCGCAGCGGAAAATACAACAAAGAAACGAAAGAGAAGAAAACCAAACCTTAACACAAGGATGTAACGAGGTTCGGAGATTAGGGCTCCTACTCCTCGGCGTGTCCGTAAGGTGGACGAGCCCTGTCAATCCGTCGGTGGATGAATCCCCGGAAACCCGGCTAATAAATACTCCTTATGGGTGGAGAAACCTCGCCACAGTCTTTTGCAACAGCAAACAAAGGAGTACAACAATAGAGACAACAAACAAGAACAACAGAAATTGTAAAACACTTGCTTGCCTCTTGTTGTCGACTGGAACCTAGATGAAGCAGCAGCTTCTCAGATCCAGCAGCTAGAACACCAGCAGGAAACTCACGCAGAGCTTCAAAAACGAGAGCTCAAAGCTCAAGAGCACACCAGCAGCTCAAGAGCGAAGAGAAGAGGAAGGAGAAAATGCAGCAACCTCGACCCCTTTATACTGCGAAGAAGAGGCGAAGAAACTAGCGTTGCTATGCAGCTAGAACCTCTGATTGGTGCGTGGACCGATCGGGAAGAAGCCTTTTTGTTCCGTCCTCGATCGGTCCATGGACCGATCAGGAACTCTCCTGATCGTCGGTGGGGACCGATCTGATCGGTCCCCGGCCCGATCCCAGCTCTCTTACAGAGAGGTGACTGCGTCTCCGATCGGTCGTGGAGACCGATCAGGCCACTGATCGGTCCCCGGACCGATCGGAGCTTTTCTTCAGATAAGCGCCCAACGGTCTGAACCTCCATGATATCTTGGTGGAATCTGATCGGTCACCAGACCGATCAGGAAACACTGAGTATCACTGGATCGGTCTGCAGACCGATCCAACTCCTAGGTTTAGATTGCCCTCTCTAACCTAGTTCGGAGAACGAGCTACCGAGCCCTCTCCGACTCCATATGCCAAGCTTTACTCACTTGGACTTCTCAACACCAGATGTCCGATCACCCTTGATCCATCTGGATTTTCCCTTGCCCGGCTTCACTCACCAGGACTTTCCACCTGGCTTCACTCACCAGGATTTCCACACTGCCTAACATCCCAGTTAGGACTTTCTCACTGCCTGGCTTCACTCACCAGGACTTTCCAACTGCCTAACATCCCAGTTAGGACTTTCCCACTGCCTGGCTTCACTCACCAGGACTTTCCAACTGCCTAACATCCCAGTTAGGACTTTCCCACTGCCTGGCTTCACTCACCAGGACTTTCCAACTGCCTAACATCCCAGTTAGGACTTTCCCTCGTGCCAAGCTCCCTGCTTGGACTTCTCCGTGCCAAGTCTCCATACTTGGACTTTTCCAGTGCCAAGTCTCCATACTTGGACTTTTCCAGTGCCAAGTCTCCATACTTGGACTTTTCGCGTGCCAAGCTCCCTGCTTGGACTTTTCCAGTGCCAAGTCTCCATACTTGGACTTTTCCAGTGCCAAGCTCCCTGCTTAGACTTTTCCGTTGCCAAGTCTCCATACTTGGACTTTTCGCGTGCCAAGCTCCCTGCTTGGACTTTTCCCGAATCTTGACCTAAGGTTGCACCTACAATCTCCCAAACACCTATTCTTGTCAAACATCAAGAATACAACTCTTTCACGAGTGTCAAACATCAACATGCAACTCAACTAGGTCAACCTTGACCTAAGGTTGCACCGACAATCTTCTCAAGTCAAACATCAAAATACAACTCGAGTCAAGTCACCTCGAGTCGGGTCAACCAGGTCAACCTTGACCTAAGGTTGCACCAACAACTGGGAAAGTATCTAGGGAAATTATCCCTAGTAAATACCTAGAGCATCCAAGGAGCACCAATAGGTTTTGGGTTCCTAGGAGCATCTTCTCTACCCCATAGATGGGCTAGAGAGTGTCAACTCTAAGAAGAAGGGTAGTTAACCCAACTTTGAAGAAATTGGCACTCAAGGAGCATTTTCAAGGTTATTATTAACCTTTGAAAATGAAATGGATTTATGATTTACTCTTTGAAAGAGTAAAATGTGCCAAATTGGAGAAGTATTGATTTTATTTTAAATTGGCATAATTTGAGAAAACATAAGAACTACCAAGTTGGGATTTTGGTATGTTCTTAGGAAATTAAAGGCAAGCTAAGCCTTAATTTAAAGTGCTACTCTTGTGGAAAAATGAAATTTTACCAATATTTGAGGAATACGCTTAATTTCAATTGGCAAAAATTAATCAAGAGAATTAGAAATGCCAATATAGGTTTTGGCATTTTCTTGAAGCACTTTTGGGCAATCTAGGTTTAATTTTTAAATTAGCTAAGATTAAGGATACTTAGATAGGTAATCTAGGTAATTTTATTTATGCTAAACCTTGCCATGTTATGTTTGCCCGTCACATGCCATGACACCATATTTAGTTTTATATTTTTCATTCATGACTTATTATGAAAAATACAAAAATACCATGTCATGTCATACATACATCATGTAATTATAGGAATCTTTCTTTTGAAAGCTAGTTCATTTTGATGTATGTCATAACATTATCATGCATTATGTTTAATTCCTTAAAAGCAAGGATAAATGACATTTATCAACAAGTGTTTTCAACAAGTGTTGTCAACAAGTGGTATTAACAAGTAACATCCTAAGTGGATGTTCAATATCCACAAAATGCCTAGATAGATATGCATGATCCCTAGATTAGGACAAAACCAAACTTTACATCTCACAAAGACCAATAAGATGACTTGTATGTGTTTTAGTGCACATTAGATACAAGTGAGATGTTAGGATGATGAACAAAACTCAAGATGTTGATTTAGTGCATTCTTTTGAGTTTTAAGTTCATCAAAACACATAGTTATGTGTTTTCCCATCATTGGAAAAGCTAGTGTACAAGTCATGTACATTAAGCCCAAGGAACATGATGGGATATTGGTTTTGAAAATGTTTTTAAAATGATTTTGAAAACCCTTGGTGAAAGCTATCTTTTGATAGTAATCACCATTAAATAGTTAGACACAAATTTGAAGAAAACACTAAAGTTTTTGCAAGTTTTCAAGTTTGTGTCAATCTTTGAAAATATGATGTATTGTCATAGAAAACTATTTTTCCTTGATAGTGTATACCCTAAATAATGTCTACACAAATTTTCATAATTTTTGAAATTTTGTAGATTTTTCTAGGGGCTTCAGAAATTCACAGAAAGTGAATTTCAGCAACTATCAGACCTCAATCGATCACCCGATCGATTGAAGGGTCTCAATCGATCGGGCGATCGATTGAGAGCAAGCTTCTCGCGAACATAAGCTTCCTGGATCGATCCATCGATCGATCCAGCCCTCCTGAATCGATCAGTGGATCGATTCAGCAAGGATCAATCGATTGGAACCCAACTCCAATCGATCCAAGTTGCTGATTTTGGCTGGGATGGCCTGATTTCAGCATCTTTGAACCTATTTTAGTCTAGGTAACCATTCCAAACCCCTGAAAATACATTTGTATACATAAAAAGGGTGTTTTCATGTGGAAAACAAGGATGGATTGGTTAAGGAAGGCTAAGTTGAAGTTTAGGTTGAGGTTTGTTTCAAACTTTGAATATTTGAACCTCAAAACTTCTAAAATTGGGTTTCCTAAAGTTTTAGGGATTCCAAGTCATTGTTGGTGCAATGACAGAAGTTACCACCATGTCTTTAGGGGGAGGGACTCTTTGAAGACATGAAAATTATTTTTCATGAACCTTGGAAGGTGGTTAACCTTCCGTCAAGAACATGCTCAAGGTTGAGCGTTTGAACTTTAATGGGGAGTGGATATCCTCATTGTTCAAGTGGTTTCAAGTGGGTAATGCTCAAGGATGGGCATTTGCCTACATTGGGGGAGAATGTAGGGTTAAGGATAATGAAGGGTATGAGACCTTCATTATCGTGTTGATCATAATGAGTGAAGTTGTGAACAACGATGAGCAACTCTTCAGGGGGAGAGTTTTCAACAAATGAATTTGTTGATGTGTGCCCAAAAATGGGGCATGGTTTGATGTGTGCCAATAGGGGGAGAATGAAAGTGAGTAAGTTAGGCTTTCATTACCTAGAGGGAGTTTGCCCTCTTAGGGGGAAAATGAAGTGCTTAACTTATGTATTAATTACCTAGTGGCATGAAGAAGGTTTAGGATATGGGATTAGCCTAACTTACATGTGGTATTGTAAGTGATAGTGTTGGTATTATCAAACATCAAAAAGGGGGAGATTGTTGGTGCAACATCCCTCATGTCAAGGTTAACCTGGTTGACCAAGCTTGAGTCTTGGTTTGGGTTTCTATGTTTGATAATACAAGGTTGATTGAAGAAGAGTCAAGTAGGTCAAAGATGACCGGATACTTGACTGGGAAGTCCTAACTGGGATGTTAGGCAGAAGGAAAGACCTAGTGAGTGAAGCTAGGCAGTGAGGGAAATCCTAGTAAGTGAAGTTAGGTGAAAGCCCTGGTGAGTGAAGCCAGGCAGAAGAAAATCCTGGTGAATGAAGCCAGGTGAAAATCCTAGTGAGTGAAGCTAGGTGAAAGACCCGGTGAGTGAAGCCAGGCAGAAGAGAAGTCCTAGTGAGTGAAGCTAGGTAGATTGGAAGTCCTGGTGAGTGAAGCCAGGCACGGGGAAATCCAGATGGGTCAAGGTTGACCAGACATCTGGTGAAAGTCCAAGTAGGTCAAAGGATTGACTGGATACTTGGCACGGAGAGATCCAGATGGGTCAAGGTTGACCAGACATCTGGTGAAAGTCCAAGTAGGTTAAGGGAGTGACCGGATACTTGGCAAGATGAAGAAAAGTCCAAGTGGGTCAAAGGGAGTGACCGGACACTTGGTGAGGGAACCAACATGTCAAGGTTGACCGGATATTTGTTTGGGAGGCTTGGGACTTGATTTTGGGCAAAAACCAGAAGCCGAATCGATCAGCCGATCGATTGGCTGGAGCCCAATCGATCGGTCGATCGATTGGGGTGTCCCTGCGAGAAGAGTTCGTCCCAATCGATCAGTGGATCGATTGGGAGGAAGTCGCGAGCGCACAGAATGCCTCTGGATCGATCATCCAATCGATCCAGAGGTCCCAATCGATCTGTGGATCGATTGGGAAGGTGCTGTATGTCGCGATAAGACCTGGATCGATCAGCCGATTGATCCAGGCGAATTTCTAGAGTACAGAGGCGCTCTGGATCGATCCACAGCCTCCCCGATCGATTGGGAGCAATCCAATCGATCGGGATCCGACCGTTGGCGCAGATAAAGGTCATTGGCGTGCGTCTTCTTCGGTAGAACTTCTACTGTTCAATCACGATCTTCACCAGCAACTCCACAGCTCTCACTAAGTTCCAGATCGCCAGTTCTTGAAGGTTATTGGAGTTCTTCCAAGTCAAGAGGCGGATCAAAAGCAAGAAGGAGAAGCTAGGGTTAGGGCTTTTGTACTCATTGTAAGCTTGTGCTTGTATTTTATTACCTTTCCCTTTCTTCTTGTATTGAGAGTCTTGTAGCGCTTCTCCGCCTTTGGTAGTTACCATAAAGGAGTGTTTCATAGTGGAGGGTGCGTGAGTAGGTGTGGATCCTTAGACTAGTCACCTCTTGTGAGATGGATACCAAGTAAACCATCATTGTTAGCGTTGCGTGTTTTTGTTTCTTGTATTTCCGCTGCATATCTCTGAAGAAACAAGCAACGACGAGCACCTAGCACGCGACGATCTATTCACCCCCCCCCATCTAGCTACTTTTCGGTCCCAACATATACAAGAGGCTACGATAGGGACCGAGAGGAGGAATTGGTTTTGGTCTCCCGATGAAATTAAGCTTCCCGTGTTCGCCCCGAACACACAACTTAACTTCATCAATAATAATTCATACCACTAAAGAATTATTATTGAACTACCGCACCAATCCCAAATTACATTTTGGGCTCCTTCTTATTATGAGTGTGTTAGTCTCCCTGTGTTTAAGATAATGAATGTCCATTAATTTAATTGAGTTACTGACAACTCGCTATAATTAATGTCTTAGTCCAAGAGTAGTACCACTCAACCTTATTATCATGTCGGACTAAGTCCACCTGCAAGGTTTAACATGACAATCCTTATGAGCTCCTCTAGGGGACATTCTCAACCTAGATTACTAGGACACAATTTCCTTCTATAATCAACAACACACAATATAAGTAATATCATTTCCCAACTTATCGGGCCTATTGATTTATTGAGCCAAATCTGACCCTTTGATAAGTCAAAGAAATGAATACTAAATATATGTGCTTGTTATTATATTAGGATTAAGAGCACACACTTCCATGATAACTAAGGTGTTGTTCTTTTATCAAGTCAGTACAAAAAGAACTTACCTTAAATGGTCCTGCTCAATACACTCAAAGTGTACCAGTGTAATTTATCAGTCAAGATAAACTAACACCTAATTACACTACGACTATTCCAATGGTTTGTTCCTTTCTATCTTAGTCGTGAGCTACTGTTTATAATTTATAAAGGGCCGATAACATGATCTTTTGTGTGTGACACCACACACCATGTTATCTACAATATAAATTAATTGAACAACTACACTTAGTTTGTAGATATTTGACCAATGTGATTCTTTTATTTCTAAATAAATGTTTACAAAAGCTAGGCTTTTAGTATACATTCCAACACTCTAATGCTATAAATTATATTACAGACATTCAGTAAATGAGTTTAAGACTATTCAAATATATAATATGTGCACAAATAGTAAATCTATATTTATCAAATAAATAGTAAAATCATATGGTGATTGCCTTAAGGCATCCCTCAAAATCTAACATATTATTCGATAAGATGTCCACTTCCAATAAAGGTTAGAAGTCTCATTACTTTTATGTTCGACCTACCCTCTGCTCCTTAGCTAGGTGTATTCCGTTAGGAGTCAGTATAGTTCACTACCTACAGTCAGCTAGCTGGTTTGAAGGTCAACATCCACAAGTTGCTTGTGGAGGGTGTTTTGTATATCTTCGGGCTTAGTCCCATCTAAGCCAGGCTGCCTAACCGCTTCGGTGAGAAATTCGACCTCCTTTTATTGTTATATTTAACTAATTTCTTTTCTTGTTTTACAACTAAAATTATGGGGAAAGTGTAGAATCGTAGAGCATGTGAGGGGAGGGGGGGGGGGGGTGAATCACATGATTTTAAAAACTTAACCTTTCTTTGGTTTTGAAAATGAGTGTGCAACGGAAATAAAATAGAAATCGAAAAAGCAAGAACACAATAACTCGAGGAGTTACTTAGTTTAGAACCTTTGGCGACTCCTACTATAAGACCCACGATTCCTTAGACTGTATCGATGAGAAATCCACTATAATCCTCTTCCGAAACCGTTGGAAGAGGGAATCGAGTACAATAGAAAAACGAGGATAAGTGTAACAAGCTACACTTTCCTTTATGCATAAATTAAGTACTAAAAAAAAACTTTGCTACCCAACACTTTGAAGAAGATCGGATCGAGCTCTGTGTTGGACAACTTCTCAATAGTAGTCGGGCACAATAGCGTTGCAGCATAGCAAACAGAAGAAGTCGGAGCAGCCGAAAACTTGAAGGGTCGTGTATTGAACTTGTAAGTGAGTTGTGTAGAATGCTTGGCCGACCCTTCCTTTATAGGCTATTTAGGGCACCTCTAAACCTCATCCAGGGCGCCTCCAAGTGCAAAATCAATCACTAAAACTTCAGTCACGATAAGCTCTGCTTCGTTCGATTTTTATCCTTTAGAGGGCATCTTCAAAGCTATTCCAAGGTGCCTCCAACGCCAAGTTTAAGGCGCCTCAAAGGCATACAAGGCACCTCTGCGCCCTCCAGCCAAAGTCTTCGACCAGCATCCAAGGTGCCTCCACTCACACAGGAGGCGCCTTTGCACCACTATCCAGGGCGTCTCCAATTGACCAGGAGGTGCCTTGAGCATTATTCACCAAGGCTAATTTTTCTCTTTAACTCCTGTAAAAATATGTTAATCCAAAAATAAGGTATAACCTATAAAATGAAGTTAGTACAATAATAAAATAGTATTATTAATTAGATCATATCTTCTCGAGACTAGGATTTAGTCACAGTCTCAATTTAGATTTCCAAAATGAACCTAAATTGAACCTATGTCTAAAGTTCCTAATTGGGACTCGTCCTCACTGGAACACTCTCCTTCAGTGGCTTACCTTACTTATCGCATAGAATTGCTTAACTTTATTACAATCCACCAGGTCTTCTTGCCAGTTGTCAGACCCATAGACTCAACTGGATTTTGGCCAGCTGTCAAGTGCAAACCAAGCCAAACTTTTCGCCAGATATCGAGTCACTCCTCAACCTATCTGGACTTCTACATGAGCTGTCAGATCCTCCAGATCTAGTTGGATTTCAACATGGTGTCAAACCACAAGTCTTGCACACTTAGTAGAAAGGTTAAATCACAACACATCTAACTTTAATTCACATATCATTTATTATAACTTAGGTTTGATCATTGATGTCAATTGCACTAACAATCTCTCCCTTTTTAATAAAATGACAACCTAGGTTAAAGTTAGAAAAAAATATGCAAACATATATAGCAATAAAAATGATTTAAGAGACATTTAAATGATTTTTGATTTTCTGTTGTATTCTCTTAATTATTTTAGGGTTAAGTTTTTCAGATTTTCTTTAATGCTTTCTTACTTAAACCCCAACTCTCTCCCTTTGGTATTCATCAAAAATTTTGGTATTCATCAAAAAATATAAGTTATTGGGTATAAAGCAAGTAAATAGAGCAAGTACGCAAATAAAGCAATAAATTTTTCAAAGGCAAAGTTTTTCATAAAAAAAATTTCAAAGTATTTTTTAAAAGGAATTTTGAAAGGGATTTTCAAAATTTTGAAAATTAAATTTTGAAAGAATTAAATTTATAAAACATTGTGCAATGCATTTTTAAGTATTTTTTTAAAACAAAATATTTTGCAATGCATTTCCAAATATTTTTAACAAAAATCAAAGATACACTTTGCAAGAAATTTGCAAATCATTTTTCAAAGTTTGAAAGTTTTCCAAGGCAAATTTTAAAACACGTTTTAAAAGCAATTTTTAAAATAATTTTCAAGGTAGTGTTGCAAAGTAATTTTTTAAAATTTAATTTTTAGAGCAACTTTTGAAAGTATTTTCCAAAATATTATTTAAATAAAGTTTGATAAAGTTAAAAATTGTAACACAGCATATTGCAAGGGTTTTTCAAAGTAAGTTTTAAAGTAAGTTTTTGCAAACATTTTTCAAAAAGATTAAGAAAAATAGTTTTAGAAATATTTTCAGAATATTTTTCAATCAAAGTTTAAAAAAGGTTTTTCATAGCAAATTTTAATATATTTTTAAGTTGTTCAAACATATCCTCCCCTTAAATTTACATTCCCCCTTAACTTGACACATATGATTATCAAGGAGCTCTATCTAATTGTTCAAGGGACTTATTGTTGAAATACTTATTTTCAGAAAATATACAACTCTAAAAAACTATATAAGTTAAGTTTGATTAATTTGTTTAACTAAATCATTAATTAAGTCTTCCTGGAAGATTAATATAAGATTTAAGTTAATCGAATTAAATTTCAGACTAAATGAAATAATTGGTTACTAATATTTTATTAATCAAGTTAAAGATAAGTTAAGTTCGAATTCTTAAGTTTGAATTAACTGTATTTAATAAGTTTATTTTAAGATTGATAGTTTACTTGAAACTAAATTGGATTGTTTATTATCAATATTAATTATTATTAGAGTTTTAATTGTATTAAATTAAGTTTAATTACATTATAATTTAGGTTAAATTAAGGATTATGTTGTAATGATTAATTTATTTTCAGTATAATTATTTATTTATTTTGTATTAATAATACTTGGTTATTAATTGAGATTTAAGTTAATTAATTAGTAATTTGATTGATTTAAATTAAGTTAGTTTAAAGTTTTAATTAGGTTAAATTAAATTAAGGTATTAATTAAATTAAGTTTTTAAATAAGGTTTTCTTAAATTAATAATTAAGGTTAGATTAATTATAGTTAAGTTTATGTTAGATTAATGTTTTAAGTTTAATTCTATTAGGTTTTAATTGTTTAATTATTTAATTCAGTGTTAAGTTTAAGTTAATTATATTTTAATTGATTTAGTTAGTTATTTAATTAATATTTAGGTTTAAATTAATTAATTTAAGTCAACTTTAAGTTTAAATTAATGTCATTAAAGTTTTTATGGTTTCTAGTTAAAGTTTTTTTTTAAAATTTTTTATTTTATAGATTTAATAAAGGTTTAAACTTAGGTTTTAATTAACTAAGTATCGTTGAATAATTTTAGATTTAGTTTTAATGTATATATTTTATTAATTTTTTAATTTAAGTATAAGATGTAATTAGGTTTTTAAGTTTAGCTAAGTATTTAAATTTTAACTAAATTTTTAAAATAAAAATTTTATAAAAGATTTAAAAGGATTTTTGAAATAATTTTTAAAATATTTTAAAAATAATTTCAAAATAATGTTTAAATAATTTTTAAAATATTTTTAAAAGATTTTTTAAAATAATTTAAAAATGATTTTTAAAGAATTTTAAAAAGACTTTTAAAAGAATTTTTATTTTATTTATTTTTTTAATATTTTAATATAATATGTTAATTAAATTTACATTTAATTTTAAGTTTTAATTTAATTTTTCAAGTTTAATTAAATTAATTTTAAAGTTTAATTGGATTATTATTTAAGGTTTAATTAAATTAATATTTAAAGTGTTATTGAATTAATGTTTAATTAATATTTATAATTAAATTTGGGTCATTAATCATCTCATCTGATTTAATTTATCAACTAAGGTATTACTATAATTTTATGAGATGAATTATGTTGACTTTTAGGAGTTTGTTTAACTTGTGTTAGATTCAAGTTTAGCTTTGGGTCTACCAAGTAAATATTCTCTGAATAAGCTTCTAGGTTATGGTGAGTCACCTAGACATCATTAAAGTAACCACATGCTTTGAGAGCTTTTCAGGTAATCCTGTCCAAAGAACCTAATATAAAATTTTAGTTTAACCAGCTTAAATTGATAAGGGGTAGCTTCAGTTTGTTCCACTAAATCAAATGCACTAGGTTAAACACATATGATTCTTTCTAGACATGCATAGATAGAGATTCCCTAACTTACTATCATCTCAAACTTCTCCAGTACTATTTTTCAAGTTAAATTTCTATCCTAATTATTCTATACATAATTACCCTTAATGGGTAAGGTATTATTTTTTGGAGGTGTTAACTAGTTTGGTGTCTCCCCCTAAATTATTGAACTTGTGTTTATTTTAAGTTTTAGGTTCATGCCGATTAGTTTTATAATTGAAATAAACTTGATTATGGCTTAAGTTTGGATTGAATTTGTAGTTATTTGATTTAAACTTAGTTTTTTATTTGAATTTGATTTATTTGATTTCATTTTACATTTTAGGTTTGGATTTGAATTAATAGGTTTAGATTTTCATTTTAGGTTTGAGTTTGAATTATTTGATTTATTTTGATTTGGTTTTAGGTAGTGGATTTCGTTTTTAGGTACATAATATTAATTGAGTCCTACTTGCTTGGTTAGACAAGCTTTTGAAACTCAAACCTTGGTTTATTTTTTTATTTTGACTTATTAATGATATAAATATTTTATTAGTTGAGCTGGACTTGTATTCGAGTTTGGATTTGTTGTACATAACTCATTGTAATCTGAGTATCATATCTAAGTACTTGGATCTTGTTGTGAATTTTTAAAAAAGTTCTTTGAGTTCAACAACTTCATTTTTCAATTTAGAATTTTTCTCCATAAGTTTTGCAACTTGAGTTGAATTTTCAGATTGAACTGGTTTAGTTGTTGAGTTTGATTTTAATTGTTCTTTTAGATTTTGATTTTCCTTAATGAGTTGATTAATTTGAGTTTCTAACTTTGCTAATTTTCTATTCATGCATGCTATAATTTTAAAGAAAGTAGCAAATAAGTTAGAATTAACCTCATTGAGACCTTCAAAAATGAGTATGGACTCGTGGCTTGACTCGTATTCAGACTTATCGTATTAATCCATTTTGCTTGCTGATTCCAATCCGGATGCCATTAGCGCGAGGAAATTTTGTTCCTTTGGTTCTTCGGCATTTGATTCTTCGAAGGAGGATTTGTCCCAAGTTGCCTTCAATGCCTTCCTCCTTCTGGTTGTCTTGGGTTTGTCCTCTTTTAGACACTCGTGCTTATAGTATCCTTTCTTGTTACACCCGTAGCATGTGATGTTGGCTTTATTGCTATTAGAAGTAGACTTTATCTTCTATAGGTCATTCTTGGAAAAATCCTTCTTTTTCCTAGTGAACATTTTTCTTACCAAGTTCACTAGGTATTCTTAAGTATTTGAATCTGAGTCCGATCCAGTTTCTAATTCAAGTTTGGTTCTGGACCTGGATTCTTTAGATGAACTTGCAAGAAGAGCAATACTTTTCTCGGTCGGTTTAGAGTTAGTTTGCTTATGTAGTTCTAATTCGCAAAACAACTCGTCTAATTTTAATTTTAAAAGGTTCCTGGAAATTTTATTGGCATCCACGATAGATGTCATAATGTATTCTGAGGAAATGGTCGTACCTTATAACGTCATAGTTATCAATCTGGTGGCCAATCAAATGGAGTCCATTTAGGAAGTCCTTGATCCTCGTGTGTAGTTGGTTTGCTGTCTCTCCTTCCTGCATTTTAATATTAAATAATTTATTTAATAAGAGGTCACGTTTGGTTACCTTGGCATCAGTCGTTCCTTCGTGTAATTTGATAAGTTTGTCTCATAGTTCCTTTGCATTCTTGTGTGGGCTGATGTAACGCCCAAAAATTCTCAAAACT
Source organism: Zingiber officinale (assembly GCF_018446385.1). NCBI lineage: Eukaryota > Viridiplantae > Streptophyta > Magnoliopsida > Zingiberales > Zingiberaceae > Zingiber > Zingiber officinale. The sequence goes on along the minus strand of NC_055989.1, from coordinate 137,409,686 downwards.
ATTTTAGAAATATTCTATGATTTTTAGGATATTTTTACAGAATTTTTAGAGTAGCGGAAGTAGCAAAAACAAATAGAAAACGAAAACGGCCTAAGCAGGAATTGAACCCGAGACCTATGGTTTACAGATAATTCTAGTAACCAGTTAAACCCAGCAAGGCCGTGCTGAAAAGAAAGGGAATCAATTATATTTATATTTGAGTTGGGCCGAGTTACCCACTTAATATAAATAAAGATTTAAGTGAGGAATTGTTATTTTTTTCTTAAAGGAGAAAAACCTTTCCCTCACCCTAGTCACGCCGCCCTCTTCTTTTCTCCCTCACCTCTCGGCGCCAACCTCAAGAAACCTAGGGTTTCCGTCCCAAGGGCAAGGGGAACACCTTCCGGCGATATCTCGGCTACGAGAACGTTCCTCCCCGCGAGAAGAGCACGTGGACGCGAGGAAATCGACAGAGGAATCTTCTTCTCCAGAAATCTAGCGATTAGATTTGTAAGAAAATCTGAACACGAGGTAAGAAACCCCTCACCTGCAGTATAAGTAGCTTTCGTGTGAATTTCATGTATTAGTTTAGAAATATGTAGACTATCGACACAAAGGATGTGAATTAGCGCATACCAAGTGTTCGATTAAATTATTTAGCACAGAAAAGTGCAACTTAGGCATTTTAGTAGCTTAAATAAATGCAATAGAAGCATTTTATAGCTTATTTAGTCTTGCTCCAGTTTTTTTAGGAGTAGATGTCCAATGGGTGGGCTCCCACAGTCGCCTCTAGGTTTAGATAACCTAGTTCTGGGTTTAGACAACCTAGTAAGAGCAAGACAAGGATTTATTAGCTTATGTTCAGTATTTTACTTTTCAGTGGCACTGTACTGGATTAGATATCCATTGGGTTGGGCTCCCACAGTCGTCCCTAGGTTCAGATAACCTAGTAACCCCACTAAATTCGGGACTTGCAAACCCGGGTCTAGTTAGGGATGCACGCATAGCACGTATAGTTGTCGGGCCCATTAGCAACCTGATTATGTATTTTCACCTATTATGATAAGTAGCTTTCAAAACTCACAATTAGTGGTGTATACAGTTTAACTTCAGTACTAGCTTAGCTTAGTTTGGCTCAGTTCATGCTTCAGCTCAGCTCACTCTTATGATTTTGTATGATAGCTCTATGTTCAGTTTATGTTACACATGCTTTAGATGATAGTATGCCATGACTAGCTTTTGATTGCTATGTTTTGTATGATAGCATGCCATGTTTTAGTTCAATCAGTACATGTTTTAAATAGCATGTTTTCAAAGCATGAATTGCATCGTTTGCATGTTTTGTGAGGTAGATGGTTTCTTACTAAGCGAAAGCTTATAGATACTTCTTCCTTATACTGCAGATAAAGGTAAAGGAAAGATGGACTAGCGGAGGCTGGAGGGCAATGCGATGAAGATGTGTGTGGATGGAACTTGGAATGAAAGATCTTAGGAAATTTCAGCAAGCTTGTTTAAGTACTAGAACCTTTGAGCATTTTGTTATTTTGCACCGTAGCAGGTTAAATGTTATGAATTAGTTAATCATGCATCCTATCATGTTTAGAATACCGTCTTTGTGATGTTAGAATGTTTGGAATTTAGTTTAGAAATGTCATAAGTAGTTTTGGCACGAACAAGTGCTGAAATCAGAGTTCCAGTACGAAATCAGAAACCCCAATCGATCGACCGATCGATTGGAGGATTCTCAATCGATCAGCCGATCGATTGAGAAGTTCGTACGCGAACAGTAAGCTTCTGGATCGATCAGCCGATCGATCCAGATGCATTCTGTCGCAAACAGAGAAGTCTGGAATCGATCACTGGATCGATCCAGATGTCTTCTGTCGCGAACAGAAGGGTCGGGGATCGATCACTGGATCGATTGAACAGCCTGGATCGATCAGCCGATCGATCCAGAATATCGCCCCGAGCACAGTAGTGTGCTGGATCGATCCAACTCAAGTTCACCATACAGTAGCAGGCTGGATCGATCACTGGATCGATCCAATCCCATCAATCGATCCGTGGATCGATTGGGAAGCCTGACATCAGCCAGAAACCTTCAGTTAGGCTCCTTGACCATGGGGGGAGGTAATAACGACATAAATAGCTCAGATTATACCCCTTAGCACCAGTAGAATAGAGAAAAGATAATAGTTCAGCAAAATTTTTAATCAGCACAGCTTCCGCATCTAGATTCAATGATGGTCAGGGAATAGTTAGCACAGCGTAATGTGACGATCGTCCTTACAGCTTAGTTAGTAGAAGGCGGGTCGTTACAGAGTGGTATCAGAGCAGCTTCCATACTTCCTACACACACATCAGCATTGAACCTGCAGCTTCCAAGTAAGAAACGTCTCTCACTTCATTATGTTCCTTCTTTCATGTTTATAGATACTGTAGCATGTTGATTGATTATAGCACCTAACATGATAATGATAGTAGATATATAAGCATGATTTCCTTAGTTATGTATGTCCTCTATGTCTTTTGAAATGGCACGAGGACGCCCAGCTAGAAGGGCACCAGCTACTGAGCCCCAGCACGAGGCAGGCAGTTCAGTGCCTCCCCCAGACCTTACAGCATTAGTGGCTCAGTTACAGCAGCAGCTAGCTGAACAGCAACAGGAAATAGCCACCTTAAAGGCTAGTCAGCAGAATACCCCCACAGTCACCCCGGAACCAAACTTAGCAACACCAGTAGTCTTAGAGGTTCCACCAGTCCAGCCTATAACACCAGTAGCCCCAGCAGCAGTAGAGGCAAAGAGAGAAACCTATCTGATCCAGTGGCAGAGAGTCAAGCCCGAGAACTTCTCAGGCACCAGTGAACCATGGGATGCTCAAGCCTGGTTCAAAACACTGGAAAGTACGATGGAGCTTCTGGACTGGCCAGAGCATGAAAAGGTGAAGTGCGCCTCCTTCTGCTTGACAGGGGATGCATGCATGTGGTGGGAAAGAATCAGAGCGAAGCGCCCAGTAAATCAGATGACATGGGCTGAATTCGAGAAGGAATTCTTTGAGGAATTCTTTTACATGCGGGTCACAAACCGCCACTATGACGAGTTCACCGAGTTTCGTCAGGGCAACCTATCAGTTGAGGAAGCCGTGAAGAAATTCAACAGATTGGCTCGTCTATGCCCTGAACTAGTCGGCACAGAGAGAGAACGAGTCCGGTTGATGCTCAAGATGCTGAGACCGGAAATAGCAATGAATGTGGCGGACGGCATTCATAGGCCGCAAACCACTGAAGAACTAGTTAGCAGCGCTCTGACCACCGAGCACTACCAGAACAGTATCAAGCAGCAGAAGCAAGTTTTCTCAGAATCCAAAGGTCAAGGAGGCTCAGGCACTCAGAAACAACAGGGCCACAGCTCCAACTGGAAAGGGAACTCCAGCAACAAGCGCAAACCAGGGGGTTACCCAAAAGGAGGACCAGCTAATAAACATCCTAGTTATCCAAAGTGTGCTACTTGTGGGAAATTCCACCCTGGAGTTTGTCGTAAGGGCACACGAGGATGCTTTGAGTGTGGGCAGAAAGGGCATATGGCTAAGCAGTGCCCAAGCAAGACCAGTCTTCCTCAGCCCCAACCGATTCAGTATGGAGGCCAGCCAGCTCAGTTACATCAGATGCAGGCCGTTTTAGAGGGTCCACATATCAGCCAAGGAAGATTAGAAGCCCCTCCAGCTACGACAAATGCACGGATCTACTCACTGACCAGAGAGGACGTAGCAAATACCTCGACAGTTGTTACAGGTCAGATTAGTATTTTACAGCAAAGTACAACTGTCTTATTCGATACTAGGGCAACCCATTCATATATATCCAGGGCATTTACTGAGAAGTTAGCAGTACCTCCAGAGGTACTCAGTAGTCAGTTTCTGACGACATTGCCTTCAGGAGAAATTATGGCATCCACGCACTGGCTCAGAGCAGTGTCAGTCATTATAGCAGACAGAGAACTCTTTTGTGATCTGATAGTGCTAAATATGACTGATTACGATGTCATCTTCGGAATGGACTTCTTGATCAGATACGGTGCTTCCATAGAGTGTCGTAAACAGAAAGTTGTATTCCAACCTGAAGCAGAAGCACAGTTCGAATTCATCGAAGAACCCAAAAGCAAGGCCAAGAAGTTCCTCTCAGCTATGAAGGCACAGAGATTAATGGATTCAGGATGTACGAGATTTTTAGCGCACATAGTCAATACCAATCAGGACAAGGACCAACAGCTAGCAGAGGTCCGAGTCGTATGTGACTACCCAGCAGTCTTTCCTGAAGAGCTACCAGGCTTAGCACCAGACAGGGAGATTGAATTCGAGATAGAGCTCATTCTCGGTACAAATCCTATCTCCAAAGCACCTTACCGTATGGCTCCAGCAGAACTGAAGGAACTTCATGAGCAACTACAGGAGCTGCTTGATAAAGGCTTCATACGCCCTAGTCACTCACCATGGGGAGCGCCTGTATTGTTCGTGAAGAAGAAGGACGGAAGCATGCGCCTGTGCATAGATTACAGAGCACTGAACCAAGTCACCATCAAGAACAGGTATCCTCTCCCCAGAATTGATGACCTGTTCGATCAGCTAAAGGGAGCAGCAGTGTTCTCAAAGATAGACCTCAGATCGGGTTATCATCAGGTGAAGGTCAAAGAAGGGGATATACCTAAGACAGCATTCAGGACTAGATACGAACATTACGAGTTCGTAGTCATGCCCTTTGGTGTGACCAATGCTCCAGCTACTTTCATGGACCTCATGAACAGAGTATTCAGGGAATATTTAGATAAGTTTGTCATCGTGTTCATCGATGATATTCTTATCTATTCAAGAACTCAGGAAGAATACGCAGAGCACCTGAGAACAGTATTGCAGACCCTTCAGCAGAACCAGTTATATGCCAAGTTCACAAAATATGAATTTTGGTTAGATCAGGTGTCCTTCTTGGGTCATATCATCTCAAAGGATGGTATCATGGTAGACCCCAGTAAGATAGAAGCTGTGAGTAACTGGAAAAGACCTAAGAACGCCAGTGAGATCAGAAGCTTTCTGGGATTAGCGGGTTATTACAGAAAATTCGTAGAGGACTTCTCCAGGATAGCCTCCCCACTGACAGCTCTTACCAGAATGAACAGAAAGTTTCAGTGGATAGAGCACTGTGAGAACAGTTTCAGCGAGCTGAAGAGGAGATTGACCAGTGCACATATTCTGACTCTACCAGAAAATACAGACAGCTTTGATATATATAGTGATGCCTCGAAGTTGGGACTAGGAGCAGTGCTGATGCAAAATGGCAAGGTGATCGCTTATGCCTCCAGATAACTCAAGGATTATGAGAGGAATTACCCCACTCATGACCTCGAGCTTGCAGCAGTGGTGTTCGCTCTCAAAATTTGGAGACATTACTTGTATGGAGCTCAGTGCAGAGTGTATACAGATCATCAGAGTCTGAAGTACTTCTTCACTCAGAAGGATCTGAATATGCGGCAGCGCAGATGGCTAGAGCTGGTCAAGGACTACGATATAGACATCCTCTACCACCCAGGAAAAGCAAATAGGGTAGCAGACGCCCTTAGCAGAAAGTCCAGTGCTGCCCTATTATCTCTAGCAGCCATGTCACCGCCCCTACAGAAAGAGATCACAGATTTCGGTCTCGAACTCATAGTCGGACAGCTCTCTACTATGACATTAGAGTCTACCTTGCTTGGTGACATCCAGACAGCTCAGGAGCAGGATCCTGAAATTCAGAAAATCAAGCAAGGGTTAGCAGAAACAGAAAGTGGAGAATTCAGAGTGTCCGCTAGCGGGGTGTTGTATTTTGGTGATAGATTATGTGTTCCAGATCAGGAGGAACTCAGAAGGAAGATTTTAGATGAGGCTCACAAGACTCCCTATGCGATGCATCCAGGCTCCACCAAAATGTACCAGGACTTGAAGAAGCGTTTTTGGTGGCCCGGAATGAAGAGAGACGTCGCTCGAAATGTCAACACCTGCCTCACCTGTCAGAGGGTCAAGGCAGAACATCAGAGACCAGGAGGAGTTTTGCAGCCCATTCAGATCCCAGAATGGAAGTGGGAAGACATTTCGATGGATTTCATAGTGGGATTACCCAGAACCACGAATGATTTTGACACCATCTGGGTAATAGTCGACAGATTGACTAAATCAGCCCACTTCTTAACTATCAGGATATCCTACTCCATGGAATAGCTAGCTCAGTTGTATCTCAAGGAGATCGTGAGACTACATGGAGTCCCACGAACCATTATTTCAGACAGAGATAGTAGATTCACGTCACACTTCTGGGAGTGTGTACAGTCAGCTTTGGGCACGAAGTTAAAGTTTAGCACAGACGGAGCGGGTAAATCAGGTACTCGAAGATATGCTCCGAGCATGTGCCCTAGATTTCAAAGGAAGTTGGTGCAAATATCTGAGTCTAGCAGAATTTGCATACAACAACAGCTATCAGGCCACTATCGGTATGGCACCTTACGAGGCTCTCTATGGGCGGAGGTGTAGATCTCCAATCTGCTGGTATGAGAGTGGTGAACAGAAAGAACTAGAACTTCAGACAGATCTAGTAGCAGAAAAGAGACAGCTCAGAGCCGCCAGAAAAGCTATGCTGATACATGGCGCAGACCTTTAGAGTTCTCAGTTGGAGATTTAGTGTTCCTCAGAGTAGCTCCTATGAAGGGAGTAATGCGTTTTGGAAAGAAGGGCAAGCTAAGTCCCAGATATGTGGGACCATACCTCATCAGCAGAAGAGTGGGCAAGGTAGCATATGAGCTAGAGCTGCCCCAGGAAATGTCAGCTGTCCACAATGTATTTCATGTCTCTATGCTGAAGAAGCATACCCCAGATGCCACCCAGGTGATTGAGCCCCAGTCGGTACAGATCCGCGAAGACCTCAGCTATGACAGTCGGCCTACTCAGATAGTAGATTGAGCAGTTAGGAAATTACGGAATAAGGAAGTACCATTAGTAAATGTTATTTGGCGAAATCACACAGCAGAAGAGACAACTTGGGAGACAAAAGCCAGCATGAGACAGAAGTACCCAGAATTATTCTAAGTTCGAGGATGAACTTTTTATAAGGTATGGGGGATTGTAACACCCGAAAATTCTCAAAACTATTTTAGAAATATTCTATGATTTTTCTGGAATTTTAGGATATTTTTACTTAATTTTTAGAGTAGCGGAAGAAGCAAAAACAAATAGAAAACGAAAACGGCCTAAGCGGGAATTGAACCCGAGACCTATGGTTTACGGATAATTCTAGTAACCAGTTGAACCCAGCAGGGCCGTGCTGAAAAGAAAGGGAATCAATTATATTTATATTTGAGTTGGGCCGAGTTACCCATTTAATATAAATAAATATTTAAGTGAGGAATTGTTATTTTTTTCTTAAAGGAGAAAAACCTTTCCCTCACCCTAGTCACGTCGCCCTCTTCTTTTCTCCCTCACCTCTCGGCGCCAACCTCAAGAAACCTAGGGTTTCCGTCCCAAGGGCAAGGGGAACACCTTCCGGTGATATCTCGGCTACGAGAACGTTCCTCCCCGCGAGAAGAGCACGTGGACGCGAGGAAATCGACGGAGGAATCTTCTTCTCCAAAAATCTAGCGATTAGATTTGTAAGAAAATCTGAACACGAGGTAAGAAACCCCTCACCTGCAGTATAAGTAGCTTTCGTGTGAATTCCATGTATTAGTTTAGAAATATGTAGACTATCGACACAAAGGATGTGAATTAGCGCATACCAAGTGTTCGATTAAATTATTTAGCACAGAAAAGTGCAACTTAGGCATTTTAGTAGCTTAAATAAATGCAATAGAAGTATTTTATAGCTTATTTAGTCTTGCTCCAGTTTTTTTAGGACTAGATGTCCAATGGGTGGGCTCCCACAGTCGCCTCTAGGTTTAGATAACCTAGTTCTGGGTTTAGACAACCTAGTAAGAGCAAGACAAGGATTTATTAGCTTATGTTCAGTATTTTACTTTTCAGTGGCACTGTACTGGATTAGATATCCATTGGGTTGGGCTCCCACAGTCGTCCCTAGGTTCAGATAACCTAGTAACCCCACTAAATTTGGGACTTGCAAACCCGGGTCTAGTTAGGGATGCGCGCATAGCACGTACAGTTGTCGGGCCCATTAGCAACCTGATTATGTATTTTCACCTATTATGATAAGTAGTTTTCAAAACTCACAATTAGTGGTGTATACAGTTTAACTTCAATACTAGCTTAGCTTAGTTTGGCTCAGTTCATACTTCAGCTCAGCTCACTCTTATGATTTTGTATGATAGCTCTATGTTCAGTTTATGTTACACATGCTTTAGATGATAGTATGCCATGACTAGCTTTTGATTGCTATGTTTTGTATGATAGCATGCCATGTTTTAGTTCAATCAGTACATGTTTTAAATAGCATATTTTCAAAGCATGAATTGCATCGTTTGCATGTTTTGTGAGGTAGATGGTTTCTTACTAAGCGAAAGCTTACAGATACTTCTTCCTTATACTGCAGATAAAGGTAAAGGAAAGATGGACTAGCGGAGGCTGGAGGGCAATGCGATGAAGATGTGTGTGGATGGAACTTGGAATGAAAGATCTTAGGAAATTTCAACAAGCTTGTTTAAGTACTAGAACCTTTGAGCATTTTGTTATTTTGCACCGTAGCAGGTTAAATGTTATGAATTAGTTAATCATGCATCCTATTATGTTTAGAATACCGTCTTTGTGATGTTAGAATGTTTGGAATTTAGTTTAGAAATGTCATAAGTAGTTTTGGCACGAACAAGTGCTGAAATCAGAGTTCCAGTACGAAATCAGAAACCCCAATCGATCGACCGATCGATTGGAGGATTCTCAATCGATCAGCCGATCGATTGAGAAGTTCGTACGCGAACAGTAAGCTTCTGGATCGATCAGCCGATCGATCCAGACGCATTCTGTCGCAAACAGAGAAGTCTGGAATCGATCACTGGATCGATCCGGATGTCTTCTGTCGCGAACAGAAGGGTCGGGGATCGATCACTGGATCGATTGAACAGCCTGGATCGATCAGCCGATCGATCCAGAATATCGCCCCGAGCACAGTAATGTGCTGGATCGATCACTGGATCGATCCAACTCAAGTTCACCATACAGTAGCTGGCTGGATCGATCACTGGATCGATCCAATCCCATCAATCGATCCGTGGATCGATTGGGAAGCCTGACATCAGCCAGAAACCTTCAGTTAGGCTCCTTGACCATGGGGGGAGGTAATAACGACATAAATAGCTCAGATTATACCCCTTAGCACCAGTAGAATAGAGAAAAGATAATAGTTCAGCAAAATTTTTAATCAGCACAGCTTCCGCATCTAGATTCAATGATGGTCAGGGAATAGTTAGCACAGCATAATGTGACGATCGGTCTTACAGCTTAGTTTGTAGAAGGCGGGTCATTACAGCTGACATGGTTCAGTTCTTCCTTTGTGAGTCTGCATTGAAGGGAGTTAATGACTTTGATCTTGATTTGAGCCTTCTTTTTCATCTCAGGGTTCCAATTTTTTGGGTCAAGGGGTGTTTTTGTAAATGTATGATCGAGACGTGCTAGAGGGGGGGTGAATTGCACTCGCGACTTTCACTTTTGTTTAAAATCAATCAGAATAAAATGTAGCAGAATAAGAGCAAGTAAAAAAACCAGTGGCACAAGTTGATTTTACTTGGTTCGAAGCCTATGATGACTCCTACTCCAAGGCACACACTCGTTGAGTGTTTACTTTGGATAATTCACTAATAAATCAGTGAATTACAAGTACAATAATTTAACTACAATAATTAAAATTATATTGACAACTAAGAATGAGAAATTTTGGACTTCCGATTGTCGGAGTCGAGTTATGGCTTCATTGGATCGTCTTTGGAGCAACGCGCAGGAGAAATATTGCGAAGATCAGTTGTGTTTCAACCACTGCTCGAACAAGACCTGTATAAACTGCTGGAGGTGCCTTCAACCCCATTGAAGGCACCTCCAGTGGTGCAACTTTTCCCCGTAGCATCGGAGACAATAACTTCCGTAATCTGTGAAGTTTATCCCTTTGAAGGTGCCTTCAAACTCATGGAAGGAGCCTTCCATCCAGTCTCCAAGGCACCTTCAGGTGCATGGAAGCCTCCTTCGCACCTCTCTGCGTGGATCTTCAGCCAAGACACCTGAGGCGCCTCTAACCGCCTTGGAGGCGCCTTGAACACTGTCCATCCGAGCTTGAAATGTGCTTTTCACTTCCTGCAAGATACATTAGTCCAAAATACTAAACATACCCTACAAAAAAAGTTAGCACAAAAAAAATATGAATATTAAAACTACTTGACAATCTTTGGACTGTCGTATTTTAACTTTTGGATTTCTCGAAAACTCTAGGTCTAACTGACACATACTATTCCCTCGACGAGGAACGCATCCTCACCTACTCCTCTTAAGAGAAATTATCTTTTGTCAGAACGATCTTTCAGACTATCTGGACTTTTGGTTAGCGTTCGAGACTTCAGGACTTCATGCTGAACGTCCAATCCATGACCCATCCAGTCTTCCACTTGGTATCCGCGACTCCCAGGATTTTCACCTAGAGTCCTCGACTCTAGGATTTTGCCCAAAGTCCTCAACCCGCCAAGACTTCACCCAGTCCACCTAAGACTTTGTTGCCTAACAGCAGCTAGGACTTTTCACCTACTTAGTATCAACTAGGACTTTCTTTTATCTGAGATCACTTAGGATTTTCTTGCAAACTCAGTCAACCTTGTTATACAGCAAGAAACTTTAACTTTGAACTCTTTGCCATAATCAAAATTTAGGTTTAATCATCTGGTGATTTCTACACCAATAGTAACTTCATCCATTAGCATCTTGTAACCTTGTCGAATAGTGAACCACTAGTCGATGTCAGTCTTGAGGTATACCTCGATCCACTTCTTTCAGTATGAGAAGTCATCGCTCTTGAATAACAGAGGATGAGCGGTACTGCATCCTTTGATGGGCCATGTGATTGCTAAAATAGAAAAATCTAAATAGATATTAAAACTTTGTTTTGGGGTAAGTAGTGTGGTAGAAAGAAAGGAATAAGACGAAAAATTCAAGTGGTGTTGCACCAACTTGAGCAAAATCGAAATGAAAAAGGATTTATTCGAAGAGATAATTATACCAATTCAAATAGATTTAAAAAACTAAAATTTGAAGAAAAATAAAGTGTAAAAGAAACAAACAATTAAACCCCTTGCTTGATTGGTAGTTGCACCAATTCAGAGCTTATAGAACTCTGATACCACTTATAGGACTGTAGCACATGTGAGAGGGGAGGTGAATCTGTTGGTGTGGGTAGCAACAGACGATCAAATCTGTGTTTTGATTATGACAAAGGGTTCAAAGTTAAGTTGTTTTGTGATCTAATAAGTGTTGAACCAAGTATGCAGGAAAGTCCTAAGTGTACTTAGGCAAAAGTCCTAGTGATTCTAGGCAGGTAGAAAACCCCAGGGGATGATAACTCTGTTGGAACCCCAAGGTTGTTTTGGTGTGATCAATAAGTTAAGTTAGGTCCTGCGTTGTTTCTAACCTTGTGTCTAAGTGTGCAGGAGCTTAGGAGCACAGGTACTCGAGCGGAAGACGCAGCTAGCGAGAAGGACAGCACGCTGTGCATCCGAGGGACGAGGTGCTGCGGAAGAGTACACCGGCGGACGAGAAGGAAGTGCGCGCGGTGGTTCCGAGGTACGAAAGCCGGAGCGGAAGATTGCTCGAGGAGCAAGAGACGCAGCTAGCGCGAAGGTCGGCACGGGGTGCGACCGAGGGACGAAGTCTGCGGATGAGTACGCTGGTGAACGAGAAGGGACACGCGGTAATTCCGAGGGACGAGAAGCCGGAGGGAAGCACGCTCGAGAAGACCGGAAGATGGGTTCGGGTGAGCCCTACTCCGGATGTCAGAGATCACCCAAGAAAGCGGAGCCGGAGCAGAAAGACCCAGACCAGAGGCAAGCTGAACCAGAGAAGAGAGCACGGACCAAAAGTCAACTGGGTTGACTTTTGGCTCCAGGGCGCCCGGAACTGTCCGGGGCGCCCGGAGCTGTTCGGGGCGCCCGGAGCTGTCCGAGGCGCCCTGTGCTGTCCGGGGCGCCCGGAAGTGACTTTTTCACAGGATTGAACTTTGACTCGATCCAACCATTGGGGGATAAATTTTATCCCCCCCAGGGCGCCCGGAACCCTTCCAGGCGCCCCGACCAAGGCTATAAATATAGCCTTGGTCCAAAAGCTTTTCAACAATCACGATCATTCTATTTCCAAACACTTGTATGCTTTAGTTGTAGTTAAGCTTCTATTTTCTGTGCCTAAATGCTGTAAGAGGCTTCTCCGCCTGAAGGAGTTTTTGAGCTTAATCTTCCTTGGATTAACAACCACATCGGTTGTAACCAAGTAAACATCTGGTGCCTCGTTTTTTCTTTTATGCTTTTATTTATCTGCTTAATTCATTTTACAAGTGTTAGCTTAATCGTTCGAGGAAGGGTTGTCTGTTTTTAATTGACAGGTTATTTACCAACCCCTCTAGCCGGCCCAACGGTCCTACAAGTGATATCAGAGCCGAGTACGCCTCAGAAGGACTAACCGTCGTCTGAAGCAACAAAACAATGGCCGGAGCTAGCGACTACCCACCAGCATTCGAGGGGGAGCTTTCTTCATGGAAACAACAAATGAAGGTATTCCTTAACTCTGATATTGGTATTTCTCTAATAATGAAAACAGGTTATGAAGCACCGAAAGACACGAACGGAGAGAAAATCGGCATACGCCTCTGGAACGAGAAGCAACGTGAAGAGTCCATGGCGAATGCTCGGGCAGAGTTTCACATTCTAAGCGCAATACCAACTAAAGATTTCGACAGAGTCGGAGAGTACAAAAGTGCGAAAGAACTTTGGGAAAAGTTCTTAATGCTCTACGAAGAATCGGTTGAAGTCGTCTCCTCGATAGACATCGAGCCATCATCAGAAGAATCCGAGACGGAAGAAATTACCAAGACAGCCCCAACAGTTGAAGTACATCCCGAGATCGATGAAGGGGGAGAATCTTCAGAAGAAATTAATTTAACAAGGGGAGAACCAACGGTCGACGAGGTAAGTAAGGTATGGCCTCTACCCTCTGAACAACTGGTTCAATTAATCAAATTACCTGAAGATTTTTGCAAACCAAAATTTGAATTATCGAAAGAACTTTTCGGATTAGAAAATCTTCGGTCGAATAATTGTTACAAATTACAAAATATTTTTACGAAAGTATTATGCAACTTAGAAATATTATCGAAAACTTTTTTCGGATCTAAAAATTTGTTCGGATTACGAAACATTTTTTTAAACAAAGTTTGCAAATTAGAGATATTATCGAAAGAGTTTTTCGGAGTAGTAAATCTATTATCCACAGATTGTTGCAAATTTATGTTGTCAAAATACTTTTGCAAATTACAAAATATTTTGTCGAACGAAGTTTGCAAATCAGAAGTATTGTCGAAAAACTTTATCAAGTTTATATTATCGAAATATCTTTGCAAATTAGGAACTCAAAATGACATGTTACAATTTGCACAAATTTCTACATGCTCAAAATTTCTTGCTTCAAAGTTAAGAAATTATGATAAATTAAAATGAAAATTTAAAATTTTCTGATAAAAGCATTAGAATATATAAATAAATAAATATATAGAAAATTTCTTTTAATGTTATCAATTCTCTTAAAATTTTCTTGCATAAATTTTTCGGCTTAGAAAGTTTTTAATTATTGATGACGAATACTTGAAATTTTTTTTTAAAAAAAAATTATTTCTCTTCTTAGAAATTTGTCTTGACTTAGAAATATTTCCCTGAAAATTATTGAAATATATTTTCAAATTTTTTTTAATGTCAACCCTTAGATTTTAGTTGTTCCCCATTTTTATTGTGATCAAAGGGGGAGAAGGAAAGTATAAGTCTAGGGGGAGGTAGAAAATTGAAAATTAAAATTTAATTTTTTCTATCATGTTGCATGTTATTGCAATAAACTGTTTAATTTCATATCTATTGTTGACCCTAGCTTAACTTGGGTTGATCACACCAAAAAGGAGGAGATTGTTGGAACCCCAAGGTTGTTTTGGTGTGATCAACAAGTTAAGTTAGGTCCTGCGTTGTTTCTAACCTTGTGTCTAAGTGTGCAGGAGCTTAGGAGCACAGGTACTCGAGCGGAAGACGCAGCTAGCGAGAAGGACGACACGCTGTACATCCGAGGGACGAGGTGCTGCGGAAGAGTACACCGGCGGACGAGAAGGAAGTGCGCGCGGTGGTTCCGAGGTACGAAAGTCGGAGCGGAAGATTGCTCGGGGAGCAAGAGACGCAGCTAGCGCGAAAGTCGGCACGGGGTGCGACCGAGGGACGAAGTCTGCGGATGAGTACGCTGGTGGACGAGAAGGGACACGCGGTAATTCCGAGGGACGAGAAGCCGGAGGGAAGCACGCTCGAGAAGACCGGAAGATGGGTTCGAGTGAGCCCTATTCCGGATGTCAGAGATCACCCAAGCAAGCGGAGCCGGAGCAGAAAGACCCGGACCAGAGGCGAGCTGAACCGGAGAAGAGAGCACGGACCAAAAGTCAATTGGGTTGACTTTTGGCTCCAGGGCGCCCGGAACTGTCCGGGGCGCCCGGAGCTGTCCGGGGCGCCCGGAAGTGACTTTTTCACAGGATCGAGCTTTGACTCGATCTAACCGTTGGGGGAGCCCGGAACCCTTCCAGGCGCCCCGACCAAGGCTATAAATATAGCCTTGGTCCAAAAGCTTTTCAACAATCACGATCATTCTATTTCCAAACACTTGTATGCTTTAGTTGTAGTTAAGCTTCTATTTTCTGTGCCTAAATGCTGTAAGAGGCTTCTCCGCCTGAAGGAGTTTTTGAGCTTAATCTTCCTTGGATTAACAACCACATCGATTGTAACCAAGTAAACATCTGGTGCCTCGTTTTTTCTTTTATGCTTTTATTTATCTGCTTAATTCATTTTACAAGTGTTAGCTTAATCGTTCGAGGAAGGGTTGTCTGTTTTTAATTGACAGGTTATTTACCAACCCCTCTAGCCGGCCCAACGGTCCTACAAACTCTAGGTCCTAGGGGGTGGTAACCCTAGGCGGAAAGTCTTGGCAGGTCAAGCACTTTGGGTGAAACCCTAGAGTCAAGGACTCTAGGTGAAAATTCTGGTGGTCGCGAACCAGGTGGAAGACTGGACGGGTCGGGGATCGAACATCCATTGGAAAAGTCTTGAAGACTCAGACACTGAGCAAAAATCCAATCGGTCTGGAGGATCGGTATGACAAAAGGTAAACTCTCCTGAGAGGAGTATGTGAGGATGCCTTCTCCGACGAGAGAACAGTAGGCGTCAGTTCGACCTAGAGTTTTAGCAAAACTCGAAGTTAGAACTGGACAGTCTGGAGACTGTCAAAATAATTTATTATTTCATATTTTATTGTGCTAACTCTATTTTGCAAGGTATATTTTATATTTGGACTAATATGCCTTACAGGAAGTGGAAAGCACAAAAGAGTCTCGGGTGAATAGTGTTCAAGATGCCTTCCATGGAACTTGAAGGCGCCTCCGGTGAACAGTGTTCAAGGTTCCTTTCATGGAGCTTGAAGGCACATTTGGAGAGATAGAGTTCGCAGAAAGCGGACCTTATCGACGACTGAAGCTACGGGGATAAAGTCTTAGTTGGAGGCGCCTTCCATGGAGGCTGAAGGCGCCTTCAACAGCCTATTTAAGGCAGGTTCGAGTAGTGCCTTAATATAACTTACTCTTGCGATCATTCTACGGTGCGTTTCTCTGAAAAACAATCCTACGACTATGTGACTCGACTCCGACGACCGAAAGTACTACCTTCCAGATCCTCAAAAGTAGTCGGTATACTTAATTGTTGCACTTAATTTAATACTTTCATTGTAATACATCCTTGTACTAATTTCCGAATATATAGTGATTTCCCAACAAAAGAGATTGTCGATTGCGGGCTTTGGAGTAGGAGTCGTCACAGGCTCCGAACTAAATAAATCCTACTTGTGTTTGTGATTGCTTTTGTCTCTATTCCGCTGCGTTTATTCTGTATTTTCTGAAACGAGTGACAAAAGACACGAGCGCTTCTGCCCCCCTCTAGCTCTTTTCGAACCTATAGAATCATATGATTTTAAAAACTTAACCTTTATTTAGTTTTAAAAATGAGTACACAACAGAAATAAAATAGAAATCGAAAAAAACAAGAACACAATAACTCGAGGAGTTAATTGGTTCAGAGTCTTTGGCAACTCCTACACCATGACCCAAGATCTTTCAGACCATATCGATGGGCAATCCACTATAATCCTTTTCTGAAATCACTGGAAGAGGGAATCAAGTACAATAGAAAAATGAGGACAAGTGTAACAAGCTATACTTTCCTTTATGTAGAAATTAAGTACTAAAGAAAACTTTGTTACCCAACACTCTGATGAAGATCGGATTGAGCTCGGTGTTGGAAGGCTTCTTAGCAGTAGTCAAGCGTAACAACATTGCAGCACAGCAGACGAACGAAGTTGGAGTAGCCAAAAACTCGAAGGGTTGCGTATTGAACATATAAGTGAGTTGTATAGAATGCTTGCACGAACCCTTCTTTTATAGGCTATTTAGGGCACTTCCAAGCCTTGTCTAGGGCGCCTCAAAGTGCAAAATCAATCTCTAAAACCTCGGCCATGATAAGCTCTGCTTCCTTTAGTTTTTATCCTTTGGAGGACACCTTCAAAACTCTTCCAAGGCGCCTCTAGCAACAAATTTAAGGTGCCTCAAAGGCATACGAGGCACCTTTGTACCCTCCCGTGCGGAGTCTTCGACTAGCATTCGAGGCACCTCCACTCGCATAGGAGGTGCCTTTGCACCACTGTCTAAGGTGTCTCCAATCAACCAAGAGGCGTCTTGAGCACTGTTCACCAAGGTTGATTTTTCTCTTTAACTCTTGTAAAAATATGTTAGTCTAAAAATAAAGTATAACCTGTAAAACGGAGTTAGCACAATAATAAAATAATATTATTAATTAGATCCTGTCTTCTCGAGACCAGAATCTAGTCACTGTCTCAATTTAGGTTTCTAAAATGAACCTAAATTGGATTTGCACCTAAAATCCCTAATTGGGACTCATCCTCACTGAAACACTCTCCTCCAGTGACTTACCTTACTTAACGTACATAATCATTTGACTTCTTTATGGTCCACTAAGTCTTCCTGCCAATTGTTAGGTTTGCAAATCCAACTGAACTTTGGCCAGCTGTCAGGTCTCACGGACCCGGCTGGACTTTTCGTTAGATATCGGGTTACTCCTTGATCTATCTAAACTTCTACACCAGCTATCAGGTCCTCCATACCTAGTTGGATTTCAGCCTGATGTCAGACCAGTCAAGTCCTGCATACTTGATAAAAATGTTAGATAATAATACATCTAACTTTAATCCACTTGTCATTCATCAAAATTTAGGTTTGATTATTGATGTCAACTGCACCAACAGAAAGCTTGACTAAGGATTTCATCAAGTTGGATGATAAGGAAATGGATGCACGTGGTGAGGCTGAGCTGGCAACCCATGGGCTCACGCCGATTAGCTTAACTAAGGATCCGATCGGAGAAGAGGGCACCAGTCAAGTCATGAGGAGTGATGCAATCACTAATATTGAGGAACTACCGCCTCCCCGGCCTTCCCTGATGGCCGTGGAGATTCTATCTGAGTCTACCACTTCCGACAAACCTCTGCTCCAATGTTAACGATGCAAGAGGCGTTGATCGGCTACACCCATACAACAAGTTTCCACCGAAGTGCTAGCTCCACATCCGTTGTCCAAACGGGGAGAGAGTTCACTCTCTTCCATTCCTCCTAAGCTTGGAGTTGATCGTCCAACTCCTGTGTCGTCTGAGCAGACGCTATCAAACCTTGCACTGCTAACTAGAGCGATTGTTGTGCTGCTGATCTCCTATTTATTGCCTCCACCGACCAAACCATCAAAGTCTCACTCCAAGTTACGCTCCACTCCCAAATCAAAGTCCAAGTTACAAGGCCGAGTGGGCACAACAAGCAAAAAAAAAAAGTTAGCATCATGCTTAGGTTGCCTTACAAGAGTGGCTCTCCACCAACCCCTTAGAGTCTCTTGCTCCCCAACACCTAATAAAGATACAAGGTCCGTCGGCTCAAACTTTGGCTAACTCTCGGG
Organism: Zingiber officinale; assembly: GCF_018446385.1. Classification (NCBI taxonomy): domain Eukaryota; kingdom Viridiplantae; phylum Streptophyta; class Magnoliopsida; order Zingiberales; family Zingiberaceae; genus Zingiber; species Zingiber officinale. Next base: position 137,391,419 of record NC_055989.1, on the reverse strand, counting down.
CACACACAACCGAGAGCTCCCCAGAGGAGCTGGTCGATCACTTTTCAGAGAATGTCACAAGGGTAAACTTTCTTCACTATCATATATTCCTTTTGTGTGCCTTACCTTAACTTCTCCTTACTTCGTGAGTTCTGGGTGGTTAGTGTGTCCCTATACCAAAAGATGGTGGATCTAAGTCATAAATTTGGTGTCGTAAGAAGACTTTAAGCTAGACGAAAAGGACAACGAACGATCCTGCATGTCAAAAAAGAACATAGAGGGAAGAGAACTTCAGCAATCGGGCCAGGGATGGTTCCTGGAGCAAGCACTCTGATGCTCAAGTCAAATAAGTGATAAAAGATGATGAATAATAGAAAATGAACAGAGGACTTTAAGTGTGTAATGTTGCGTACCTGCACTTTTAAGAGAAAACCCCTTATATAGTGTAATTGTTCCTGTGTGTACGAATATCAATGTATTTCCAAAAAAGGACTGATTATTTTGCATGGTAGATGCTTCTGTCATACATATTGCACAGGGAATATTCCTTTGATTCTCTAACAATTGTTACACAAAATGGCAAAAAGGAATATTAGGCAATTGGGATGACGAGCCATTAATGTACTTTAATGGTAGGTTGACTGAGTCTCCTCGATCATTCGATCGGACCTTGTCACAGACGGGGTCGGGTCGGCTGAGAAATAATGACCATCTCGAGAACTCGGGTCTTCTGAGGACTCTTCTCCTTTGAGGACTTAACTCTCCTCAGGAGATCCGATCGGACAAGAGGTATGATTGGCTGGATTATTTGACCGAGCCATGCGACCATGCCACTTGGTTTTGAGTTGAATTAGGACCTGACTCAGGATTTCATAGAGCTGGGATGACTCAGGATCTAATTAAACAAGAGGTCTGATCGGCTAGACCACTCGACTGAGCCATGCGACTGTACCAACCCCGAGTGTTCCTAATGACCTTCTCTGGCTTGGCGCAGAGATGGTTCAATCGTCTCTTGACCGACTCCATTTGTGTTGGTGCAGGAAGCATCAAATGATGGAACCTAAGTTTTGGTTATGATAAAAGGTTAAAGTTAAGGTTTCTTGTTGGTCCAACAAGTTTAATTAAATGTGCAGGAAAGTCCTAAGTGATCTTAGGCAAAGTAAAAGTCCTAGTTGAGGCCAGGGAAAAGGTGGAAACTCCTAGCTGTGATTATGCAATGAAGTCCTAGTCCGGGGATTGGGCAAAGTCTTGACGGGTTGAGGACATTGGGTGAAATTCTAGGGTCGAAGATGTTAGGTGAAAGTCCTAGGGGTCACAGATACTAGGCGGAAGACTAGACAGGTTGAGGATTTAACATCCAACAGAAAGTCTTGATGCCTCGGACGTTAAGCAAAAGTCCAAATGGTCTTCAAAAGGTAATCTCTCTTGAAAGGAGTAAGTGAGGACACATTCTCCGAACAGGAAACCATATGCGTCGGTCCGATCAAGAGTTTTAGTAAAACTCAAAATTAGGACCAGACAGTTTGAAAACTGTCAAAATTTACCTTACTTTATATATTATTTTTGCTTGGACTAACCTGTGATGCATGATAAAGATTGCTAAAAAATAGGCTTCCAGGCGCCCGAAGCTTGTCCAGAGATTCACATTAAACTTGATAGAATTAGCTTCTGTAATTAGGAGATTCACATCAAACTAAGAGTATCTTGGAGGACACTTCAAAGAAACTTGATAGAATTTCAAGGGAACAATGGAAAATCTTCAATGGGATAGCAAAACAATAAAGGGAAGAAGTAGAGCATGCTCCTTTGGTGGTAAACAGTCCCACATTAATTGCAACCAACTCATCAGGTTTATTCTTCTAATACTCTCATTTTTTTTTACTTTCTTCATTGATTTCTTTTATATTTTCATTTTGTTTGCTTCATTTAGTTCTTTTTTACTCCATTTCAACTCTTAATAAATCCTTTTGATTCATGCTATGCTATGTTTTTTTAGTGATGGAGAAATAGAAAATGAGCAAGCTTATTATAGTGAAGTGTTGTGAGTTGTATTGAGTGAGCTCCACTTATACACATGATTGTGAGAGTTAGAGTAGGTACATTTTTCTGGTGAGATTGCTACTTTCTTAGTTATTTCAAATGGATAAGATCATCAATGATTATTGTAGAGATTTTATTCAAGATTATTTTGATCCTTAAATGGTCTTAGTTAATTAGTTTTTATGATCTTCTAAGTATTGCTAAGAAAATTAGGGAGATAAGTTCTAGTTATTTCTTTATTTTGTTTGCTTGCCCGGGACATGCAAGAATAAGTATAAGGGATTTAATAACCATCATTTTGTCACATTATTTAGGATCCTATACTTGAGTTTTTGAGTTGATTGTGTGATAAATCAATGATTATATCATATTTCACAAGTTGTATGTATTTTTAGACTTAATTGTAAATTCTCCCATACTTGTGATATTTGAAGCTAATATTTGAATATTATCTTTGTAGGCATCAAAGGATCATGAACTCAAGTCGGATCGATCCAAATTGGGCTCAATTCTAAGATTAATTGGGGAGATCAAGTTTTAAAGTAATCTAGGACGTCCATTCGAGATCTAAGGAGATCTATGTCATCCATCAAAGGTCCATTCTGTCCAAGTCAAAGAGAGGGTAGATCACCACCATCGATTAAGATTTGAAGCCTTTGATTCCAAATATGAACTGATCCAACCATTGATTGAGATCTAAAGAATTATGGATCGTCCGTTCAGATCTGAGATCATTTGAAATGGGAGAAGCTATAGTGCGGGCTTCGTCGATTTTGCTACAAGAGATTAGCATAAAAAATAGAGGAGAGACACACGCGACTTCACCTTCTTCCTCCATCGATCGCAAACCACCGAAGCTTCGCCTTCATCCACTGAGGTCAAGAGTTCCCTTCCTCGTCCATCCTCATCTTCATCAGAAGGTTTGGCCACCATCTTCCTCATCTGATCCACTCAACGTCTCCTCCCCCCCCCCCCCCAAATTCCATGACAATCTCATCACCATTTCTTTCGACATCAAACAACATCGCACCACCGATCTGAGCTGAGTTAATCGTCATAGTTACAAGGGAGATAGGGATTTTTTTTTCCATCACCTTCTGAATTCTACATCTACATGTTCAGATCACCATCCCATCTTTAGTTCCACCTTCCTTACAGTGCAACAGAGGAGTTTCCTCTTCTTCACCATAGATCTGATCCAGATTGATACAAGCCAAGGGGAAACCCTAGTTGGTTTCATGAGTGTCTCCGCCCTTCAACTAGCACCACTCTTTTGAGCTCCAATCATCCATCATTGGTGACTTGATCAGTTTCCTTTGTTCATCTTCATTGCTGCTTGTTCTTTTTCGATTCAGATCCGAATGACACAAGTTATGGGATTTCCTAGCTTGCCTTGTGAGTTGCAAATTTGGTTAATAATTCCCTTCTTCAACATTGTTTAATTTAATTTTCAATTAGTTTAATTTTCATTTAGATCTGAATGATACTTAGATTTTGCACCTTAGTGTTGGTTTGGTTATGTTGATTTGCATTTTGGTGTTCTTTAATATTGTTGTTCATGTTAAATTTCTGCATTGTAGTAGTTAGGATTAGTTTGAATGCCTTATTTCTTTCCAATTTCATGATTTGATTGCATGTGTAGTATCATTTCCTTTATTTTCTCTCTTATGCAACTAGTAGTTAGATTTCGTAAATGCTTAAGTTTCATTACATGCTTTGTGCTTCTTAGGTTAATGGAATTCATAGTTTAGGTTAAATAGGTTGTTTTTCATTATTCAGCTTTTCTATTTATTGCTTAAAAAAACAAACCCCTAAACCAATAAACTTGATCTTAGGATTATCATGCATCGACTACATTCTTTGTGAGATACGACTTGGGTCACACTCTACTGCATTAGTGTAGTTAGGGGTTTAGTATTTTATTTGTACATATTTCACAACAAAATTAGATTTATCAATCACCAAGAGATTCACTCAAAAGGAATACATTGATTATAAGGAGACTTTTTTGCTAGTTTTGATAAAAGACTCTCTTAGGATAATCATCGCACTTGTAGCTAATTATGACATAGAACTATACCAAATGGACATTAAGATTACGTTTCTCAATGAAAACATTGAAGAAACTATATACATGGTGCAACTGGAGAACTTTGAGTCGGATGATTCAAAGCACCTAGTATGTAAACTAAGGAAGTCGATTTTATGGTTTGAAACAGTCATCTTGTCAATGGTACTGGAAGTTTGATTCAAATGGTTTCTTCATATGGTTTCAAGGAGAATCCAATTAATCAATATTTGTATATCAAGTTCAGTGGGAGTAAGTTTATTATACTTGTTTTCTACATGGATGATATATTACTTGCATGCAATGATATGAGTCAGCTGTTAGAAACCAAGTCATTTCTATCTGGTAAATTTAAATCTTGCTGAAGCATCTTTTGTCTTAGGCATACAGATTGTTCGTGATCATTCAAGGTATACACTTAGACTATGACAAAATGTCTATATAGAAAAGGTGCTCATTCAGTATGACATGCAGAATTATGCTCCCGATGACACTCCGGTGGCAAAGGGTGATGGATTTAGCTTGCAACAATGTCTACATCATGAACTTGAGATCAAGAAAATATAGCAATTCCCCTATGCAGCAGCAGTAGGGAGTTTGATGTATGCTCAGGTATGTACACGATCAGATCTTGCATACATTGTGGGGATGTTGGACAAATATTTAAGTAACCATAGACCAAAGCATTAGAAAACTGTAAAGAGGGTTATGCTGTATTTGCAAAGAACGAAAGATTACATGCTCACATATCTAAGATCAGATCATCTGGAGATCATTAGATATTCAGATTCTGATTTTGCTGGATACTTAGATAGCAGGAGATCCACCTTATGGTATGTCTTCATATTGACGAAAGATCCTATATCGTGGAAAAGCATAAAACAAATGCTAATAGCCACTTTCACTATGGAGGCATAGTTTATAACTTGCTATGAAGCTTTCAACAATGGAATATGGATGCAGAACTTTATCATAGGGTTACAGATTATTGGGGGCATTGACTGGTTATTAAGGATCAACTGTGGTAACAAAGCTACAGAATTGTATTCCAAGAATAATCATAATTCGTCAAAGTTTAAACACATTGACATAAAGTTTTTGACGGTTAAAGAAAGAATTTAGAATGATCAAATAATGATAGAGCATATATGAACAGATTCCATGTTAGCGAATCCACTCATCAAAGATTTGTCACCCGAGGTGTTTCATCAGCATGTGCTGAATATGAGAGTTCTTCCTTTTGATGAAGTACTCATTATGTAGAAATCTGTGTTTTGTGTGATGCTCTATGTTCATGAACATATATTTTTTGACTCATTATATATATTACAGTTTTTCTATATATGTGCATAATTTTGACTTTCTTTGACATATAAATATCATATTTACTGTTGCGATTTTACATTCACTTGTTGTAAATATGATGTGGACTCCAGTTGGACTCATAAAGTTAAATCATGATTTACCACTATAGTTTAGCATAATTAAGGTTTTAGTAAATATAATTCAGACCTGATTTAGGTCATAAAGAGAACTTATTGAGAATAGATACTTGTATATCACATTTCGTGTCATTCTTATACTACACATCCACATTTGATCTATGTCGTTAATGATATTAATACTATGATTAATGTGATCTTATTACAGTTATAGTAGTTATGACTTCTTTAGTCTTATACTAATTGATGGATGAGATTGTTTAAAGAAGTATTTAACTCATAAAGTTTGACATGTTGAGCTTAATTAAGGGATTGTGTGGTGTATAACGAATTAAATATAGCCCAAGTGAAAGATTGTAAGATTAAATCTATATGAGCGGACTAAATCCAATTGAGTCCATATGGATAAAGTTAATCTTCATAAGATGAGCTAACACTTGATTAACACACACATCTAATTGTCATTAAAGTAACTAAACTCAATTAAGTGATCTAATGCTTCAAATTTTAATGTATATAAAGAGAGTTTGAATAAATTTGATATGGATTTAATATGTAGATCCAATAACCCGGTTCATTAACATTGATGACCGCATCAACTTTAAGGTGAATATGGTATATAAAGGAAGATGCTCATAAATTAAGGCACATTCTATAACTTGTTCAATCTCCTTTCTTCCCAATTGAGAAAGAACTAAGGATTGCCGCCGCCCACTCCTATACAAGATTATTCCACACTAGCAAGAACACCCGCGACAAGTAAGAAGCAATAGCTTTGTGATGGATTCGAATCGGCTTGTGCTAGCTATTGTTTTAGTTTTCCATTGTGTTTTAGAGATTGATAATAGCAAGATCTTAATATAGATGCATCCTTTTCATGTATGATGTCTTGCAATTCTAACAATCCCATCTTCAATGTATCTACCATAATACAAGCGATCTTAATTTGCTTTTTCTAGTTCAACCTTAATTACATTAAAAGCTTCGTATGCTTTGTTCTTAGTAAGAAACAACTAGAGATACATATATTGTCAATAATCATCTACAAAAGTTATCAAATATACATATAACTGCATAAAATAAATAAATATGTTTTCTTTTTAAATTTGAGACTATTAATCAAAAGTAATGATTATTAATGTTAAACATGCAATATAAATCAAATGATATAAAAATTAGTTATGAGCTAATTTTTTTAAAATTCCTTTAATCAAATTAAAAAATAATTTAACATTTCATCCTAATGAATCATATAAATACATTACAAGAAGCTGTAAGATATAATTTACTGTATTTTATATGATTAATTATAAATTTAGTACTTTATATATAATTTTACATAATTAAAAAAACGATGACTATTCTTTAACTATAAAAATCATATAAATAAAAAGATATTAAATTAGTTTATAAAATTTATAAATCAATACAGAAATCGATATTAATAGATTTTACTACTCATAAATAATTTTAATATATTAAATAATTAATTTTTTATTATTTAAAACATTAAAAATGATATCATTGTTTCTTTTTTTTAAAAAAAAAATAAAGACGATTATTATCTCCATGTTTTATATTTTCAATTATATATTTTTCAAATCCAAAGTAGTTTCTTAAGTAAGAATATATTATAATTAATAATACCCGCAATATAACATGAATTAACATTTTGAACTGATAACTTGCAAAATAAAATAGTAATTCGGTGACTAGAATAAAGAGATCGATATGTGAAACCCGTACATCCTTCAGAAGGTCGGCTTTCTGAGTGTGCATAATTAAATTATGCCTCAGATTTATTTTCAGATTTATGCGAATTAGAGAAGAAGGTTGTTTATCAAAATCCTGACACTTGGATTATAAAAAAAAAAAATTACTGCTGAAGCTATAACATAAAAGGTGAAGAGAAGCTATCAGAGTTTGGATATGCATCGACATTGACACAGAAGCGTCTCAGATGACCGTCGTGAGATGTAAATATCCATTCTCATCATCAAGTTTCGCACTTCAATTGTAATTAAGAGTGGAAAAAAAAAAGAAATAATCCAAAACCATAAGAGAGAGAAATATGAATGGCGCTTCTCGTGTTCATGGCGATCTGAACGGAAGAGCATCACAAGAAACCAACTGAAAAACAAAACAAGAGCTTGTTTTTACACTTAAAATGGCGGCCTTGGGAAGAAGAGAAAAAAGGGCTGTCGAAGAAGTGGCGTGGCTTGGTGTTGGGTGGGGGGCATGCGGAAGAAACCCTAACTTGGACCAATATTTATAGCGTGCAAGTGGATGGTGTCAAACAGATTGGGTCGTGTGCTTATAAAAAATTGGGCCTTCTCAAGCTTGGCCTAGACCAATCTTCAAAAACCCTAAAAAAAGGCTAAAATTAGTCTGTCCTTTATTTCAAATGAAAATGAGGTGTTCTTGTTAATTTTAGTCTAAAGTTACCAAATAGGCCTAAATAAATTCAAAGAATTTTTAAAATGTTCCTGTAAAATATAGCTCCTAATTCTATCACTCATCTCTCATCCAAACAACTTGCATTCTCTCATTCTCACTCTTTCAACTTATATTTTCTTATCCCCTCATTCTCTCCACTTGTATTTCTCTTGAATTTTCCTATTGATTTCTCAAATTATTTTCTTATGTACTTTATAATAATCTTTTAATCCTCATAATTCATCATGTAAGCATCGCCAACACCATAGGCATGCCACCAACTCAACAATGCATCTCTGTTAGCATCAAGATAAATTTTATTCTAAATTTGTATTACTACATTAATGTTGAGACCATTGAGTGCTGACTAGAGGGGATAAATAGGCAAACACAATTTGGTTCATCTTTGTTCTCGTCTATAATGAATTTGCACAATAGAATAAAAAACAAATAAAAACACAAAAGAAGAATACCAGACAAATCATATAACATAGTTTGTCGATTTCTACTCCATGATCTCTACTTTATCGATGGATCAATCTCATAATCTCATAAAAGTATCATGGATTTTGATATCATCAACCAAGTTAAGTTAGACTTTATGTATTTATGTCTTACGTCTGAGTGTGCAAGTATTTAGGAATGCAAGAAGTCGAGCGAAAGATGTAGGGACGAGAAGGATGACACGAGAATTGAGTCAACGAACTTGGTGCATTCGAGGGACGAAAAGATACAGAGGAGTACACCGGTGGAGCGAGAAGAATGTGTGTGACGCATCTAAGAGATGAGAAGTCAGAGCGAAAGACTGCTCGAGGAGATGACCTAAGTTACATTTAAGTGAGCTCAACTCTGAAAGGTCGGAGTATCACCCAAGCGACGGGAGAAGAAGCCAACGACTGGAGAAGGCGTTGGATAGTCAGCACCTAGCTGACTAGTCTGGGCGCCCGGACTATCTAGTCTAGGAGCATGAACCATCTAGTTCAGGTGCCCAGACCACTAGGGTGTTAAACAGGCGTCTTGTCGTAGTGGATCACTTTTCAAGTCCACATCAGCAACGGTCCAAGCGCCCGAACATGAAAAAATTATATCTTCCAGCCATTGCGTGGAGATAGAGTTTGCATTACTAGAGGTGTCCAGATCACCATCCAGGCGACTAGAGCCCCCCGCGTCAGCAACAGATAAACTTGACTAGAGCACTATAAATAGAGTCCTAGTTCACTTAGTTTTAACACAACACTTACTGTACTTTTATTTCCATACTCTGTACTTTCATTATTGTTCTTCAATGCTTATACGAGACTTCTCCACCTCCAAGGATTTGCTCATAGAAGGATATAGTAGTGAGATTTCTTTGTTTTAGAGTAGCAATCTTCTGATTACAAACCAAGCAAACTTAGTTGTCTTGTACTCTCTTTTTATTTCATTCTAATTTGATTAAGTGCTTGTCTAATTTCAATTCAAAGTTTTGAGAAGGATATGTACGTAGGTCCCTTGGCCCGTGTCGGCTAGAGGGGGTGAATAGCCTGCACTAAAGTTTAAAATCTCGACCCGTGTCTAGGTTTCAGTCCCAGATCGGAACGATACAATTTCAGTATCATATCGTGTCGTACTGATACAGTTTCAATATTTTTTATTTATATATAGTAATTATTAGATAAATAAATTTATTGTGTATAATTTAAAAATAAGTTATATATTGATTTTATATAAGTTCTCCATTATTAAACAACTTAATATTATTAGAAAAAATAATTAAATATAGTTTTCTTTAAAAAAATTTGATCTATCAATAACTCAAATTAAAATTGATACATCATAATATCATAATATGTTACATTACTAATACTAAAAGAAGTTACATTAATCAAATCGAAGAGTTCTTGTAATATTTGGCTTAGATAACCTTTATAGTTCTCCAATGTCCAGATTAAATAATTATAATTATATAAATTAATACAAAATACTATTTTATATATAATAATCATATAAATTAACTATTTATTTATTTATTTAATAATTTAAATAATATATATTTAAAATAGTAAAAAAAATTAGAATATCAATTAAACATTAAAATAGTAAAAATAATACAAAATAATTAAAAAATATATAAGAATATAAATTTGATTTATTAGAATTTTTATATATTTTTAGAATTTTTAAATAAAATTTAAAATAGTAAAAAATTTCAGAATATTATTTAATAAAATTTATTAATTTTTTAGAAATTTTAAATATATTTTTTATATTTTATTAGGATAATTTAATTAGAGTTTATGGAAACCTCTTTAAAATATCACAGTTAAGTGAGAATTGGGAATTACATAGAAACGCACCGCCCCACGACACGCCCACCCGCAACCGTGACGTGCTAGTTCCCACGACAGCAACTGCAATGCACTCGCGACCCCACGGTTGCCTCTGATTGTGCTGGAGGCATCCGGCGACACCAGAGGTGTCCAACGACGCTTTCAACAACGCTAGAAACGTTGCGTCGTGACGCCTCTGGGGCCTGTGACGCTTTAGTCGACCCACGATGCTACCCATGTTGTTGTGTGCGTGCGATTCTTCCTGGTGCACTCGATGACGTGATGAAATCGTCGCTGGCCTGGTGTTGATTTCGGTGTGCAGGCAGAACAGTAAGTTTTGCCCGTTTCGCCTGACATGGAATAAAATTTTGAATCGTGGACTGTACAATAAAAAACTGAACCTTTCTCGAACTATACAACTTTATTAAACTAAACACTTGCATAAAAATAAATAAGAAATTATTTAAAAAGAAGAGGCACAAAAAGGTTACTTGGTTTGTAATCAGGAGACTGTTAATCCAAAAAAGTTGAAATTCACTAAACAATTTTATTCAAGCAAAGAAGCCTCAGTTGAAGTACTTAATTATAGAACAAAACTAAAAAGAAATCGTTTACAAGTATTGTAAACCTGGAGGGGGATAAACTTAATTATACCTGGAAGGGTTCTAGGCGCTTGAAAGGGGATAAACTTTTATCCCTGTCGCAACAGAACGCACCACGTCGTGTTTAGATGAAGTTCCTAGCCCGGGCGCCCGAACCGAGAAAGTTAACTTCCTGTTTACTTTCGGCCCAGGTTTTCCACTGCGATTCCGCTCGCATTGGTTCGGGTCTTTCACTCCAGTTCCACTTGCTTCAGTGATTTTGGCCATCCGAAATAGGGCTCACCTGAACCTATTTTTCAGCCTTCGAGCAGTCTTTCGCTCTGGCTTCTCGTCCCTCGGAAACACCGCGTGCCTCCTTCTCGTATGCCAGCGTACTCTTCCGCAACACCTCGTCCCTCACGCACCGAGCCTGTCGGTTTTCTCCCGTGTCGTCCTTCTCGCTAGCTACATCTTTCGTTCAACTTTTTATGCTCCTAAGTTTCTGCACACTTAGACATAGAGGCTAAATACCAACATGACCTAACCTGACTTGGTTGATCACATTCAAACTACCTTGGGGGTACTAACTTGGTTGATACCCTTCCCCTAGACTTAATCTTCACTTCTCCCTTTTTGATCGCATAAAAAATGGGGTACTTATAAATCCTTTAAAAAATAAATCTAAAACAAAGTCTAAGGGAAACACTATTTTCTAGAAAATTAAATTTTTTTAAAAAATATGAAATCTTATAACGAAATTTGAAAAAAAAAAATTAAAATTTTTACTAAGGGTTGAGTAGACATAAATTTTTTCAAAAAAAAATCTTTTCTAGAAAGATGATAATTTTTCACAGAAAAATAAAGTTTGAAAATAGCTCTGCAAAAAAAAATTTAATAGAAAACATTTTAAAATTTTTGTACAGCTAAAAAATTAAATACCATTATACGTACATTTAACATGCATTTCACTCTTCCAGTCCTTAAAATCCTCATACCACTCGGGGTATTGGAATAATAACATACGTCCAACATTTTTAGCTATTATCAATGAAGGCAATATAATGTTTTTTCTAAGAAAAGCGTGGATCAGGAGTATCAAACTTCTTATTGCTTGAGCAAATATAATGCTATCCCAAATTTCTGCTATTGCCATTCGTTCATTTTCTTCTTCTCTCTTCTTTTCGTTTTCATCGAGAGCCTTCAGAGTTTTCTTCATCTTTTCTTTCTCAAAATCGTCAATTTTTAATTCCATTTTTGGTTTTTTCTTCGCAAAATTCCTAAAAATAGACTTAATATTTTGATTGATCTTGTTTAAAAGAGAAAAAAAAAATATGTTTTCTACTCGATCAAAAAAAAAGCGGAGAATTTACATATGCTTGGAATGTGTTCCAAATAACTGTTTTACGTCTTTGAGCGCGTAAGGATCCTTTGATTAGACCTCGACGAAAATCAGGTTGTTGTGAGTAACGTATCAAAGCCAACTCGTTTATTTCATCATCGTTAGTCTCGGGATAATAATTTCTGACAGAAATTTTAACAAACAATTTGTTTGAAAGCATTAGATCATTTTTAATTACATGCTTAACAGTTAGTCAATTAAATATTCATTTCAGTAATTGGCTTCTAAGCTGTGACAGGTACTAAGTCTTCTTGGTTATTGAAACAATAACCACTTCTAGACAAAGCCTTTTAAAAAAATTAAACATTTAATTTTCTTTCTGAAAACCCTAGGTCTAACTTTAAAACATAATAATTTAATCTAAGCATGTTTTAGAATCCAATATAAGTTCCTACCTACTAGGTTAATTAAAAATTTCTTAGGGATATAATTCTGTGATTTTTTTTTAATTTAGTCTATGTGATATCTAAGATGCCACTTAAGTCCTAAATTATTTCTAAATTTTGAAGAAATTTAAGTGGAACATGCAAAAATTTTCAAATTTTGTATTTGTTCCTTTAAATTTTTATTTTCTAATTTTAGTTTATCAAAATCCTCTAATCGACAAGTCGTTGCTAGAGTTCCTTTTAACTCATTATTTCCTTTTAATAATTTTTTATTTTCTATTTCTAATTTGTAAGAAATTTTTGATAACATTTTTATAATGAGAAATAATTTATTAGGAGGTAGGGACCGTACCTAACTTACCTTGTCGATCTTGTGGTCTAAAACTCCCCTGAAGTGCTGCTTTCTTCTGATGCTGCTCCCCCTTCATCGATGCTCATTGAGAATGAGCTTACTTTGTCTTCATCTTCTTGGTGGCTTGCCACTAATGCAAGTCTAGCGATGGCTTTGATTTTTGACTCGGATGACGTTTCATCCCACGTCGCCTTTAGATTATACTTGGTCTGAGCTGGCATCTTGTTCTTCTCCTTATCCTTGTTCTTGTCCTTGCTTTTCAATTTAGGGCAGTTATCTTTCACGTACCCTTCTTCATTGTAGTGGTAGCATCTTATCTTTCTTTTCCTTCTATTACCCTGCACTTGATTAAATTTATTAGTTTTAAATAATTTTTTAAATTTTCTTACTATGAATATCGTTTCATCATCGAGAGAGAAGATCCAGAATTTGGTTCGTCCATTTTTGCCTTTAAGGTAATGTTGTGCTTAGGCTCCTTCTTCAGATCTGAACATCTTGTTTTATGAACTTCAAAAGTTGAAAATAACTCTTCTAAAGTACTTACTTCTAGATCCTTTGAGATATAATAAGCATCTACTAATGATGTCCATTCAGTAGTCCTAGGAAATATGTTAAACGTGTACCTTAGCGAATCTCGATTGGTTATCTTTTTTCTGAGATTCATGAGTCCGATGATGAGTTCCTTTATTCTTGAGTGAAGGTGTGCAACGGTTTCACCTTTCTCTAATTTAATGTTGCCGATCTGATTCCTGAGGTCCCTTCGTGTAGTTCTAAGAATTTCTCTCAAAGCTCCTTTGCTAACTCATAGCCTCCGATCCGGATGACTTCTTAAGGTGGTAAGATGCTAAGCAGATGAAACTCTGCTTTGTCATTTGCCACGAAGTAGGTTTGCTCTTTCTTTGTCCATTGGTATTCTTCTTTAGTCTTTACCCTCTGGTGCTACAAAACAAAATTTCATGATTAATAGTAAATCGAAATATGTCTTAAAGAATACCTCTATCTTTTTCTTCCAGCTCGCGAATTCTCCCTTGAACTTCGATGGGTTGATGCTCGGTCCGACCATCTCTTATGCTTTGTTTGGCTGTTAGTCCTCCTAAAGCTGTTGTGCTGTTATACCAATTTGTAGGTCCCTTGGCGGTCGGCTAGAGGAGGGTAAATGCCTACAAAAAAAAATGAACCTTTCTCAAACTTTACAACTTTATTAAACTAAACACTTGCATAAAAGAAATAAGAAACTGTTTAAAAAGAAGAGACACAAAAGGGTTACTTGATTTACAATTAGGGGATTGTTAACCCAAGGAAGTTGAAGCTCACTAAACAATCTCCTTTATTGTCTCTAGAAAACTAACACTACATGCAAAGAGTAGTATTCACCCCTCTCTATCACATCGACATCCAGTGATCCAAGAAGAAGTCTAGGTAGGCTATAAAAGAATTGGATCTCTGTTAGTTATGAAGTCCAAGAGGAGTGGACTCTAGGTAGTGAAAATCCAAACATGTCATGGTCCACTAGATATTTGGTAAGTGATAAAGTTCCAAAAGAGAGTGAACTCTAGTTAAGTGGCAGTTTATGAAGGTCATTGTAGACTCTATGCTTGGCGAGTGATGAAGTCTTCGTAGGTCATGATTGATTGGATGCCAAATAAGGTTAAAGTCCTAGAGAAGTGAACTCTAAGGATTGGAAGACCTAATGAGTCAAGGTTTGTTGACACTAATTAAGCACCAAATGAAGTAATCGAGAATTGGACTCTAGGCATTAGAAGTCTCAAAGAATTGGTCATTGGCATTAGAAGTCCTAAATGACAAGGTTAGCCTACGATGGGAAAGAAGAAGTCTTGTAACGTCAAGGTTGACTAGATATTAGAAAATGAAAGAAGTTCAAGAGGTAAGAAGTCTTTGGATATGGAAACTCTTAGTAGGTTGAGGTCAATTGAATATTAAATAAGGATGAAGTCTTGATAAAATAAGGGCGAGATTTACTAGGCTAGAAAGTCCAGAATACATAGGATATCCTGGTATGACACGAATTCAACGAGAGTGGTTTGAACCATATTTTGTAGTCAATTGATAGTAGTCGACTGATAATTCACTCAACCTAAAATGCCAATGAATAAAATGTTTGTATTTGAGTACCAGCCAACTAGGTAGTCAACTGGTATTGTTAAAAAGTCAACTGATGTTGTATGTGGAAGCCATAAATGAGTCACTAAACAAAAAAGTTGTTGTAAATAGTAGAATTCCCAACTACTATAGTGATCTAATCGAATGATTATGCACAATAGTCGACTACTTGTGGAATCCAACATTGCCCCCAAAGCGTAGCTTAGACGATGGACGCATGATATCTCTGACGTAATGGTCAGGGGTCAATTCTCAGGGATTGACGATTTGAGATTTACCTCACCATGTGCCTAACACCTATGTACCTGCATTTATCTCCTTTCATATTCATAGGGTCGGCACCAGGGCCGTAACTTCCATGAGGCCAGAGAGGCGATCGCCTCAGGGCCCAGCCCAATGAAGGGCCCATTTTTTTATTAAAAAAATGAGAGATATGGACCATAAATGGTCGTTAAACCTATTCTCACGGTTCCGAGGCACACACTGACGTATGACTCTTATTTGCACATAATTTATTCTTCGGTGTTGCTCTTCTTTGCACGTGATTTCTTCTTCGGCGTTCTTTCTACTAAGGCATGGATCCACAGAACAAAAGGTAATCATAATCTTCTTCTTCGACCATCTTCTTCGTCTTGCAACACATGACACTAATTGTAACCTAATCATGCAACAAGGATCGTTAATTTGTGTGACCTAATCGCGTCGATTCTCACAGTGGCTATCTCACTTGACGCGGGTTAGCAGTTGGCCTTTGTTCGCGTGACTTAATTGCATAGCACGGGGCTGTCACACGCTACCTCAGTCGCTTGTGCAAACTGCGACCTAATTGCATGGTGGTTACTACTTGTCTTCTTGCTACTGCCTGTGGTTACCGCATTGGTATCAGTATTATAGGATACACTAAATGGGCTACCAATGTTATCTATTGAGAAAGAAAGAGTTCGACAATTGAATTATGCAGATTTGATAATTGTTTTTATCTCTAAAACAGCTATACGAATAGTGTTTATATAAGTATTTTAAATATTTATTATTTTTTTTGATGTAATATATTTATTTTTAATTTATTTATATATTTAATATATATGTTATTTATAAATTGAACTTTATTATTATTTATCGTAACAGAAGAGTCACTTTTTTAGTATACGCTTCAGGCCCCGTCGTACACAGGTACAGCTCTGGCCGGCACTAGGGGTCGTTAAGATAGTGGATCTACTTTATATATATATATATATATATATATATATATATATATATATATATATACAGAAATGATATGCTGCGGACAAAGCCGTGCGAACCGCTGCGGACTTGCCTTCCTGATCGGTCACCAGACCGATCAGGGAACCTCCTGATCGGTCTCTGGACCGATCAGGGAACCTCCTGATCGGTCTAGTGACCGATCAGAAAATGATCGGTTCCCTGATCGGTCTGGTGACCGATCAGGAAGGCATGTCCGCAGCGGTCCGCTCGGGCTTTGTCCGCAGCATATCATTTCTGTATATATATATATATATATATATATATATATATATCAGGAGGAAGTTTGGGGATTTTTTGGCAAAGGTTCATAGATTATCTTTGGGCAAGTGTTGTTTCATGCTTGAACTTCTTTGAGCAATTCAAAGCAAGAGAAAGCAAGAAAAATAAAGATCTCATTGTTGCAATCTCCGTTTCTTGTATTTTTTTCATTATTGCTTGTAATTTTGTACTCCCTTTTATATTTGAGCAATATGTGTTGTAAGAGAATTTGCTGCCTCTGAGAAGCATTTGAGCAGGTGAAAATATAGAGGGTTAGTGATCCACCTTAAGAAAAATGTGGAATCGTCACATCAGCGGCCCCTAGAGCCGGTCCCATGGATATGGAGGGAGGTAAATGCAGATACACAGGTGGAAAGTACATTTATGGAGTGATCCACCTTAAGGAATAAGGATCATAGCTATGGAGTAGGGGTCCAAGGGAAAACTAACCACCTTATATTGGTTATTGTTGTATTTATGTTTTGACTTGGTTTTGTATTTTTTTTCCATTGCTCACTAACTCTTAAAGAGATGAACAAACATGACTGATCAAAGCGAGTATGTATTCACCCTCTTGCTCTACCTGCTTCATGGATCCTAGCACAAACAATCATTTCTTCAATCAACTCATGGTACCATCAATTGATTGACACAATATTTGTCGACTCACTAGTTGACTAGCACATGAGCAAAGGGGAAAAGGAAGCTTTTGTTCCTTTTCCATTTGCCTAAGTTCATTTAAAGCACTAACTAAGCCACTTCTAATGCTTTAGTCAGAGTTTAATTTAACCCTTGATTGGCCTAAGTTACATGTGCACTCAAACTCATCTTTTCGCAAAAGGAAATCCACCAAGTTTAGAGAATACCATTCTCCAAAACCCATGTTACCTTGAGGTCTTCCTCTTTTTTTCAACCATTTAATCAATTTTGCACTGTTAAGATTTTGACTTGTTAAGCATCTAATCAACCTTAATTTATCGAGATTAATTTCCTATATTTCACCTGCAATACTCACCATCAAATGTCATATACCTACACACTTGACACAAATAATCAAATACATAATATGACTTTATCCTTTATCAAAACATAAAAATGAATTGTACAACAAAAAGGTGGAAGAACTCTATAGTAACTTAGGTTTTTGCCTTGTTACGTTGTCAAATGAGAGGGGCGAGCTTTATGTGATTAAGGATGAGAGAGATGAGGAAATAAGAGATATTAATCATACCTAAGGCTTAATTCAATTAAACTTAGTTAACTAAATTGATTCAACTTGGGTTGCACTAGTTTATACATAAAACATTTGATTTAAATTTGAGCTTATCCTAGTTCAAGCTTTATTTGATCTTTAAGTGATTAAGTCGAACCTTCCTTCTCAACAATAGCTTAGTTATTTTTCTCTTCTCCTTCTCCCATGGCAGCTCTCGCTTCTTCTTCCTCTTCTCAAGAGCAACAACCTTCCTTCTTCCCTTCTTTTATTGTTTTCCAGCCGACCAACAATAACTCTACTCTTTCTTCTTCAATAAGAGCAACTCTTATTTTTCCTTTTCTTCCTCATAACTAGTCAAGACCATTGGAAAGGAGGATAAGACTTTTGTTCTTTTTTTTTTCATTTTATCCTTGTAATTATTTTTTTGAACATGTAGAGTAATGATTTTTTTTATACATATAAATTGTTATATTAAGTTCAAGTCCACCTAAACTTTTATTCCTGGATCCTCAAAAGTATCTCAAAAATTAATTTAAAACCACTAAATCAACTTTTAAACTACATGCTTCATAAAAATATTTGTCTTCAATCTACTAAATTCTATTTAACTCTTATTAATATTTATTTAAATTACATTAAAGTTTTAGAGCATAACATCCAGCTTGATTTCCATAAAGTTAAGACCATGATGCTATCAGATTCTTTATTATATTCAGGCCATGCACATTGTCTTCACTACATCAAATCAAATGGAATTTTGATCAAATAAAATAGAATTGTTATTCATAAAAAATGAAATGAAATGTAGATAGTACTATTGGGATTATAGGAAAGTCCAAGCATTAGTCTTGGTAATTATACAATATATGCAATAAAAAAGTACCCAAGCTTATTTAGTACGCCTAATTCATTATATTTCACATAGTCCATCATCTCACTTAATTTATCTAGTTCAATTAGCTCATGCGAAACAACATAGAGTCTATAGTTTTGGAACCATTTTAATTGACGATCGTGGGTGGATAAGTTTTGAGAGTCATAACTCTTAACACGGGTCGAAGTATAGATCCATAATATATCAAATCAAAACTCATTTAAAGATCTATATTTGTTACTAAGTTTACTTATAATGGCTCAGCCTTAAGTTTAAAAAATATCGTTTAAAGTCTTTTCAAAAATTCGGAAGAATTTTAATCCTTTTATTATCTTTTAGGGTTTATAGTTCAAGTTATTTGCATCTTTTATAAAGTTAGAATTTTGAGAATAATAAAACCATTTGTTTAGCTGATTTTAGGACCGTTTTTGAACATCAATAATATTTTCTATCATTCTTTTTTTTTTAAACGGTGTGTTTTGAATGTCTAATTCCTGATATGATCATCATGTCTAATATTTTCTATATTCTTTTTTTTTAAACTGTGTGTTTTGAATGTCTATTTCCTGATATGATCATCATGTCTTTAAAAGATTATTTTCGATGTTAGTCTTCGAATCAAATGATTCAATAATTTTTGCTACATCACTATCTTACCTAATTTATTCTGTGTTCAACCCCCAATACATCTTGTTCAAGCCAAGTGTATTCATCCTGCCTAAACCCCTCAACCTATTCATCTTGCTCACCTATTAGCCTCTCTTTCTTTAACTATTTGATTTGTCTTGGCTTGTTAGTCTCACTTGTAAACCTACTGAACCTACTTGTCCCATTCAAACCAGTGGACATAGTTTTCCTACTCGACTCATTTCTCATATCCATGTTGCTCCACCTTTCTATTTTACATTTGGCTTGTTAAAATTATTTTATTGAAAATTAGTTAAGAAAGATCATGAAAGAAAACAACTCTAAACAAAATATTACATATCTTAAATTTATCTTATGGTAAACTATAAAATAATTATTTCATAAATATCCAAAGAAAAACAAAATATTACTTCCCACAACATTAGTGATTCAAGGATTCTACTCCAGAGTCGTCGAGATAAAAAGAAAGTTGCCTTCGCCAATTGTGTTTGTCTATTTTATTCCTTTGATCTATTCTTTACCCGAAGGACACCGGTTGAGCTTCATAAGTTGGCCTCAGTGTTTCCTTGAGAGGTGATGAGATAAAACTTAAGAGATGGTATTAATACATTTACATAGAAATCTAAAAAACCACATGTTCATGTAGCACCTGTGTCATTTATGTTTCAACAAATACATGACAACAAAACCTCTGGAAAACATGGCTACGAAAACAATAGCTACTGCATTATCAGTCATTGAACAGTTAAATGTTTACAACATTTGGTATTTTAAAGTACATGTTTACTGCAAGTGGCATAACTCCAACCTCATTCGATCAAACTCTTATCAGACTCAACTACTTGCAGAAAGCATTCGCATGATAATTGAAATTATTGATACATCCTGAGATGCCACATTATTTTAAATAACATTCGTGGAAGATTAGGCGCTAGCACTTTTCTCAAACACTTCCACTGGCCTCAATTACAATTGCCACTGACCCTTGCTGAACATTTGTATGTACTTCAACCTCTCTCCTGGAACCTGCAAATCCATCGACACCATTTTGTGCATCAAATGCTTCATTTTCGGAGCTGACAAGTCTTGAATTAGTCGGCCTCTCCAATGGTTGGGGGTCCAAGACCCCATGTTCCATCGCTATGGCCGTGTGATCTGAAATGCTAGATGTGAATTTGGTTGTAGGAAGAAGCGAAACTCGACAGAGAGGACACGTTGTGTTGGATGCAAGCCAATGATCAATGCAGTCGACATGAAAAGTGTGGCCACAATGAGGTATTCTCTGAAGGCGATCATCCGACTGATACTCCCCCAAGCACACAGAGCATCTAGGCAAATAAAAAAACAACTAACATTTCTTAAAGCATGCGGCATAAGTTAAGTAATATCCTATTGAAAAGCTGAATAGTTCATCAGATTAATTTGTTCTAATTTAAATGAAATCTTTAGGAAAGAGAAAATATCGGAATACCCTTTACGCAACCCGCATCTTCCCACTTAGTAGAGATTAGATGGTTCATTTCTGGCTTGAACTGGTATGCACCATCAGTTATGTAATGTACCGTATATTTTTAGGTATGAAGCAATCACATTGGCCGTGGTTTATTATAGTATTTACATTATTCAAAATTTATGACAATTACTGAGTTAACAAGTGCACAAACTCAAGTTACTCAATATAACAACCCTTATTATCTTCTCCAAACACTTTAAGTTTGTTTCCACCAAAATCTCCTTTAATGAATGCTTCACTCCCATTGACTTTTGTCAACTAACTTGACGATATATGATCTCGGCATGAGAGTAACATAATCTTTATGTTTCTTTAATGAACACAATGATAGAGAAGGGAAAAGGTGACTAGTCTATATTTAGACGCTGAACCTGCAGCAACCCTTGATAGGAGGAATGTGTTTAACTCTTGTTGTGTGGGAGCATCATTTAACACACAAGTGATGCAAATAAAATAATCATTTAAAATAAGTTGGTCCAGTGATTAGTCAGAATTGGGCCTAAATTACAACTTCTATAGTATTTGATCCAAGATACAAATTTTTAAGATAACAATTTTGTTATTGCTACTTTAACTATTTTCAGTACACCTAGCCTATTTTCTTTCTATTTTATCTCAGCAATAACATGTAAAAAAAATGATGAACCGGGTAACACCGAATCTAGGACGATCGGCTCGTCCCCACAAAAATTTTCCACCGGCCGTTAGGATAAATCGAGAAGCGCTCACGGCAAACAACTTAGAAGCCCAACATCCTGTGGTTGCACGTCCCATTTAGAGGAAAAATCCCTACAAATGCAAGGTCGTTGGGATCAAACCGTGAGTATTTGGGTGACAACTTGGTATCCTACCGCTGCACCGTAGCCCCGGGGGCAAGCAATGACATGTAAAGATTATAAGAGAAGTTGTACCTCATTGTTATATCATTCAATTATTAACACAATTTTCTATTTTGATGTTATCTCTCTCCTCCCTCAAGATATCCCTGACTACAGCATGCCACCCTATGAGCTTGTTGATTGAGACATTGCCCCAAGGCGTGGTTCCCATAAGGTAGAATTGCTTCCTTGGGCACGGGTTCGAATAACGAGGATGACAGCCGCATAATACCCTCCTTGGAGGCCTGCTGTGTACCTAATTTACCTGCCTGTATCTCGTTGTGGGACCGAAGATACTTGGCCACTTGGGGTGAGCGAAATCACATTTTTGCTTCCTTGTTGATTGAGACACCGTGTCCATTGATGCTCAACTTCACGCCAATCCAAAAATCTGGATTGTCTCATCACTAGTAAACAAGTCCACCCTAGATAGTCTACGGTCAAGATTTAACATCATTTCTCTACTTTTCTATCTTATTTGCCATACTTCTCTTCCCCCCTTCTTCTCAAGCGTGCTAGCAAATCTCTCTCTAAATCAATCAATTGGCTCTTCTTATCCAAAAAAAATATCAATCCCTACCAAATTAAATTCCCAAGAATAGTCAGGAACTAACATCATTTGTAGACCAATTATATATAATTGTTGGGATCCCTTGCCAAAATAGTGTTCGCAATCCATGTAACAACAATTCTATAACTTAAGAGAGAAAAAACAAATGATGAAAGGAGAAAAAACAATTCTATAACTTACAAGGAGAATAATTTTGCAGTCCACTGAGTATAAATCTACACCCAATACATCAAGATCTGGATGCATGACAACTTTAACAAGACATGTCAACATAATTTTAGTACACTCACTACCTTTTGAAATCACTTTTGTCTTTTTCTATTGGCTAGTAGCATTTAATGAACATTTCTAGTAAAACTGCACCAAACCTTATTATTAAAGAAATCACGAAGCTCTAGTTTATTGTGCAATTTTATTTTTATAATCAACATTACTTGTAGCAACTTTCTCCTCGACGATGAGAAAAAAATAACACCATCATTGTGAGAGAAGTAGATATTTGGTGTAAGGACCTTGGAATCAAAACACTCAAATACAGAAGACAATCTTAGATCCATACAGAATTACAGACTATATTGGACATCCTGGAGAACTTAGAAGAAAATATTGGCAAATTACTTGCCAAACAGGCAAAAGAGCAGTCTTCTCTAAGGGTAGAATTCTGCAAAAACATACAACTGGATTGACGCTGATCTGAACACTAACATGCATCTTAACCCACAATTGCACACTCCATGTTCAAGAACAAAAAATAGTTATTTTCCAAAATTGAAATGGTGAGTCATCGTGAAAATAAACTTAGAACTAGATTAGGTAATCAGTTAAGAAAGATGAAACAAAAAGTTAATTCTTTTGAATAATTGTTGAAGGAAGATGAAAGAACAAAGAAATTGTGCATAGGATTTTTTATGGCAGGGATAATTGCAGAGATATAGAAGTGCTTTGCATCCCCTCTCCTCCCTGTGGCTTAATCAGAAAAAGGAAAAACAGTGCGACAAGAAAGAAGAGAGGTTTCCTTTGAAGAAATAAATGGATCAGGTCAGATTTGTCCATGATGGATAAACATGGATACATTACCAATCCTCACAATAAGTACATGGTAGTTATTTCAGGTTTGTGTGATATACCTATTAGGCATCCAAATGAAAAAACATTCTCCTTCCCATTAACTTCATCTTCTTCCTATGATGTCAACAAGAGAAGATACTGAGATTCTGAATCCAAGAAGATTTTCCATATTGGTGATATCTTCTTAGGACAACAATAGAAGCTGCAGAATCAGCTGATAGAGAAATTCACAAAATCTATTTCATTTTTTATTTCAATATTGATATCAGAGCAATATATCATAACTTCTCTTCTGATTAATGGTGGAGAAATCTGCCTGCCAAGACCTCACATTGCTTTCCTACTCAACAAAACACTGAATTGGCAAGCCACAATTGTGTTGCTTTGCTGGTGGATTCAGAAGATCCTATTCCACGCAAGGAAGATAGTCAAGTATTTATCATAAGTTTAGGGAATAGTATGTGCACATCATTTTCAACAATCTATGATATGCCCAAAGGTTGTAAAACTCATCGCATCAATATAATAGGGAATCGCAAAATTCGTTGAATTAGCCATGATAACCACTCACTGTGTCTCTCTGATCAAGAAGCTCTCTTTGAACACAACTACCGGAAGCATCTCTCTCAGCTCCTTCTTTATGCCCGACCCCGGCCGCTGGATGCACACATAAAGTGACAAATTTAAAGAATGAAAGCAACTAGAACAGGAGGGTTCGGCAGAACCCACGCCGATGTTAAAAGATAATAACATACTCTCGATGTTTCTCCTCGACTGAGCTGGGCGGCCCTCAATCTGAGGGATTGCCAATGCGCCCGGCGGCGCTGCAAGTAGGACAGATAGAACAAAAGCAGGAGGACAAAGGTGAAGAAGACCGGAACAGAGAAGATGAAGGCCTGGTAGAGCTTCAGCTCAGGAGAAGCAGCTGAGCAGTATGTAGGTGGGTCTGAGGAGCCACAAGACATCACCAACAAAACCCTAACCTTGGTAGCAATTCATGGACAGGTTGGGGAGCGATCTTTGGCCTTTGGGGGAGGATGCCCTGCCTGCGAAGATGGCGAAGATTCATTCAAGTCAAAAATCTGACGAGAATAGAATTGAGTGGTTCATGGATCGGACGGGACAGACGAAAAATAGAAGAGATTCAGACAGAAGACGAAAAAGCAATTTTTTTTTCTTTGGAGTGGCCAGGTCAGTCCACCTTGACAAGATTCACCCAGCTATAGCCCGGGCTGGCAAATTGATTTATATAAAATTGTTATTGTCAATAAATTTAGGATTGATGGGCCGTTGATTATCTTCGTAATTTACACTAACTCAATTTAATTAAAATTATTATATATAAAATATTATTATATTAAAAGCTATACGAAGTTTATTAAAATTACTCAATTAAAAATTTTACGCTGATCAAAATCTAAATAAGAGACTATTGGTGCTACAACAGCTTTAAAAATGATTTCATCCAAGTTGAAATAGTTTCGATCAAATTCGAGTAATTTTAATAAAGTTGATGATAAGAAAATAATTTTATATAAAAGTGTTTCATATATAGTATTTTTTTTAATTTTTTTTTTTAAATAATCTAAGTATTCAGCTCTTCAAATCAAATAATTCTGAAAATGATCGATCTAATCATACGGATATTTTGATCGACCACTAAAATAAATCTTGAAGTATTTGTGGAGGTTCATCCAATCGGCTAGCGTACTTAAGTTTGTCGTACCACTAGATAAAAATCTCTATAATTGAACCTCAAATATCTGGTTAACCATTTGGAGGGTCTAACCGTTGCACCGTAGCTCTAAGGATTATTTTTAAATTAAGTTAAACAATAAGAACAACAATAATCAAACATTTATCTCACTCAACATGATCGGCTATATGAATTTTTTTATGTTATTAAGATTCATCCTCTACTATATATTTATTTATAAAATTTATAATTAAATAAATTTAATCATATTTTATCACTATTAGTCCAGAATTCTTTTGTCTCTCTTTTTCTTAATTAATATATGTATCTATGAGAGTCTCATATCATTTAAGTGAGATATTTAATAATTGTCTAAGTATATGATTATATCATCTTAAATGTGTCTCGTATAATTTTTTTCAATAGGTATAACTTCAATTTTTTCTAATATTCTCATTTTTATTTTATTTATCCTCATATATTTTTACATCTACTTTAATATTCTCATTTACTTGACTCTCATATTTTTTTTTTTTTTTTTTTTTTTTTTGCTTGTCTGACTTTTAACTTAGTTGAACTAAAAAATATTGAATTGATATATTTTAACATATTATAGAATTTAACAACGTTGAATAAAGATATTTTTAAAATGAAATATATAACGTGGCACTATTTTTTTATTTTAAAAAGGCATTCTCTTGACGGTTCTACAACCATGCTAGAATAAAGATATTTTTAAAATGAGATATATAATGTGGCACCATTTTTTTTATTTTAAAAAGACACTCTCTTGACGGTTCTACAACCATGCTAGAATAAAGATATTTTTAAAATGAGATATATGATGTGGCACTATTTTTATTTAAAAATAAAAATACACCCTCTCGACGATCTCATAATTAGAGTCACTACTTTAATTTTTACCTAATTTAATTTTATTTTTTTTCTTATTTTCTATATTATGATTATTATTTAATTTTGGCCCCTTTTTAGTTTGACCAAAGTGGAAATTAAGCTAGATAGCTAATGGAGGATTATTATTATTATTATTATTATTATTTTAAATATTTTTAGTAATTTTCACCTTTTTAGTATTTAAGGTATTTTTGGTAGTTTAGATTTTTTAGCATTTTAGATATTTTTGATAATTTATTTTTTATATTTTGAGTCCATTTAATAATTTTAGAATTACGAGTCTTTTTACTTTTTATTAGGACTCCTTTTCTTCTTTTACAAATTAGGAAATTGACATCTATATGTTAGGATTTATTTCCTTTATTGGGTATTAAGATCTAGAGTATATATATAAGCATATATTTAGTTGTTAAAGGGATAACTCCTCTATTCTTAATAATATTTTTTTTTTTTTTTATTATTATTATTTTTGTTTGGGGGGGGGGGGGGACAACTTGAGGACGATATTATCTCCTCTTGTCTTCTCCTCTTCTCGTTAGCCTAATTGCTATCCTGTCCTGCGTCAATTGCTAATAATCTTTCTTGGCACTATTAGTGCAATCAACCTTTGGTCAAGTTCGACTTAGTTCGAGTTGAGTTTCGATATTTGAGCAATATGTTTGTTGACGACAGCAAGACATTAATTAGAAGAAGAGTTTGTTGAAGAGGGAGATTGTTGGTGCTCAGGTCAAATTGACCTAGATTGATTTAGTTTGGCTGAATAAAAAATCCAAGTGAGTCATGATTGATCAGACGACAGTCAAAAATCCAACAAGGAGTTCGAAAGTGGAGAATGTTGGGGTTGCAAGATCACAAAAATAGTCCCACATTGAAAACACATGAAAAAAATCATGGATTTATAAGAGAAAGATATCTCCATTGGTATGAGACCTTTTGGGTAGAGTCCAAGAGCAAAACCATGAGGGCCTAGACCCAAAGTGGACAATATCATGTCATTATGAAGATATCTAAATTCTTTTCGATCCTAGGTTTAACCGTCGACTCTGCACAAGAGCTATGGTCTGATTAAGTCATGTGGATACAATATTGACCTCGAACAAAGAAATTAAGGGCTCCTATGTTCAAACTTGGTGGGTATCTCCATTGGTATGAGGCCTTTTGGGTAAAGCCTAAGAGCAAAACCATGAGGGCCTAAACTCAAAGTGGACAATATCATGTCAATGTGGAGATATCAAATAGGGAGTTGGTAAAGTCCAAGTGAATCATAGTTGATTAGACACTTGATCGTTGAAAATCTAATAGGGAGTTGGCAAAGTGAAGTTCAAGATGACTTGACATTTGACAATGATGGAAGTCTTAACAGATCATAGAGTATCAAATGTTATGCACAATGAGGGAAGTTCAAACAAATTAAAGAGGAGGAACAGATGTTTAGAAATAAAAAAGTCTTCGCAAGTCAAGATTAGTTGGATGTTAGGCATGAGAAAAGAAGTTTTAGCAAGTCAAACTGACTAGATGCTAGGCAGGTGAAGTCCTAATAAGTCAAATTAACTAGATTTTAAGTAGGTAAAATCCAAGTAGGTTGAACTCAATTGGATACTAGGCAAGGATGAAGCCCTAGTAAATTAAGGTTGACCTATATTAATCATATGAAGACGTTTCAGAAACATGGGGATTTCTTGGCATAAGCGAATTCAATGTTAAAAGTGTTTTCATCATTGTGAGTAGTTCATCAATCAATTACTATGAATAATATTTTCTATAATAGTATCTTTCAACCTGAAACTATAATGTTTTGTAGTCTACTAATATAGGTGTGTCAGTAGACTTATGAGCCCTTAAACCTCGAGTTTTGGGTTTGATGGGGTTTGAAGGGATTTGTTGTAGATCAGTTGACTGTTAGGTATATGAGCAATCGATTGATAATACTATTGCAACAAATAAAATATCCAGAATTTGGTTGATCAACTTAATTTATCATCAATAGATTGATAGGTATTATTAGTCAATTGATGACATTGTCGTAGCAAATAAAATATTTTGAACTTGATTATGACACTCGATTTTTTTCTATCAAAAGTTGATTGATGGTAATGAGTAGTTGACTATTTTGGTCAAAGTTGAATTGGAAAGAGCATTCTGCAAGCAAAAAAGTCAAATTTCGAGGGAGCAATTGATTGATGGGTGAAAAATAGCCACCACTTGAAGCCTATAAAGGAAGATTTCCTAGAGGATTCGATGCTGATTCTTGAATACTTTAAGGGGAATTGTTGTTGCAATTCAAACCTTCAAAAAGCAATCCAAACCAATCAAATAACAAGCAAAGTAAAGATCAATTGTGTAAATTATTATTCATATTGTATTTCATTTTTCATCTTTATCTTTATATTTTATTTGTGATGCTTATATAAGAATAGGTTTGTAAGAGATTTCTCTGTCATTGGAAGATATTTGGGAAGGATAAAGTTAGTGGTGATACCGCTAGGAGGCTAGGTTATGGAGTAGGAATTGAGGGTTTTGAATAGAGTCATCAATTTGAGTTGGGGTCGTCGAGTTGGCTCACCCCGCCAAACAATTTAAGTAGGTTGGGTTAAAATTTTATCGACTCATTTAAAGGTAGGTCAAAGTGGGCTAATCCGCCTAGGCTCGCGACTTGTGCGGGTCAGCCCGCGGCAGGCTTGGATTGGCCCACACGTTGAGAAAAAAAAAATTTGCTTCAAAACTTAAAACTAAAATAAAAAATTCAATGGGCTCGTGGGTTTGACCTGCTTAATTTGTAATCCAAACTTAAAAACATTAATCTTTTCTATATGTATTTTACTTTTTTATTTTTCTCATGGGTTGGCTCATCAAGCCCATGACCCGTCTTAAATTAGGTTGGATTAGAGATTTTTCAATCCACCAAGATGACGGGTTGGCACGCCCAACCATGCCAAATGATCAATCCGACATGGGCCGACCCACCCAGCTGTGGGTTGACCAGTTTGACAGCTCTAGTTTTGAACCACATAAAATCAAGGGGTTGTGTATTTATGTTTGTTTTTATATTCTCTCACTGTATTAACAGCTTGTAGATGAGCACATGATCAACAAAATTGCAAGAACCTCATTGCTTCCCCCCCCCCCCCCCCCTTCCCCTGTGCAATGTCATCAACCCTAATAAATGGTATCATAGCGAGGCTTCTCTTCATTGAACTGACTGGCAAAGGAGTACAACATTAGAGGAAAAAGAAAGAGGTGAGACTTTGAGTCCTTATATACCTAGCAAATGGTATTAGAGGAATAAGACAAGACAAATGAACCATATAGATGGATTTGAATATGAAAATTGAGTTCCACTGCCCTTTGGATTAGGAGATTTGCTCAATGGTATGCAAAAATGGAGATATTTTTCTAAATGAATATAGAGGAGTGGTTTGATCTAATAGAGAGATTTGAAGCTCCAAAAGAT
The DNA here is from genome assembly GCF_018446385.1 of Zingiber officinale. Taxonomy (NCBI): domain Eukaryota; kingdom Viridiplantae; phylum Streptophyta; class Magnoliopsida; order Zingiberales; family Zingiberaceae; genus Zingiber; species Zingiber officinale. Next base: position 137,361,955 of record NC_055989.1, on the reverse strand, counting down.
AAACGAGGAAGATCGCTCAAAAGGAGCAAATGAAGGATCACGTCATGAAATCCGAGACACATGAAAAGGTAATCAAGATTTTGATTAATTTGACGTCTGATGTTGTCTTATTAAAATTAGACAAATACAAGGATGCAAGTGATCTATAGAGCAAGTTTGCCAAGCTCTATAAAAATCCATTTGTAGAATCTTGTTCAATGCTAGAGGGGGTGAATAGTGTAATAGAAATTTCTCCTTTTTCTATTAGAGATAGTTAAAAACACAATGGAAACAATAAAGAATAAACAGAAAAGGAAAACACAATATTTTTACTTGGTTCTCAACCCCTAGAGTTAGTACATATCTCCTTTTCAAAGCTCTTCCAAAGGCGGAGAAACTTTTTATAGATTTGTAAGGCTCAATCACAAATAAGATAGAAATAATATGCGATATAATAACAAAACAAGTGAAACAAAACCCGTAGGATTGGATCTAAAGCCCTAAGTGTCGAGACACTCCTCCTAGCGCTTCTCGGTGCACACGAGCAAAATTTGGAGCACTTTCTGAACACTAGCACAAAAATGGACATTTACAAGAGTTACTGGAAAACATTGCCTTGACTCCCCTTTTGTACAACTTGATCGTCACTTCCTCAGTCGACCAGAGGCCGGAAGCTATTGAAGTAGCTCAAACATGATCATCTTCAAAATAAGTTTTTAACCACCCGGTCGACCGGACACACTCCATTTTCCCCGTGATCAACTAAAACTTAGCTGAGACCAAACTCATTCGAACTCAATCAGGTCAACTTCTGGTCGATTGGACATTTCGATCAACTGGACTACCTTCCAATTGATTGGACCATGAGTTTGGTGACCCAAACCAATTCCCAACTAATCCTACCCAAACCTTCATCCAGCTGTTGTTTCCTAAAAAAAAAAAAGAAAACAAGCAAAACCTAGTACTTGGTTTATCTAACCTACTAGGTTCATTTGCTTAGAGTTTACTCCTACAAGACTTTTCTCTTTGCTAAGTAATCAACTCCTAGCTGACCCAACTTAAACTTGTTTGTAAAGCAATCAACTCCTAGCTAACTCCACTTAGACTTGATTCACCTAACTCCCAACTATAACTTTTCTTGATTGGTTCTTAACCAAGATTTAGCTTCTACATGATTCCTAATCAAGACTTCAGTTGCTTAGATCCACTAGAACTTAGTCACTACTAAATATCAAGTCCTACTTGGACTTCTCACTCATTTCCAACTTTCAAGTCAACCTTGACTTTGTTTGGACTATTTACTTAACTTGATCAATCATGATAAGTTATGTGATCACCCTTTATCAAATTTCCTTAAACATATTGTTCAAACAAACACTCAAAATTTTGGAGATCGATTACACCAACAATTTTCCCCTTTTGATATTCGACAATATGTTTAAGTTAGGCTAAATTACTTAGCCTAACATTTTTCATTTATGAAAAATTAGAGAATTTTAGGTTAATACTCTTTTCTCCTCCTTTAGTACACATCAAAACAATGTAAACTCTTAAGGGTACCTTAGGTGTTGCACTAACAGTTGAGTTTGGTAAACCATAGTTAAAGTATATCCCCTTAACCCATCTTGAAAGACGACCATGCAAAGTCATTTTCAAAAAATATATTGTATGATTTTCTAAAATGAATTTAAGAATTTTTCTAACAAGAAAGGAATTTTGAAATTTGAAAATGGCTTTACAATTTTTGAAATAGAAGGATAATTTGAAAAACATTTTGAAAATAAGGAGAAACCATCAAGTTGAAAGCATCTTTTTGGAAATGTTTTCAAAAACAAATATTTTGAAAAAAAAACTGAAGGAAAGATTTTGAAGTGTAGTTTCAAATTCTGTTGAAAAAGAAATTTTTACAAGTATTTTTCAGAAAGATTTGAAAATTTTGTAAGGTATAATTTTTAAGCATATTTTCAAAGTTATTTAAAAAAAACAAATAAATTTGTAAAATTGGTTTCAACACTATATTTTGTAAAAAAAAATCATTTAAAAACTTGGTCTTTCAAGAGAGCCTCCTCCATGACCTGACATCCCTTACGACATCCTTGGTAACGACAAGGAAGTCATTCTATGTTTCTTAGAAGTTTAGGTGTATTATGGTTGACCTAAGGATCTAGCAGCTAAGTGTAAGTCAACAACAATCATTTCGAAGATGTATAGATTTTTAAAATATAGATATAATACGCTCAATCAAACATGAAATATCATTCAACATCATTATGTGAATCACTATTTTTTTTAAAAAAATAAATAAAATATTCCTATAAATTTTTGAAAACCTTTTCCAAAATATTTTCAATTTAAGTTATCTTAACATCTCACCCATTGTGTCTCAATACATACAAATACGATAATCTTATATGTTTTATAAGATGATTATTCCAATTTTATTGATTTAGGTTGAGTTCTAAGGATTATTGAACCTTACATTAGATTAAAGCTTAACCATCGATCAATTAAGTGCTCATTTCAGGTTTCAACTTCCAAATCATAGTGAAGCATAGTGGCATTCTTGGGTATTGGAGTAACGACCACTTTCTTAGACAAAGCTGATTCGAGAAATCAAACACTTAACTAATCTATTGAATCCTAGTTTAACTAGTCTAGGATGTGGTGAGATAGCTTCAGTCAATTTCACTTAGCTAAGCAGACCAAGTATGATACTCCTTATCCCACCTAACTACCTAGACTAAATTTTCCTAACATATTATCATCTCGCTCCACCCTAGTACTATGTTAGGCAAGTATCAATCAAGCCTATATCTGTTGTTCTATATTTGTCCTATCTATCCATTCTGAGATAAGCAATTAATATCATGGATAAAATGTATAGTATGAGACATGACATATTGCAATTAATTAAAATATGCATGAGAAGATTGCTTCATTGTGACCCAACTGTTGAAGTCGCTCATTAGGACGAAGTTTTCCATCGTCGACCTCCAATTCTCGAAATTCTTCGTCTCATATAGTGGAGGTTCGTAGATGCATCAGTCAAGCTTTCCTTTGTACTCCAGCTTTTTTGTTCTTTTGTATAAAAAAGAAAATAATAATAATAATAACTTTAATCGCAAACCTCTAGCTTGCTCCTCGGGCGGTTAGACTAGTGAAGAGTCTCTCGCTCTGATGCCAAATTATAAGATCTTGTTCGACACTAGGGTGAATAGTATAATTGAAATTTCTCTTTTTTTATAAGAGTTAGTAGCAACATACACCGAGTGGGACATCAACTCCTTCCCCCACCTTAATGATTGGTTGCCCTTCGGCAATACGGAGCAATTGCATCATCCTCACGTGTAGGTTCAATAGAAGTGGCTAATTCAATCTCATCCATGATCCATCCTCTATAAACTATGATCAACAGGTTATTTTGGCATCGGTTGTGGAACCAAGAGCTGAGAATCTTGCCCTAAAAGTTGATTGTTCGTGACAACGCAATGCAAATGGTAGTGCCTCATGCGTCGGCAGGTTAAACAAAATTTGAATTAAGATTCATAGTGAAGGGGAAGACCTACCTTTATGCCTCCAGGAAGAGTTATAGGGATGACGATTGGTGGTTTCTTTGTAATGGCCACCTCCATGAGAACTCTTGCATAGTTGCTCAACACATGAATCGTCCAACACTCCAATGGGAGGTTAGAAATTTGCACCTAAACTGGTAGACATTGAAGCGCCTCCCTTTGAAACAAGAACTCATTCGGCAAGTGTTTAAGATATAGTGGATATCCAAGCGCAATATACAGACCACCAAGTGGGACTTGTTCATAATTCTCACCATTTTTGAATTTGAACATGAGTCACATTATCTGATGAGCCCGAACATCATACTCTACTTCCACCTAGGGCTGGATTTTTTGACAAAATTCCCGACCCTTCCCGACTCCCAACCCGCTCCCGTCACGAATTTTTCCCGACCCGAGTGGTCGGGATTTTTCCCGACCCGACCAAAATCGGGAAAAGGATCGGGGACACAAGTTTTACCTGACGGGATTCCCGACCCGACCCGAATATATTAATAATAATTTTTAATTCAACTTTTTTAAAAAAAAAATAATATAGCAAACTGAATTACTGAAGTTTGATTTTAAAAAACACAAAAAGAAAATAAGAGAAGTAAGTAAACAGTAAGGTGGTAAATTAATTAACTAGGGGACTTACGTTGTTATGCCTTACGCATCCAAAATTCTCATTCACTCCTGTTCAGTGTTCACTACTTCATTTCACGCCGCCGACAACACTCGAATCACGCCATTCGCCGTTCGCCCTTCGCCGTTCGCCCTCCGCCCTCGCCCTCGTGGTCTCGCCCTCGCCCTCGCCCTCGCCCTTCGCCCTTCGCCGTTCGCCAACTTATTCCACTGGAACCCTAACCCACTCCCACACAAGCACAGCTCCTTTTCGATCCGCTGCTTCCGCCTGCCCATTTGGGAGCTCTCTTATCTCTCTTCCATTTCTCTGCGTGTTCGGCTACAGCGCCCCTAACAACAGTCGAAGCCACGCTGCCTCCTCCGTTCCAGGTCAATTTTTTTTCTTTTTTGTTATTGTATAACTAGTGTTCAAGTTATTAGCATGAGTATTACATGGTTACGATCATAGCTTACGATCATAACTAGTGTTCAAGTTAACATGATGTCAAATTGTCAATATCTATTTTTCTTAAATCTTGCTCACCTAGCATTCTCTTTTTAGTAATATTTGAATGTTTCTAAGTTCTAACTGTGCAGCTATCTGATTCCGAACGATATTCATATTATTGAAATCGTTCGTAAGTTCATTCATGGATGTATCTAGCGGAAGTGGTAGCTCTCCTTCCATCACTCAACCTCCAACAGTATCTCCATCCAAAACATCAATCATTCATGAGGAAGTAGTAGATATTGGAGGCAAAAGGAAAAAAGTAGCAGATGTATGGTCACACGTCAAGAAAATTATAAGGAGAAATGACAAAAATGAGATCATTGCTGTTGTTGCTATTTGCAATTATTGCAAAACTGAAGTTCCTGCCCATAGCAAAACACATGGGAATAATGGCATTGATGGGCATGTGAAGAAATGCAAAAAGAATCCTCATAATGCGGCGAAGTCAGGTTCTTCTCAACCAATCTTAACACAGTCGTCCATGAATAATGCTTTGACGCCCCACATCTTTTGCCAAAAAAAGCTTGAAGATAAGGTTGTTGCATTTGTTGTTAAAGATGAGATGCCATTCAGGGTAGTGGAAGGGGCAGGGTTTGTAGAGATGATGAAGGAAGCTCAACCTCGATTCAAGATTCCCAACAGAAAGAAAATTGCATCTCTTGTATGAGATTTATATGCACTGGAGATGGCTAAGATAAAGAGTGTCATTGGTGATCAAAGGGTAAGTATCACGACCGATACTTGGACCTCAATTCAGAATATCAATTACATGGTAATCACAGCTCATTTCTTGGACAATGATTGGAAGTTGCATAAGCGAATAATAAATTTCACCAAGATTACCTCTCACAAAGGAGATAACATTGGCAAAGTTTTAGAAGCGTGCTTGAGCGATTGGGGGATAGATAAAGTTTTCACTATCACAGTTGATAATGCTAGCACAAATGATAAAGTGGTGGAGTACATGGGAAAGAGATTAAAGGAAATGGGCACTCTATTATTTGATGGTAAATAATTGCATTTGAGATGTTGTTGTCATATTATAAATTTAATTGTCAAGAGTGGGTTGAAGTTTCTTAATGAGTCAGTTGAGTCCATTAGAAACTGTGTGAAATATATTCACTCTTCTGGGGCACGGTTGGACCAATTTAGGGAGTGTGCTATCCTATTGAAGATGGATAAAATGTCAACCGTTCCAATGGATGTGCCTACGAGATGGAATTCCACATATACAATGCTTTTTGTTGCATACAAGTTTAAAAAAGTGTTTGGTAGGATGGCAGAGAATGTTCAATTTGTTGAATACTTTGAAGAGGTAGATGGTTCGGAGAAGAAAAAGAGAGTGGGGCCTCCTATGGAAAAAGATTGGGAGAAGGCACAAGTCTTTGTGAATTTTCTCAAGAGGTTTCATGATACTACATTGCAACTTAGTGCTACCAAGAAAACTACATCACCCTTGATTTGGGAGGAAATAGTTGCAATGAGGATGATCATTGATGAGACAATACTTGACACTACTGATCCTTCATTACAAGAAGTTGCTAAGAGAATGGAGAGTAAGTTCAATAAGTATTGGGGTAATCTTGAGAAGGTGAACAAGCTTATTTTCCTAGGTCACATTCTAGATCCTCGTTATAAACTTCAAATGATTGGGATCCATTTGGGAGATATGAAATTGGATGCTAATAAAATACAATCCTTTGTTGACAATTTAAAGAATTGTCTAATGGAGTTGTATCATGCATATAAAAGGAATTCATCATTGGATCATATTAATGGGATTGATGATGGCGATGTAGATAAAGATTTGATGAAAATGTATAAGAATGATCCCATTAAACTAAACTATCATATGAAAATGGCTCAACTAAGAAAAGCTCAAAAGCAAGTAGAAATAACCAATGAGGTGGACAAGTACTTCTCGGATCCTTTTGTGAAATGGAGCTCAAACTTCGATATTTTGGAATGGTGGAAAGGAAATACAACGACATTTCCAGTCTTGTCTAAGATTGCCAAGGATATTTTTTCAATCCCTTCATCTACTGTTGCTAGTGAGAATGTTTTTAGCCTTGGGAGGAGGGTTGTAGATCCATTTAGGGCATCATTGCATCCCAAAATGGTGGAGGCACTTGTATGCACTAGTAACTGGCTTAGAGGTGAAGAAATTAACTTATACAAGGAGCTGACAGAAGATGAATTCAACTTTTATAAGGATTGTGAAGAAGTGGTCACAAGTAAGTCAATATTTAACTTGCTTATCTTGGTATAGAGACTATAGACTATAGAATATAAATTATGCTTATATGATATTTGTTGTTTGTAGGTACCCTCATTACTTAATTGTGGATGCTCTTGCTTACCAATAAAGGCAGATATTGAAGAATATGAATATCATCAGCAGTAGTGTTTTGTGAATGATGATCTTTAAGACATCTACTTAGTTATCCTCATTTATGAACATTTGTATCTTTTTATTTCTGACTGTTGCAGTGTTGCTATCTCCATCAATGAACATTTTCTCCATCAATGTTGTTATAAAACTTATGTTGTTTGCTTGTAGTTATTTTGGAGGTTTATCTATTTGTTTATTTTTGATTTTCTAGTTCTGTGGATTTGATTGATAGTAAGTTGTCTTGGACTTCATTGGACCAATGATCTCCTGGCTGTGGGTATCTGGATCGGTCTGCAGACCGATCCAGGTTGTCTGGATCGGTCAACAGACCGATCCAGTGACGCCAAGGCTATCTGATCGGTCTGGTGACCGATCAATAACCACACAGAATGTTTCTGTGGGATATCTGATCGGTCTGGTGATCGATCAGTAATGAAACAGAAGGAAGCAAGGCGATCTGGGAGTTGGGGATCGGTCTGGGGACCGATCAGCCTAGGGACTGATCGGTCCACAGACCGATCAGGAGATTCCCGGACCGATCAGGATGGAGCCTGATCGGTCCAGGCCTAGCCGTTGCGACACAACGGCTATCTCTGCTTCATCTGTTTTCGTCTGTTCTTCTTCGCAGGTTGCAGGGAGATACCAGATGATATAAGGCCTCTACAGTGAAGAACGAAAAAAAACACTGGAAGAGCTGCTTCTGCTAATTCTTCTTCTTCCTCTTGAGCTTTGCTGAGCTCTCGGTTTGCTGAAGCTTCGCGTGAGCTTCAGTTCCAGATTTGATTTAAACAGATTTCTTCTTCATTATGGATTTTCTCTGCTTCCTGCAGTATAACAGCAGGATCCTCTTCTTCCAAAATTACACTTCTTTTGGTTTATACTGGTAGATTTACAATATTTCTGGTAGTTTGATAATATCTCAGTACTGATACAGACTCAAAATACTGCTGTATAGAGAAAATATTTGAACATTCGGGATATCATCTCCCTACCCGACGGGATCCCGAACATTCGGGTCCCGACACTTGTCGGGTACGGGATCGGGAGAAAAAATTGATTCCCAATTTTTATCGGGACGGGAATTGGGTAAGATTGTTACGGGACGGGTCCCTACCCGATTCCAACCCTACTTCCACCACTTTGCCATGGCATTGATGGCCCGCCACCTAGGGAATCATCCTACCATAGCATTGATGGCCTCCACCTGGGGAATCGTGCTACAAAGCGACCAACAAAGCAATCATTAGGGGTGTGCAATCAACTCGTCAAATCGACCAACCCATTTATACCGATCCGAACCGAACCAAAAAAAAATAATCCACCGGATATAGGCCCAAATGTAGGGTTCTGATATTGCATTATCTGATCTAGTAGGGTCGGATAATTTTTTATCCCAATAACTGAACCAACCCGATCCGTGATCACCCCTATTTGTAGCAACTACTATTAATAAGCTGCTACACGTTGTAGCAGCTACTGCCGATAAGCTGCTACATGTTATAGTAGTTATTTCCGATTAGCTGCTACAACGTATAATGAGTAATGTCTATTATCATTTTTAAATATTTTATTTTTTTTGTTGTACTTATATTTATATTTTATATTTCATTGGATATAGGGTCGGATATCCAAATAACTGGCAACCCGTCAGATATTTGATACATAAGAATCTTCATATATAAGACGATATTACATTATCTGATCTAATAGGGCCGAATAATTTTTTACCCCAATAATTAAACCAAGTCGATCCATGATCACCCCTAACAATCACCCACCATAGCCTTAATTGTGTATACATCGTTCATCTCCAAGGCAACCCGCACAATAGTTTGTTGCATAAATTGTAAAGCGTTCTCTTGATCAAATAACATGTTTGATGAGAATAGGTTTATCCACTTATTTTGTTCATTGACCCCCCACCCCCCCAAGTTTTGGTTTGCAGCCGATTGTCTTGTTTGCTTTGGTGGTTGGGTTGTTGCAGCCCGTCTCGTCTCCGTCCTGACTGCCTATTCCTCGCCATCTTTGCCAAGGGAACAAAGATAGTAAGTCATCAAAATACAACTCTTGATCAATCTAACCAACAACCATATGTCAAAATGTTCATCCCTTCTATTTGTCAACAATGAAAGAGTACCAAAATGCATTGGGTGTGACCAAGCTGAACTGTTGAATTTCTCAAGTTTTTTAAACAAAAAAAATCATCTATGAATTTTGATAATTTTAAAAGTGTTTTGTAATTTCAAAATAATAAAATATTTAACATATTTTTAAAAAATAATTTTTTGAATTTTTGAGAATGTTAGAAGTTCATTTTATAATTTTCTGGATCCTTTTTTGTGACTTTTCAACTTTTTTTTTTTTACGTATCTACTGTGTCAATAAATTTAAGATGAAATAACTACTATAAAGGAAAAGGGCGCCTCTCATTTAAATTCCAACCGTAGAAGCGTATGATGTTTGGTTGATGCCGTTGACATAAAACAAATGGATCTCATGCATTGATTACTTTTAACTGCTGTGACACGCCACATGCATCCTTTGTTCAATACCATAACTTGCACTCGATAATGCCCGTTGTTGCAATTGAAGTTTCTCTAAAACCAGTTGGTGCGGTAGAATACAAGAGAAAATTCATCAAGTAGCCCACGAAATTGGTGCAACTTTATCCTACAATTGAAGTTTATCATCAATTTCCACCATAGTTTCAAATTACTGAGTTCCGCTTGCTCTGCCATTAATGACAAATCAACAGAACCATGCTTGTTGTAATGTTTTAATAATGTTATCGAGAGAGTAAGGTACATAAAATTTGATCAACACAGCAATTGACCGTGTCACATCATGGACATAATTATAAAGACAAATACATCTATTAGAAAGTCCCAAATAATTGTAATCAAGGGAGGAAAAGGAATAGCTCCGGATAATTTTCAACATGCTCGTGTAGGTTCCATTTCAGCTTGACAGTTGACACTTGCAAAGTAGGCTAACAGTAAGTTGCATGGAAATGGTTGGCTAAAAGGAGAATGTCAAAGAAAGTACTCCGGGAAAGACCACATGATGAATTTTGCAAATATGTCAGACTCAAGAAATTCTATGTGTGCAGCACGGCCAATGTAGGTGTTCAAGTTTTTTGCTTGAGAAGATGTGTCAAAATTCACATCACACCGCATAAACACTCGCCTTTCATGGGAGGGAGCGCGTATCTGATCCAAGCAATTGTTGAGCATTTCCATGAAAATATGTGCCTTCTTTGATTGATCCAAGGAGGCTGCCGGGCACAATTCGATTCTGGCAGAATGATAAGGAACGTAACCATCCTGGAAGAAGCACCAAAACCATACAATCAGCTCAGAAAACATTCATTGTGTAAAACTTTTTATAGTTAAAAATGCAGCAGAAGAAGAAAATAGTAAGCGCTTGAGCATTAAAAGTCAACAGCTTTAGAATAAACTAACCTTATGTTTGGTTCATGAAATGAAATTGAAAATGAATACAATTCCTTGGAATTAATTGGTAGAATAAGTGATTGAAATACATATTTTTTCAATTTGGTAAACAAAATGGAATAAATGGATCATTTTTCATCCCAGTGTTTAATTTGTAGAAAGTTTTTCTCTTTGATGATAAAATATTTCAACAAGCTACATGCACTTACTCGCTCAGCCATCTTTTCTAATCAATTCACCAATATAAGTTGGAACCCATACAATTCACCCAGTTTACTTTATGAAGCCCCTCTGTTGGTGCAATCGTGCACCAAGTGGTTTGCTATGATCAAAAGTTTTGATGTTTGAGCAAAAGATTTAAGTTAGGTTTTTCCCTAGGTATTTGATATGTGTGTTTCAATATTTAGAGATCTCATGGCTCAACGAGGTAAGTATATGGATGATGGCTTGGTGTGACCAATGTGGCACACTCAATGGCTTGAAGGTCCAAAGAGATTAGAGAAAGATGGTTTGGGACATCTGAGATTAGAGTCATGACCTGATTGATAGTTCAATGGATTGAAGTTTGTAGAGTTCGGAGAAGGTTATATGAGGTAGATCGAGTTACTGTAGATGAGGAACATCGAGATAATGAGGATGACAGCCATTGGGGGTGGACTACATAGGCATGAGGCATGAGGCATGAGGCATGAGGCATGAGGCATGAAGGATGACACTAGGGGTGTGTTTGGTTCAAGTTGTCATGTATAACCTTGGTTATGTGATTACCAAACCTTGGTTATGTGAATACTTGGTAATCACATAACTAAGATTATGGTGAATAAAATATAACCTAATATTGTTTGGTTTAACTTAGGTAATGTAACGAAAACTTGTTTGTTTGAAGGTTTTAATATATAACTTGGTTATGTTTTTTTAACTTTATTATTATTCTTTTTAACTTTACGATTTTCTCCTTTTTTTGTTTTTGTTTTTGATGTTCGTTTTTTATAAGTTTATGTTTTTCATTTTTTTCCTTCTTTTAATTTTTTTAAGTTCATTTTTCTCTTTTTAGTTTACATTTTTTTATTTTTTTTTACATTTTGTTTAGTTTACGTTTTTCTTTTTTTTCTTTTTTTAATTTACGTTTTTCTCTTTTATTATTATTATTATTTAAGTTTACGTTGTTTTTTACTTTAAAATAAAATTTTCGGTATAAAAGGTTTTAGGAGTATTTTTGGTTAAAAAATTTCGTTAAACCCAAATCAAGAAAAACCTTACTTTTCTGAGGTTTTCCGATTTCAGGTTGCATGCCCCTTTTGTTGATGTGTCGAGCATGGATCATTACTCAGGAATCGCTGATTACCTAAACTAAACAGGATTTTCGTTGATAACCTTGGATAGATAACCAAGGTTATCAAGAATAACCCCCAACTAGAAGTCATAGGAAATAGTGACTTCAAGGTTGGCGAAATAGAGTTAGTTAAACCATATTTGAAGCTTTGTAATTCTCTTAGCCTTCCTCTCTTGTAATTTTTGTAATCCTCCTCTAGTAATTGACTTTCTGGGAGTAATCTACTAACGGATCATAAATCATGGAGTAGGAGCTTAAGAGTTGTCGAACCAAGTTAAACAATGTGTTAGCGATTGTGGTAAGTGTGCGTTTATGTTTTCATACCTGTTACGCTAATCCTTTTCGTGACCTTGCTATCAATGCAAAAGTAGATAGAATAGCAGTTATAGGTTAACGTTCACTATTCACCCCCTCTAGTTGATCATTCATTCTTAACAAGTGGTATCAAAGCATAGTGCTCTTTATTAGACTAATCGCCAGAAAGGCAGATTTAAGTTGGCTAAAAGGCAAGGAAACTTCCATCATGCGCCGAAGACTATGAAATCCCACCATACCATAAAAATTTTGGATTTTAGAAGGATTGAGTGGAGCATTGGTTTTCAATCAACTGTGGAAAAAGTTCCACCATGCTTTGGAGGTATACATGACCTAGAGATGAAGAGGGCATCAAAATTAAGAGAAAAGATAGAACTGAGTGTTGGGACCTTGACGCTCGCTAGAGGGGGGGTGAATAGCGTCTCACCCAAATCGATCGCTTCTTCCTACACTTGTTAGTTACACAGCGGAAATACAAACAAACACGTAGAAAGCTAATCTAAATACAAGACAAGAAATGCAAACCAAGCTACACGATCATTTAACGTGGTTCGGAGATTAGGGCTCCTACTCCACGGCTGTCCGTAAGGTGGACGATCCCGATCCGTTGGTGGATGACTCCCCGGAAAACCTTTGGCTAGCTCAAGCTCCTTGTCGGTGGAGAAACCTCACCACAAACACTTGAATACAAGCACACCGATCACACGAGGGATTGGGAGACTCTAATAGGCTTTAACCAAGTCTATTTCGTCAACCTCAACCAAGCTCCCAAGTCTTGGTTATATAGGTCACAGGTTGGAAAATCCCGCTTACCAGTCGACTGCCAAAACCATCAGTCGACTGCCCTCTATGGAAATTCGATCGTTACAGCCCAACGGCTCGATACCAACCCTCTGTTCGCTTCCAGTCGACTACACCAGTCGACTGCTACAATAACACTACAGTACTTCTACAGTAACCCTAATCCTAGGATTTTACCCCCGAGTACATTCACTCAGTACTCGTCCTCGCCCGACCAATCTAGACCTAGCCTTCTAGCCTCCTCCATCAGGCTTGCGTCCCTCGGATGTCTCCCCATCCTTCACGTCTTGCCTTCTGGAGCTTTCATCGGCCTTGTCATTGTTGTCGGGTCTTCCTTTGTCAAGACGTCGCACCTCCAGGACTTCATCCATTGTCAAGTCACACTTGGACTTACGTTGCCAAGACTACATGCTTGGACTTACACCGCCAAGACTCATCCTTGGACTTTCCTCCTTTGCCAAGATCACACTTGGACTTTCCTTGTTGTACCTATATCCTACACACTCACAATGCGTATTAAATACAACAATAAACCTAACTTAAACCTTTGCCCAAACATCAAAATTTAGGGTACCCAGATTGCTCCAACACTGAGTGCCAATTGAAGTCATATGACAAGAATAAGATCATTTAGAATTTTCTAATGTTGGTGGTGCCCAAGAGGAAGAACTTGGACGAGATAGACGAAGTTTGTAAAGATGCAAGAGATTTGTAAAAGGAAATTGTGCATATTCTTTAAAGGCCCGAGAGAAAGGGGAAAGTCCACCATGAGCCAATTAAGAAAGCGTAGGAAAGTGACGAGGAATCCGAAATTCCACAAGTGGTAGAAGAGGAATAAAATAAAAGTTATAGACTTTCTACATTGGATGGATCAAGTGGGGAACCATCCACCTCTCCAAAAGTTGAAGAAAAGTCCATATTGTCAAGGAGAAGCTGGAGATTTGAACACCACCAGTACAGAGACAAGAGGCCATATTGTATATTTTGAGTGCAACCAAAAATGTAACCTATAAGAATAGGTGACCGATTGCCAATAAGGCAAGAAAAGTAAAGGAGATAATTCCTAAAGTTGGTAAATTGAATCATGTTTCATTTAAATCCAAGTTGTAGGAAAAAGGAAACCAAGAACAAGCATATATCATTTGTTTCATGTGTGGAGAAAGAGGACACTAACATATGAAATGCCTAAGGAAGGAGAGGTGAAGACGAAGAAAATGAGGAGTCAGAAGGATAGATGCTCATGTTAAGGGGGAGCACCAAAAGTAAAAGGGGAGGCAATCCCTAACTTGAACTTTAAATAATTTTAGCCATTTACATACACAAAACTCTGGTTTCAAATATCATGATAGGTCTAGGGTTAGAATTCTTGATAACTCTAGAAAGAATTTTCATGATAGGGGTTACCTTACCTAATATTAGGAAGGTAGAGAAGAACCTAGGCAGATAACTAAAGAAGGGTAGACACATGCTTAGGAATAGTTCTAGGAACATCTAAGAGGCACACGACAATTCTAGGATGAGAAAACTAGAATTGACAAACCATACCTTAAGGGAAAATCTTGTGGACCTAGCCTAGAGAAGTTTGTTAATGGGCCTAAAATCTTAGATGTAATGCTTGGAAGACAAAGGCCCAAGCATGATAGATCGAGTTTGGCATTTTGATCGTGGTATTCGATTATGGTTAGGAGATTGTTTAGAGAGAACCATGCCACAATGACATTTGGATCTAAAAGGATGGCTAACGTTGGTAGCTCTCTAGGTCTTTAGATCCCAAACAAGGATACTTGGGATACTAGAAAGACTCCATAAGATGTGTCAATGGGTTTGGAGATAAATAAAAATCCCAATCCTTGGAGATTGGCACATTAAAGGGGAGTTTCATCCATGGAACATATGACAAATGCTCATGAAGTATGAAATTGAGATCCAATTTATGGTATGCCAAATTAATTGATGCAATGGCCGTATTTCAGTTTGGGTTTGGTAGATACAATGGATGAAAGCCAAAATATACAATTCTAGATCAAGGCTCATTTAAATAATTTAACTAGTTTTGGGTTTTATTTCTAATTTGAGATAGTAAGGATTTTTGGAGAAAATTCATTTTCCAAGTGGATATGGGTTAGAAAAACTTCTTCGCAAAATTTAAGAATTTTCGGAGGTTTGTATAATTTATAGAGTTTCTAACAATGGTATGGTTGAATTTTATAGAAACCCTATTTAGAAACTAGTTAATTAGAAAAGCATAGGAGGATGTATACCTCCAAAGCTTGGTGCTAAAAAGATGAATATAGAGTTTCAACATAGGGAAATGGCCATGGAACTTATGATTCATGTAAGGAAGCCATTTAGGGTATTTCAATTCAAGTTGAGGATCATTATACATGAGATCACTAATTAGGACATATTAGTGCATCTTTTTGATATATGGCAAGGGGGAGAATAAAGACAAAGTTTAAGCGGTAAATCTTATTCTAGATTCTCTTAAGTTGGGACTAAGAGGAACCTGATTTGAAACTTTGAGGGAGAAGAGAGAAAAGGTTATGGGAACCTTGTTCTCCTCTAATGATGGATTTGAAAATTTCCTAGCTCTAAGGAGAGCTTAGGTGAAGGGGAAGCCTAGGAGTAGGCCTCAGTGCATAATATTGTGTTCATGGCATGTGCATGAGCATTTTGATGTTGTTGTTTTGGTTTTTTTAACTTAAATGGATTGTCAAACATCTAAAGAGATTGTTGGTGCAATTGTGCCCCAAGTGGTTTGGTGTGACCTTAAGTTTTGATATTTAGGCAAATGGTTTAACTCATGCCCTATGTATTTGATACATGTATTTAAGTGTGCAAAAACTTGCAGGAACACATGAAACTTGGACAACTCGTGGCTCGAAAAGGTTGAGCATATGGTTGATAACTTGGTGTGGTCAAGGTAGCAATCTCAATGGATTGGAGGCTTGAAGAGATCAGAGAAGGTTAGTATAAGACATCCAATGGACCATATGACCAAGAGCACTGAGGTGGTGTTGCAACAACTCTACAATGATGACTTGGCACGACTAGGTTAGCAACTTGATGGCTTGAGATCCGTAGAGATCATGGAAGGTTACATGTAGTAGACTGAAGGACCACAAAACGAGGAGCATAGAGGCAACGAAGATAATAACCATTAGAGGCGAACTACGTAGGTATGAGGCATGAAGGATGGCATGTGGAGAAGCCATGGGGTCAGATGCATTTGAGGGATATATAAGCTAATAGGAGATGATCGAGGGTGAAGTCAAGCTACAACAAGTAAGACTCTGGTGAATTAAGCATTGAGTGACATATATCTATAGGGACGAGGGTAGAAATCAACATAGGTAGACTCAATCTTAGAAGTGGTTGGAGTTATTGGTGTCTAGAAAACTCAATACTTCAAGGTGTTCTAAGGTTTATGGTTTGAAGAGTCAATTGATGATGTACATCAATGACTAGGGTAATTGATTGGCTCTAAGAAGCCAACGAAAAGAATGATTTTGTTCGTAGTTGAATCGATTGAGCAGTCAACTAATACCTACAGTTGAATGATGGTAAGTGAAGAGTGAACTGCTAGTTGATGTGGAAAGCAAAAAGGAGCAATTAGTGTGCAACAACGCTTGGATCACAACGGAGCAGTTGATTGATGATGCACTAGGCAGCAGATAGACTTACAGTAAGGTTTCAAAGGCTATAAAAGGATGGTTTTGGGGTGGATTCAAGGTTAACGAAATATAGTTGGTCAAACGTTATTAGAAGCATTGTAATTCTCTTAGCTTTTCTCTCTTGTGATCTTTGTAATACTAGTACATGTGCATATAAGAGTTTTCTCCAACTCTAGTAGTTTACCAAGAAGGACAAAGTAGTGGCTTTCCGAGAGTGATCTACCAACACATCATAATCTATAGAGTAGGGGCCTGGGGCTGCTCAACCATGTTAAACAAACTCTTAATGATTGTGGTAAGTGTTTTTATGTTCACATTTCCATTGCACTAATTTCCACTGCGCTAATCATTTTTGTGACATTGCTAGAGCAAAAGTCGATAAAATCACTAATGATCGCTTTTCACCCCTATAGCTCAGCTATCAGGTCCTAACAACCTAACCCCACCTAATCAACATGGCCTGACACTCAGACCACACAAGCTCCCTTTGCTTGTCCAATCCACTTCACCTTGATGTCCAGCAAGCCCCCAGTCTACTTGACTGGTTAAACATGTTAGGCCCATTTGAACAATTCAATCCACGCAACCCATTCACCTCCATATGGTTCACTCAATCAATTCAGCATGTTCAAAATATATATTTTTACAGAATTAAACAAAGTAGCAATATACATTCTTTGGAAAAATAAAATAGAGCAGCAACAAGTATTCATTTGAATCGATTAAAGAAATAGCTAAGAGTGGATGATTATTGTATTTTTAAAATTGATTATAACATATTTATCTCATGACAATACATAAGGAATAGCAAACTATTTCTATGAATCAAATGCAATAATGTTTAATTAAAGGTGAAAAATACTATATGATAGCATAAGCAAACTCTACCCATTTAGCAGAGGGCCAAAGATGAATGCAATGAGAAATAAAAGGACAAGTTCCTCACTAGAAAGATTTTTTATCACGTAATTTAACATGAAGAAGAAAGAAGTGACAAGAATTCACAAAACCATTTGGAAGTAGTCAACTATGCAGTGTCATATTTAGGATTAATTAGGGGTTAAATTGAGTTTTAATGCTTGAATTGAATGATGTGATGGTGAATTAAGGCTTTTAAAGACTATTTTAGTGGTTTTGAGGTTAGATTAGTTATTTAATATAACTTAGGTGGAGATAAAATTGGGTTAGCATTTGGCTCAATTTAAGCTCAAATCAAAATCTAATTTGGTTGAGTGAGAGTTGAATTAATGCTGGACTAGTTTGACCAGTGAATTATAGACTAGGTTACTTGGTTCACAATGATCAATTTTAAGTTGGATTTTTGGTATTAGAATCCATTCCTCCTCTTCATTCTCCCAATCATGTGAAGCTTCTCCACTACCCTCAGTTCAAAGCATGCCCCAAACTCTCTCCCTCGTGATCCTTCTTGTCTCTATTCAATGCACATCGCTTGGAGCTCAAGTATTGTCATGCCACTCAAAGCTTATCACAAGTGTTTCCCCTCACTCCTACATGCTTGCCCAATGCTCATCTAAGAGCTCACAGTCTGCCTATGTTGTGCATTGCTTGTGTTGCTCACCGCATGACCATCACTGAATGCCAACATCAACACCCAATAGACAAACCCCTCTTCCTCCTCTCTTTCTGCAGAAGCAATAAAAGGACACCTTTATCCCTCCTATCTTCTTTGTCCTTTGGCAACAAGTTTGTGTTCCCAATAGTAAAAGGTTGGCCTTACTCACCATGTAAAGTCTTATTTTGTGCAGTTCTTACTTTGCTATATATAGAGGTTGTTAAATGTACCCTCACTTGCCTTTTTCCCTAGCAGCTCTTGAGTGAGAATTGATGTCAGTAGTAGTGAGGAAGCAATCTTCTCCAACTTTAGCAATCTATTTGGCCTTTAAAATTATCATAATGCATGCGGGTAGGTTCTTCTTTGGGAATAGTCATAAGGGTAATTGTAGTAAATGCTCGACGCACCTAACCCAATGAAGAATTTTAAGTAGCTTGCTTTTGCTTATGTTATTTTGTTGGACTCAATTTATTACCCTTTGATTATGCCATCAGGTAAGTTAAGATGTACACATTCCTTTTATGGTGATTATGTAACCATTGTATTTGTTGTTGCATTTGATGTGGTTCCATAGGCAATAATGTAATAGTTTATTTATTCTGATGCATTAGAATAATCTAAATCATTTATGTTGGTCATGGTTTAAAATCTCGAACATTGTCAACATAGTTTTTGTATTTTTTTTAAATATAAAATATATTAATTAAAAATAAAAAATATAATCTAAATATTTAAAAATAAAAGATATAAAAAATAATATTATAAATATATATATATATAAAATTAATATGATAATTTTATTAGGCTTATTTAAATTATCCTAGTTTAGCTAGTTGATTAAAATTATTAAAGGCTAAATTTATTATTGAGCCCAAGTTAAATTGCTTTCGTCGTCCTTGTTCTCCGACGACCACGAGCACGTTAGCCTGCACGTCGCGTCCGAACTTGTCGCCGGGCCTGGGCAATGTGTCCGAACGCATCGTCAGGGTCGGGCAATGTGTCTGGACGCGTCGCCAAGGCCGGGTGACATGTCCAAATGCATTGCCAGGGTCGAGCGCGAGCAATTCGTCGTCGGACGTGTCGCTTGGATGCGTCGCACGAGCCCAACAACGCATTGTCAGACGTGTCACGCGAACCCGACAACACATCCGGACGCATCATCGAGATCGTGTGATGCTTCCAAACTCGTCGTCTGACTTAGCGACGAGTCTGGAAGCATTGGTGAGCTCGTGCGACACATTCGGATGCGTCGTCTGGCTCGCGCGACGCTCTGGACACGTCGCAGAGCTCGCACAACATGTCCGGATACATCGCCAGGCTCATGCGACGCTTCCGAACTCGTCACTAGGCTCACGTGAGTGTCTAGACTAGTCGTCAAGCTCACACGACGCATCTAGACACGTCGTTGGGCTCGCACAATGCTTCTGGAAACATCGTCGGGCCCTCACGACTCGTCGCGGCATGTCGGGGTTGTGCTGGTACCAATCCGTGGGTGGAACAAGATGTCTCATCCATATCAGGTGAAACAAAACGAGATTTGAAACCATGCTGTTGGTGCATATTTATGAGGCAAATAGTTAGATTCAGTGTCCGAGGCTAATAGGGCATAATCTAAATTTGGATGAATTTCTAGCAGATATGGATTTCCATAATGGATCGATATATAATCATGTGCCTTTTCACCTATAGGATGACATCAAAACTGTTCTAATAGTTGTACTGGTCTTATCACCTCGATCATATATTGGTCATGTTAATAGTAAGTTTTAATAATGTTTTATACGAGATATGAATAAACCATCTAGTACAGAACAAGTCTAAAATTTAATACCTGTCTCAAACTCAAGTTGCTTATTATATATGTAGTTTAGACTGAAGATAAAGGAATCATTCCTTTGCATGAGTCTTGGTGAGTAGATCAACTATCTATTCCATAGTTGTAATATAAGGAAGATCAATAATCTTTGTTTAAGTCATATAAAATGATAGTCAATCTTAATATGCTTAATCCTCTCATGAATCACATCATTGCAACAGATCTCAATTGCACTTTTATTATCAGAATAGAGTTGATTTAGAAAGTCTAACTCTCACGTCTACTAAACATTACAAAGACAAACAACTTTAGTTGAGGTATGAGTTAAGACATAATATTTAGCTTTGGCATTAGATCCAGATATAATAGATCTTTTTTTCTCTTTCAAGAAATGAGAGAAGACCCTAAGCAAATGCAAAAAATTGTGGTGAACTTATCATCAATGTCATCTACTCAGTCTGACTTTAGAGTATGTAAATCAAGCGGAGATGCTCTATATTGCAACCCTTAGTGTATCATCCTTTGATACATTAAAGAATATGCAACACAACTGCATAGTGAGAGGACTTAGTGCAGCACTAAATTAGCTTACAATATGTATGGCATAACTGATTAAATGCTGAGTAATTGTGAGGTAACTGACTTACCAACTGTCTATATCAAGAATGATTAGAAAGAAGAGTCCTATTAATAGAGTAAAGCTTGGCATTGAATTTCATGGGTGTATCCACAATTTTATTATCATAAATATTTGCTCAAGATAATAGCTTAGAAGCATATTTAGCCTTAGAAAGAAGTACTTTACATAATTTCTATTGCCAAAAAGTAACAAAGTGAATCAACATCTTTCAATTTGAAGGAGGGAACGTTCTTAGGGTTAAATCCCTTCAGGGCAATCGTCTATAGTAATTATGTCATCAACATATAAAACAAGTACAAAACTATTAAAAAAAAGTTCAAACAAATATTTCAGACTCATACTTGTGTATAAGTACATCGCAACATAATTAAAGAAATTTTCAAATGACTTTGGTAAGACCATACAAAGCTCATCATTACTTTATGTTAGTTCCTTGAGCGATTGAGATGGAGATCTCTATAACCCCAAGTGGTATGAACCATGATTGTTTTGATGTTTTATAAAATTAGTTTAAGTTAGATCTTGCTCTCTATATTGATGTGTATGTCTAAGTGTGTAGGGACTTAGGCGAACACTCAGATACTTGATGACTTAGAATCCAATGGAGTACGGTGAAGGATGGTATGGGACACCTGAGGGACCGAAAAGGATGAGGAGAATCGGGGATAACAATATCTTGGTAGAAGATGACGATACAAGGAATTGTGGAAGAGTACTCCGATGGAGCAAGAATAACACATGGGATATGAGTTAGAAGGTCTCGATGCATCCGAGAGATAAGAAGCCGACAGGAAGTCTGCACGAGATAAGCTAATGAGATGACTTGAGTGACCTATACTCGAGACAAGGTGACTCAACCTTAGGCTAACCCAAGCATAATTAATGAAGTTAGGAAGTTCGGGTTACTGAAATAAGGATTTTAATTGATCAGATCTTCCGGTTGACCGAACCAGCAAGTCCGATCAATTGGTGCACAGTAAATATCCATTATCTATATCGCAAGATTCGAATCAGACCACCAAATATCATGAATGGGCAAACAGAAGCCACATGGAAGTTGATCCATCAGTGTAAATCCGATGTAAGCGATATCAGGCAATCGATGAACAGGATCAAGCTATTGAATACCATGTGGGATGCGAACCAGAATAGAGTTTTGAGCTTACCAAGTAGTTCGGGCGATCAGAAGGATGCCATGTCAGCAACGGTAATGAGTGAAGACCTCTTCATGGATGAGATAAATCTGCCACATCAGTAGTTTCTGGTCGACCGAATAGAGATTTTCGATCAACCGGGCGTGCCATGTCAACACTTGACCAAAGTCTATAAAAGAGGCGAGGAGCTCACGTTTGAGATACCACACACCCACAACACTGTATTCGAATTAATTGTGTTGTATTGTTTCCATTCTTCTTCCTCCTTATACTTCTAATCCATGTAAGTGGTTTCTCCACATCCAACACCTTACTGAAGAGAAGAAGGATAGTGAATTGACGAATCTGTTCATAAGCCTTGGATGTAGCAATTCTAGGGGATTGTGAACCAAGTAAATCCTCATGCCCCTTCTATTATGTTTGTTATTTATTTGATTAATGTACGTGTGGCTTTGCTATGCAATTAGGAAGAGAAAAGGAAGCATTTAATTTGCAAGTATGCTATTCACCCCCTCCCCCTCTAGCAATCATTAGTGCTTCTGCACTCATATTTTACATATTTAATTAGAATTATGGCGAGATCATATAAACTTCTTTAGCTAGGCGTTTATGAAGAAAGGCATTCTTAACATCTAGCCTATCAAGATGTCACTTCTAAGATGTAACAACTTCTATGACAGTATTAATGGATATCCTATGAGCAAATGGTGCAAAAGTTTTTTTATAATCTATTTTATAATCTTGAGCAAAGCCTTTTACTACAAGACAAACCTTATAAAAATCATGCTTCTATCGACTTTAGTCTTCACCTTACAAATTCATTTTCATCTAATTGTTGACTTGCAAGAAGGAAGGGTGACGAGACCCCATGTGGTAGTTTTCTCAAAAGTGATAAGTTTCTCTTCTAGAGCTTTTTGCCATAAAGGACTAAAAATAGCTTCACAATATGTGAGAGGTTCAGGACAATAAGTAGGAGGGTTATTGTGAGTTGAACATATTGGATAACAATGAGTAGGCTCATCATGTGTGGGCACATTAAACATCACTATTTTCTTCTCCTTGGCCAGCTAATCATCACTGTTTTGGATGTTTTGTATTGTTGTTGTAGTGGATGGAAATGGATTGAGAATAGGTGGAGAACTAGGAAATTGATGGAAAGGCAACGAAAAGAAGGGAATCTTTTCCTAGAAGGTGACATGTTGAGAGATGCAAGGTTTTTGTGATTTAGGATAATGACACCTATACTCTTTTTGATGAATGTCATTTCCCAAGAACACATGATTTTTTTAGAGTTAACTTACCATGCTCTTGTTTTTAAACTGGAATAAAACAAGTGCATCTAAAATTAAAAAGTGACTACAGTTTAGTGAAGTGTGAGCAAATGTAGAATATTGATTGAGAACTTGAGTTGAGATGATTTATGAAATAGATGATAGTATTCAAACCATGGTTTAAAATCTCGACCCGTGCCGAGGTTTCGGTCCTGGACCGGAACGATACGGTTTCGGTATCGTATCGTGTCGTGCCGATATAGTTTCGGTATTTTTAAATATATAATATATTAATTAAAAATAAAATAATCTGGAAATAAATATGAAAATAGATAAATAAATAAATGAAAATTTTATTATAATTTTGTAAAATTAAAATAAATTAATTAGATAATTTTATTAGGGTTTAATAAAGTCTCTTTATATTATCTCAATCATAGCTAGGAGTTGATTAAAGTAATTTATCTAAGTTTTAATTTAAAAAACACCCTGCCACTCCCTGCGTGAGACGAGAAAATCGCGTGACTACGTGGCCGCTGGGTTTGCGCGACTCAAGCGCAGTCGCGGCGGTCTTGTGACCCCTCCACCTCGGACGCAATGGTCGTGCGACCCATCCGCCACGTCCGCGAGGTCTCGCGACCCCTCTGCCGTGGACGCAGAGTTGCGCGACCCCTCCACCGTGGACGCAGGGATCGCGCGACCCCTCCACCGTGGACGCAGGGATCGCGCGACCCCTCCACCGCGGACGCAGGGATCGCGCGACCCCTTCGCGGCAGACACGGGGGTCGGCGACCTCTTTGCTGCAGACGCGGGGGTCGACGACCCCTCCGCGCTGGACGCGGGGGTCGCACGACCCCTTGGCGGTAGACACGGGGGTCGCACCCCCCATTCACGGCGGATGTGGGGTTGCACAACACCTCGCTGCAAACGCCCGGGTCGCGTGACCCTTCCACGCGGTCATGAGGTCGCGCGACCCTTCACGACGGCAGTTGTATCACGCGACACCTTTGCTGCCGCGAGGCCTAGTACCGAGGTCGTGCCGGGCGGTGGGCGGAACAAGATGTTTTGCCCGTTTCGACCGGTACAGCACGATATTTTAATCCCTGATTCAAACCACAATAGATCTTTGAAATAACATATGATGAAAGGAGACTACAAGTAGTCCAACAATATCACAATAGTTTCATTTGAAAACACTATTTTGTTATAGAGTTTCATCACAAGATAATTGTGAGAGAGCACCTTGAGATGCAAAATAAACACTCAAATTCCTTGACATGTTTTTCTCCACCAGTGTGATGTAGATTTTTATTTGAAGTTGGAAATTGCATTTTAATGGTAGATAATTCAATGTAAGTAGTAACAAGATCAGAGAGTGAGAATTTAAGAAATAGATCCATGTAAAAGTAATCAATAAAGATAATATAATATCGAGAAACTCCGATAGAAAAAGTAATGACAGTAACAAATGTCTATAAAAAGACATCATAATTCTAACAATCATATAATGTGTCTATGCATTCAAGCCCCAAGTTGTCCGGTGTGATCTTGAATTTTGATGTTTTGATAAAGGATTTAAGTTAGACTTTGCCCTGTGAATTTGACATGTGTGTTTGAGTGCAGAGGGACTTATAGAAACACAAGTGGAGCTTGGAGAGTGTGTTGGCTTAGTGTGACCAAGGTGGCATGTTCAATGGCCTGGAGGTCTATTGAGATTGGAGGGAGGTCCATTGATATTAGAAAAGGATGATATGAGATATCTGGACAACAAGACGTGGAGCACTAAGGTGGTGCTGGACCAGCTTTGGAGTGATGACCTGGCACGGTCAGGTTGGTAGCTCAATGGAAAGTTGCATGAGGCATGCCAAAAGGTCGTAGGATGAGGAGCATAGAGACAGCAAGGACCAAGGATTGAAATACCGTTCTGTGTGGGTGGCACAGACGGTTTTTACCATTCTGATAGGAAGTGAAACCGGCACCACACGCACAACAATTTTGAATGCGTCATCGCGTGCGTCATGCAACAGAAGGAATCCAGTGCACGAGCCGCGCGATGAAAGGAATTGCGACATACGCACGACAGAAGGAATTACGACAGAAGGAATCAAATAAATTCCTTCTATCCGGAGAGTGGTCACCGCCCGTGTTGCCGCCTTGCGGGATGCCTCCGACGCTGTCGGAAGTGTCGCAGGGGTCCCGAAGGTGCCTCCGCTATTCGTAAAAGCCCAAGGTGTCCCGAAGGCGTCCCGGACGCCTCCGACCACTCTTCGCAAAAGTACCATGTCCTGTCAGACACAAGCAATGCCTTTCCTGTTTCTATTTGAATAGAAAATTAAACCTGTGATTTAATTAATTCAAATAATTCCCAACTTAAGTGTGATATTTGCAATAGATTTTCATAAATCCTAATTAAATTATCTTAATAAAATATATAAAAACTATATTTAAAATTTTTATTAATTGATATTATGAAAAATTAATAAAAATTTTAAATATAGTTTTTATATATTTTATTAAGATAATTTATTAATTGATATTCTGAAAAATTGAAGGGGAGTCTTGGCGTAACTGTAAAGTTGTTGCTTTATGACCAAAAGGTCACGGGTTCGAATCCTAGAAATAGCCTCTTACAAAAAACAGGGTAAGGCTGCGTACAATGTATCCTTCCCTGGGACCTGCATAGCTGGAGCTTCGTGCACCGGATTGCCCTTTTTTAATATTTTGAAAAATTCCTTTTTAACTGTTTCAAATTTTATTTAAAAAATCTTTAAAAAATTATAATAAATCAGATTTATATTCTAATATATTTTTTATTATTTTGTATTTATTCTACTATTTTACTGTTTAATTGATATCCCGATATTTTTTTACTATTTTAAATACATGTTATTTAAATTAATAATTGATTAAATGAATAAATAGTAAATTTATATAATTATTATATATAAAGTAACATCTTTGTGTTAATTTATATACTTATTAGAGATAATATTTTTTTTTAGAATCAATATGAAATTTGGATCTATGAATATTAACATATTTAGGTTTTTACTTTTAGGATTCTGGTTCCCTAAGTAAATGAAACATATATTTTTATCTTAAAATGTCTCTACCTAATCTGCCTAGGAAATATTATCTATCCTTTATTTTAGAAGTTTTGATACAAGTAAGTTTATAATTCCTAAAAAAGCATTTATAATCCTGTGCACTTCTAATCAATCTAAATTGAAAAAGTTGAATTAATATTCTTAGGAAATTGTTTCAAGTTTACTTTATAAAAATGTGTTATAAAAGATTGCTTTCAAGAAGTTGCTCTTTATATACTTAATTTGTAAGTTTACAATGATAAAAACATTCTTCACGTTATAAAATGATGACCATTACCTGGAAATATATATTATTCTTAATTTTTTATAATGCATACGTAATGACACGAAAACAACAATCTTATGATTCAGCTTGGAGACAAGCACGTCGATTAGAGAATCGATTCCATTGGCAATGTTTACATTGCGATATGATTGGGCACGGTGGTAGAGTCACACGCCTAAAACATCTTACTAGTGAATATCTGGATGTTTCTAATTATCCAAAAGTTTTTCAAAAAATTCGTCGTGCAATGAAAGAGAAACTTGATGGTAAAAAAAACATTAAAGTATAAACGACAATGACAACATGAACTTATTGATAGCTGAAGGTCTAAAGAATCAATCTATGATGAATTTGAAGGTCATGGTGAAATTCCAAATAACAAAGATTTTTTAGTAGCTCTCAGTACCTCTCGAACTTAATATAAATATGAGCAAAATATGTCACAAAAGTGGCTCAGCTATGTCAAGATATTAATATATTCTTCTTTCCTTATTTGGTTTTTATATCCCTTGATTATCTCTCTAATTATTATTGTAATTAGAGAGATACTTCTTCCTATATTAGACCCTAAGATTAAGGGATATAATTGTTATAATTATTGTTATGTTCCTTCCTATATTAGTCTTTGGAATCAAGGGATATTATTGTTATAATTATTGTTATACTTCTTCCTATATTAGACCCTAGAATTAAGGGATTTGATAATCCCCTCAAGGTTTATATATTATAATTTTTTTAGAGAATATAGACAAAAATATTTTTTGAAATTCTCCTTTGTTTATTTTGTCATGGTATCATAGCCAAAACTTTGAGATCAATTCTTGTGTCTGGTTTCTTGTCGAGCTCCAAGATCTTAGTGATTTGTTCTTTTTTTCGTGTTCTTCAAGTTTGTTTTCTTAGAACAGATCTCTTAGTACTAGTTTAAATTGAAATCATGTCTTTAGAATGATCTGAACATTTTCTTGTTCAATTTAATGGCAAGAACTATTCTGCTTGGGCATTCCAATTTCAAATCTTTGTCAAGAGAAAGGAGTTGTGGAGTCATATTGATAGGACAAATCCTGCACCTAATAGCGAGAAGGAGGAATATGTGAAATGGGAAGTGAAGGATGCTCAGATTATGTCTTGGATCCTTGGAAGTGTGGAACCCTCCATACTTCTCAATCTCAAACCTTATAAGACCTCTAGAGAAATGTGGGACTACTTGAAGAAAATTTACAACCAAAATAATACAGCACGAAGGTTTCAATTGGAACTCGAGTTGGTTAGCTCAATCAAGGGAGTATGTCAATCCAAGAGTTTTATTCTTCGTTTGGAAATCTTTGGGCCAAGTACACCGATATTGTGTATGCAAGTGTGCCTCCTGAAGGACTCATTGCTATCCCAAATATACATGAGACCAGGCACGCTTAGTTTTTAATGAAGTTAAGGTGGGAGTCTGAAGCAATTAGGTCCAATCTGATGAATGGAGAACCAGTTCCTTTATTGAACATTTGTGTAGGAGAGTTTCTCAAGGAAGAACGACTTATTACATAGGTTGTCTTGGAGCAAAAAGTTCAATATTCTACTCCAATTCAGGTTGCCTACGCTACTCAAGGGAGGTTTAAAGGAAACCAAGAATGACTAATGTTCAGTGCTATAATTGCAAAAGATTCAGGCACATTGCCACTAATTGTACTAAAAAATTATGTAATTATTGTAAGAAATCAAGGCATATCATCAAAGATTGTTCCACTCGGTCTCCAAAGAAATTTGAAACTGCCTACAATATCTCAGTTGGTTCCTCAAATGCCCCTAGTCATGGTCAGTCTTCTATTACTCCTGAAATAGTCCAACAAATGATAGTCTCTGCCCTTTCTACTTTAAGCCTTTCAGGTAATAAAAATTCTAATCCTAAGTCTTGGTATTTTGATTTTGGTACTTCAAATCACATGACCAACACTCCCTTGCCTTTAAATAATGTTAAAAAAATATGAAGGAGATCTTCATATTCATACTGTTGATGCCCGATGGTAATTCCTTACCTATCACAACTGTTGGTGATATTTCACCCTCTTTAAATACTATTTTTGTATCTCTAAAGCTATCTGCTAATCTGATATTTGTCGGTCAATTGGTTGACAACAATTGTATTGTTCAATTTTCAAATTATGGTTGTTTTGTGCAAGATCAAGTATCTGAGAAGATGATCACGAAGAGAACCTAAAGTGGGACGTCTCTTTCCTTTGTTTCAATCTCTCTTTCTGATGTCAAATAATGTTGCTTTTAATGTTGTTCAATGTGATAACCAAGTGTGGCAAAGACGTTTAGGACACCCTAATTCTCATGTGCTTCGAGTCTTGCTTAAATCTGGTTTACTTGGAAATAAAGATTCGACCTCTTGTTCCAATACTGATATTGTTGATTGTGCATCTTGCAAACTTGGCAAAAGCAAAACACATCCTTTTCCATTGCATAAAAACGGTACCACCAAACCTTTTAAACTCGTACATACCGATGTATGGGGTATTGCCCCTGCAATGTCTCATGAACATTACAAATACTTTGTTACATTTATTGATGATTTCACTCATTTTACTTGGGTATATTTTCTTCGGTCTAAAAGTGAGATGTTCTCTGTGTTTAAAGTCTTTCATGCTTTAGTTGAAACACAATTTTCTACCCGAATCAAAATCCTGCAATCTGATTCAGGTGGTGAATATATGTCAAATGAATTTCAATTTTTTCTTCAAAGTCATGGGATCATATCACAACATTCTTCTCCTTTCACTCTACAACAAAATGATGTGGTTGAAAGAAAAAATCATCATCTTCTTGATGTTCACATTCTTCTAATTGAGTCTTATGTTTCCTCTCACATTTTTGGTGTGAAGCTTTATCTACTGCTGTTTATTTGATTAATAGATTACCATCTCCCAACTTGAGTAATGATTCTTCCTACTTTTGTTTGTTTGGGCATGTACCAAATTATTCCAATCTTCATATATTTGGATGTGTTTATTTTGTTCACCTTCCTGCACATGAAAGAAATAAACTTACTGCCCAATTTATCAAGTGTGCTTTCTTAGGGTATGCTAGAACCCAAAAATGATTTCTTTGCTATGATCCTCATACTCGTCGAACTCGTGTCTCTAGGAATGTCTTTTTTAAAAAAAAAAGAAAACAACCCTTGTTTAGTACACAACAGACCTGAGAATTCGCTTCCCTATCTACTTCACCACATTTTCCTGATTCACCAACACTAGTTCCAAGGTTTTAACCTAGTTATATTTATTGTAGGTGTACTCCTGCTGCACCTAATCCTCCTATAGGTCTCACTAAAGTTCCTTCACATCTTCTTGCGACATTTGATCCCGTTTTCAATGATCCACCTCTTCGAAGAAGCTCTAGACCTCACAAACCTCCTAAAAGATGTGGTTTTTCAAATTTTGTAACTATGTCTAGTATTTTGTCTTTTATTTCCATTCTCACTTGTTATAAACAAGCTATGAAACATGAGTGTTGGCAACAAACAATAGAAGCAGAACTCAAAGCACTTCAAGAAAACTATAGTTGGGACATTGTTTCTGGTCCTCCAAATGTTAAACCTATTGGTAGTAAGTGACCTATACCGTGAAACTCAAGTCTGATGGATCTTTGGATAGATACAAAGCTCGATTGGTTGCTCTTGCCAATAAACAAGAATATAACCTTGACTATGAAGAAACTTTCGCACCAGTTATGAGAACCATTCTTGCTATTGCATCATCTAAATCTTGGTCTTTACATCAGATGGATGTTAAAAATATCTCCTTGAATGGGGATCTTAAAGAGGAGCTTTGCATAACACTTCCATCTGATATGTCAATGACAACATCACATGAAGTTTGCAAGCTAAGACACTCTTTGTATGGGTTAAAGCAAGCACTTAGAGCATGGCTTGAGGAGTTTAGCACCACTCTTCTCACCTTCTCTTTCACACCAAGTCAGTATGATTCGTCACTTTTCTTTTACAAGACAAATATTGGTATGATTTTTCTCTTGGTCTATGTTGACGATATTATTATCACTAGTAATGATAATGGACTGATCATTAAGCTTTAAAATATGTTGCATAGTATATTTAAAATGAAAGATCTTGGGCATCTCGCATTTGTTAAGGCTGGAAGTTCACTCTCAAGATCATAGTTTGTTCTTAAATCAACATAAATACATCCAAAATCTTATTGAGTTAGCTGGTTTAAAGGATGCTACTATTGTTGATACGCTAATGGAGGTAAATGTGAAATATCGAAAAGATGAAGACTAGCTTTTGCCTAATCCTTTTTTATATAGGCAACTTGTTCATAGTCTTATCTACCTAACAATCACAAGGCCTAGTATCTCATATGTTGTCCATATAGTTAGCAGATTTATACAATCACCACGACATCTTCATGTTGTTGCAGTTTGTCACATTATTCGATACTTAATTGAGTCATCTGCTCGTAGGTTGTTTTTTCCAACAAAATATGCTCTTCAATTGATTGCATACAGTGATGTAGATTGGGTTGGCTGCCCGGATACTAGAAAGTCTACAACAAGTTGGTGCATTTTTCTTGGAGATGCCTTGATTTCTTGGAAGTGTAAGAAGCAGGATTATGTCTCTAAATCTTCCACGGAGGCTGAGTATAGAGTCATGTCTGCGACTTGTTCTAAAATTGTGTGGTTACATGGTCTTTCTCTCCAAACTTGGATTTCCTCCACCTACTCCTACTCCACTTCATGGTGATAATATTAGTGTTATTCAAATAGCTGAAAATCCAGTACATCATGAACGCACAAAGCACAGAGAAGTGGACTATCATTACATTAGGGAGGCCTTTATTCGAGGAGTGATCACTCTTCCTCATCTTACTACTAAAAAAAAAAGGCAGCCCGGTGCACGAAGCTCCCGTCATGCGGGGTCCGGAGAAGGATCCATTGTACGCAGCCTTATCCTGCTTTTTACAAAAAGTTGTTTCTAGGATTCGAACCCGTGGCCTTTTTGGTGACATGTCAATAATTTTACCGTTGCGCCAAGGCTCCCCTTCTCTTCCTCATCTTACTATTAATCTTCAAAAAGTTGATGTCTTTACAAAAGCATTGAAAAGACAACTCCACAAGTTGCTCAATAGTAAATTGATGCTGATAGACTTACTCGCATCATTTTAAGAGGGAATGTCGAGATATCAAGATATTCTTCTTTCCTTATTTGGTTTTTATATCCCTTGATTATCGCTCTAATTATTGTTGTAATTAGAGAGATACTTCTTCCTATATTAGACACTAAGATTAAGGGATATAATTGTTATAATTACTTATATTCCTTCCTATAGTAGACCCTAGCATCAATGGATATTATAGTTGTAATTATTGTTATACTGCTTCCTATGTTAGACCCTAGAATTAAGGGATTTGATAATCCCCTAAGGTCTATATATTGTAATTCGTTTAGTGAATACAGACAAAAAATATTTTTAGAAATTCTCCTTTGTTTATTTTGTCAAGCTGGTGCTAGTGGAAGTGGCTCAACCACTGTAGCAGCATTAAGAAGGAGTGCAAATGTTGGTATTACTTCAACACAAGGTAGTATTGATCATTTTTTCCCTTCTATAGGACGAAGACGTGCAGTTGATATTGCTAATATTAATCCACTACATTCACATAACAAGCTAGTAAACAGATTAGGATTGATAATGCATAAACAAAAGAGAAAAAATAAATCAATCAAACAACAACAACACCAACCAAACTTTTTTCTACTAGGTGGGGTCGGCTGTATGAATCCTTTTACGCCATTAAGCTCTATCTTCTATTATATCATCATCTATATTTAAATAAATTTTATCTTGTTTTATTGTTGCTAACCAAGTCTTTTTTTGTCTTCCTCTTTCTCGTTTGATATGCATGTTTATCATAATTTCACATCGTCTAACTGGTCGTCTAAGTACATGTCCGTATCATCTTAAACGCGTCTCTCGGAGTTTTTCCTCAATAGATGCAACTCCGACTTTCTCTCTAATGCTTTCATTTCTTATTTTGTCCATCCTCGTATATCCACACATCCACCTTAACATCCTCAT
The DNA here is from genome assembly GCF_018446385.1 of Zingiber officinale. Taxonomy (NCBI): domain Eukaryota; kingdom Viridiplantae; phylum Streptophyta; class Magnoliopsida; order Zingiberales; family Zingiberaceae; genus Zingiber; species Zingiber officinale. The sequence continues at coordinate 137,329,414 of NC_055989.1, read as the reverse complement.
CTCTGCAACTCTCATTTTCTGCTCATGTGCTCGCGTCATAGCCCAACATTCAGCTCCATATAACATAGCAGGTCTAACTGCGGTTTTATAGAACTTACCTTTAAGTTGAAGAGGTACTTTACGGTCACATAAAACACTCGACACTCCCCTCCATTTCACCAATCCTGCTTGTATTCTATATAAGACATCTCTCTCAATCCCTCCATCGTTTGCAAAAATGATTTTAAATATTTAAATCTCTCGGATCCGGGCAACTCGTCCTCTTCTATCTTAATATTTGTTTCAATACTTCTAATATTGTTAAACTTAAATTTCATGTATTCTGTCTTTAATCTACTAAGTTTAAAACATTTCCCTTCTAGTGTTTCCCTCCAAGATTTTAGTTTAGCATTTACTCCTTCACATGTTTCATCTACCAAAATAATATCATCTGCAAACAACATGCACCACGGTACTGTGTCTTGAATATGCGTAGTGAGTTCGTCCATAATTAGTATAAAAAGATAGGGACTTAGAGCTGATCCTTGATGTAACCCTATCTTTATTGGAATGCTTCAGTTACTCCGCCTAAAGTCTTGACTCTGGGCGTTACATCCTCATACATATCCTTAATTAGTTCAATATATGTTACACTAACACCTCTATTTTCTAAAATTCTCTATATAATTTCTCTTTAGACTCTATCATAAGCTTTTTCTAAGTCAATGAATATCATGTGTAGATCTTGTTTTTGCTCCCGATATTTTTCAATTAATTGTCTAAGAAGATGTATAACTTCTATTGTCGACCTTCCATGCATAAACCCAAATTGATTTTTTGTCACTGTGGTCTCCTTCCTTAATCTTTTTCTATTACTTTTTTCCAAAGTTTCATAGTATGACTCATTAGTTTAATACCCTTATAGTTTGTACAACTTTGTACATCTTCCTTGTTCTTATATAAAGGAACTAGAGTACTTATCCTCCATTAATCAGACATTTTTTTCGTTTTCAATATCATGTTAAATAATTTTGTAAGTCGTTCAATACATTATTTCCCTAAGCACTTTCATACCTCTATCGGAATATTATCTGGTCCAACGGCTTTTCCATTGTGCATCTCATTTAAAGTTTGTTTTACTCCTGAAGTTTGAATTCTACGATAAAAATTAAAATTTCTATGCTCATTTGACCTACTTAAAGTACCTAAGTTAAGTTGGTCACCTAAACCTTCATTAAAAAATTGATGAAAATACCTCTTCCACCGCTCTTTTATTTCTCCATCGTTTACTAATACAATATTACATTCATCTTTAATACATTTTATTTGGCTAAGATTTCTTATTTTCCTTTCTCTCACTTTAGCTATTCTATAAATGTCTTTTTCCCCTTCTTTTGTATCCAATTTTTGATATAATCGTTCAAAAGTTTCATTTTTGCTTCACTCACTACTTTCTTAACTTCTTTCTTGACTATTGTATATTTTTTTAAGTTTTTCTCATTTTTACAAATATATAATTCCTTATAAGCTATTCGCTTTTCCTTCACTTTCTCTTGTACTTTCTCATTCCACCACCAAGATTCTTTACTTAGTGCATGTCCCTTTGACTCACCGAGTACACTCTTAGCTACTATTTTCAACTTTAATATCATCTTATCCCATGTTGTATTAGAGTCATCATATATTTCACCTAATGCTTATGCTTCTACCTTCTCCTTAAATATATTTTGCTTCCCATCCTTTAACTTCCACCACTTAATTCTAGGAATCGTATATATTTTCTTTTTATTGATACTATGTTGGATAGTTAAGATTTCTCCAGGGATGACTTTGCAATATTTACAAATCTTTCTATCCTTCTTCCTAACCATAAGAAAGTCAATTTGCGATTTATTATTCCCACTTTTGAATATGACTAAGTGTTCTTTTCTTTTCTTAAAAAACGTATTAGCTAATATAAGGTCATATGCTATCGCAAAATCTAATATAGTTTTCTCTTCCTCATTCCTTGTTCCAAACCCATAACTTCCATGTACTCTCTCATATTCCTCATTTTTCACTCTGACATGCCCATTTAGATCACCTCCTATTAAAATCATTTCATTTGGTGGAATATTTTGTAATATTTCATCTAAATCCTCCCAAAACCTTGATTTGGTAGCTTCATCTAATCCTGCTTCATCTAATCCTACCTCTGGTGTATATACGCTAATTATGTTTATAATTTTTTTCGCCACTATTATCTTAAGGGCTATAATTCTATCCCTATTTCTAACTACTCCTACAACTTCATCCTTTAACAAACTATCTACAATAATACCCACTCCATTTCTTGCTTTACTCTTTCCAGTGTACCATAACTTAAACCCTGAGTTCTCTATCATCTTTGCCTTCTCGTCTGCCCATTTTGTCTCTTGTATACACAAAATACAAATTTTTCTCCTAATCAGCATATATACTACCTCCATTTATTTACCAGTGAGAGTTCCTATGTTCCATGTTCTAAATATTAGATTATTAGTTTTCCGATCATATTTGTTCTTATCCAACCTATGGTGTGAGAACTCTTGTCTATGTAACACTACACCCAAGTTCTCATGGAGATGTAGCGGTCCTTGCTGAGACGTTATAGTCGAACCCTGTAACGCGAACCCTTGCATATTTAGCACTACACCCGAGTTCTGGAGATGTAGCAATCATTGCCGAGACGTTACAATCGGACCCTGCAACGCGTTCCTTCCGGGGAACAACCTAGCATTAGCACAATAGTTTAATAGATCCATTCATTGAATATTTGCCATAGTTTTGATGCTGGCTGGCAACCTAACGCAACCCTTCTCCTTGCTCCGGGCTTGGGACCGGCCATGACCGGTCGTTATGGCAACCTATTGTTAAATTTTTTTCATTTTAATCATATTCCCCCTATGCAGCAAACACATACTACCGTAGCATAATGTCCAACATCTAAAAATCTAGTCCTGGTATTCAACCTCTAACTGCATATGAAATTGTCGGTCCATATTTAGATGAACAAGTGGAGGAGATCAAGACTTGGATCCTATCATGCAAGAAGCAATGGAGCATATATGGGGTTACGTTAATATGTGATGGCTAGACAAGACCTACACGGATGAGTATTATCGACTTTCTACTATGCTGCAATAGAAAGGTGATATTTCATAAATCTATTGATGCAACTACAGACTACCATGGTGCACCGACATATATCATTTGATGGATAGTATAGTTTAAGAGATAGGTGCAAAAAAATATAGTGCAAGTGATTACAATAATGGTGTCAACTTTAAGAGGGTTGGAGAGTTATTGGAGGAAATTTTTGACATCATACGCAGCACACTGTATCGATTTGATATTGACAAATATTGGTAAACTCGATATAGTGAAGAAGGTAGTGAAAAAGGTTAATCTTTAACAAAATTCCTCTATAATCATCATTAGGTTTATGAATTAATGAGGAAATTTATTGATGGTGAAATTCTGAGACTAGGAGCAACTAGGTTTGTCACTCACTTTCTCCAATTAAAATCGTTGAATCACTTATGAGAATAGGGAAGTCTCTCGATATTCTAACATGACCAAAGATAAGGAATTATAAAAATTATTATATTTATGAGGTTTTGGAACTATATCGTAGATATTCTTATAGCAGTAGAACTCTTATACATTATTCTACGTAAAGTCGACATGGACAAGAAGCCACAAATGGGCAACATTTACCGCCTAATTCATGAAGCAAAAGAGGAAATTAAGAGACATCTACAATCACCAACCAAGAATCAAGATTATATTGATATAATCACTACAAGATTGAACAATCAAATGGGAAAATATATTCATTTGGTAGGTACGTATTTTTTAATGATAAATAATTTTTAATACTGTTATTGAAAATTATATATGTTTAATTATTATAATTTATTATCTTAATCCGGCATATCAATATCGTTATAATCTTGACACAAATGATGATTTATTAGTGGCCCTCAGAAATGTAATATCAAGACTACAAATAAATAGAGAATCAATTGCTAAGACTATTAATGAAAGTCGATTATTTCGAGAGACATATGGTTCTTTTAGCAATCATATTGCAATGTCATATGATATAAACTGGATATAGGTAAATATAGTAAAAATTATTACTAATTATTGTCAACAAATATAAATATTATTTTAATTTTATTCTTATTTATCTTACAACTGAGTGATGGTTATAATATGGAGGATCAACTCCAAATTTAAAAAAGATTGCAAACGTCTTCAAGTGGTTGTGAAAGAAATTAGTCAAGTTTCTCCCTCATTCATACAAAAGTACGAATCATCTTTCTTATTGCCGCTTGGAGAAGATGGCCTACGTTCAGTATAATATGTCTTCAACTAAGAGCAATAACAAACGAGAAGGAAGAACAAGAGTCTAGTGATATAGCCCATATGATATTAGATTTGTCTAAATTGAGAATGATCTAATGATAGATTAGTGGAGCGTTGTTGAGGCTAAGAATTCATTACTTGATGAAGCAAGTGACCCACCACGACCATCTCAATTTTTTTAATTAACAGATTGAAAAAATACAAGCTAGAGGAGATATCGGTGAGGAAAAAGATTATAATGAAGCTTTTGATTAAGAATTTCGATTTTCTAGATTTCAGTCTAGACATTCTCAAACATCCCAACCCAAACCCAACCAAAGTTCATAGATAAAAGTAAAAGCAAAGGCAAAGTTCCTGCAATTTTTACTAAAAAGAAAGAAAAAGGTAAACCTCCTAGTGGCAACAAGGAGGTTTGCATTTTTCTGATTGCAATATGAATTTTCTCACAAACAACGTTTTCAAGTAGTTGTGAAAGAAATTGGTCAACTTTCTCCCTCATTCATACAAAAGTATGAAATCGTCTTTCTTATCATCGCTTGAAGAAGATGCCCTACATTCATTATAATATACGTCTTCAACTAAGAGCAATAACTGAAGAGAAGGAAGAACAAGTATCTATGATGTAAAACCATTTGATATTGGATTTGTCCAAATTAAGAATGATCCAATGATAGATTGGTGGAGCACCGTTGAGGCTGAGAATCCATTACTTGATAAAACAAGAGACCCACTACGATTGAAAAAATATAAGCTAGAGAAGATATCGATGAGGAAGAAGATTAGGATGAAGCTTTTGATCAAGAATTTTGATTTTCTGAATCTCAGTTTAGACGTTCTCAAACATCCCAACTCCAAACCCAACCAAAGTCCATTGATAAAGGTAAAAGCAAAGGCAAAGCTCCTGCAATTTTTACTAAAAAGAAAGAAAAAGGCAAACTTCCTGCTTTTACCGGAAGGGGTCAATTGAGGATTAGTGAAAATCTACTTGATGCAATTGATGAGCAAGAACATGATGACAGTGATAAAACATCATCACCTTTTAACATTGTTGTCCAACAAGAAGTTCGAAATGAGGATAGTGATGTTGATAGCAGTGCAAGTACTCATGGAAGTGATGATAGTGGTGATAAATCTGTTGGTAAAAATTATGTTCCCCCTAATCCAGCACCGAAGTCATGGACATGTGAGATAGATTACACACATGTAACTCAAGATTATAATCATGGAGTTAGAACTATTCAATATCAATGTTGATATAAGGGTGACAAAAAAAAACTATAATTATCAAGATATATGAGAGAGTTTAGCTGAGATTAGTTTTGGTCGAAGTTCATCATACTCTTAGCTTTCTTATTATAACTCTGATGCATCATATGGTGAGAGCTCAGGGACATAAGTTTATCCTTATCCTTCCTGTACCCATTCCACTTTCAACGATGTTAGTTCAAATCCAACTTCTAGTGATGAATCGAGACACTCTGATAGACATGTGGAGAAAACAATATCAATATTGCATGTCATGGAATGATTATTTAATCTGGAAGTTAGAAAACTATAGAGTTAATATAAGCAGAATGTTACAAGAGTCAATGCTTCTATCTAATTCACACCACTCCTTTTGGTATTAGTAAGGTAATATATTATGATGTATTAATTTTAATTCGAGTTATTGATAGATTAATTTTCTTTAAGAAAAATATATTTAATTATCTTTTTTGACAATATTAAGTTGTTCAATAATTGAGAACTTATATAAAATTAATATACAATTTTTTTTAAAATTATACACAATAAACATATTTATCTAATAATTACTATATATGAATAAAAAAAATACTGAAACGGTATTGGCACGGTAGGATACGATACTGAAACCGTATCGTTCTGATCTAGACCGAAATCTCAGCACAGGTCAAGATTCTAAACCTTGGCGAGGACTATAGCTTATGGAGGCAAACTACATAGCTAAAGAGGGATGGTATGTGGAGAAGCTTATGGCGTATGTGTAGGGGTGTAAATGAATCAAGTCGCTCATGAGCTATTCGAATCTCGATTCGATAAAAGTTGGTTTGAGCTCGTTTAATGAGGTTCGTTAAGATAAACAAACCAAGCTCAAGCTTCACAATATTCGGCTCGTTAGCTCGTGAACATGTTCGTTAAACTCATAAATCAACTTTTAAGTAAAAAAATAATAGTTTTGATATTGAATTTATAGATTTTACACTCTACTTATGAAACATACAGACAAATATAAAAAAAAAAATTTATTAGAATAAAATTATAAATTTTAATAAGAATATTATAATTTTCTCTAAATATATAATTTAGTTTTTAATGAATATATAAATTTATAATTTATATTTATTAAGCTCGTTTAGGCTCGATAAAAGCTCGAATAAGCTCATGAGCCATGAATATATTCGTTAAATAAAGCTCGAGCTCGGCTCAATTATAAACGAGTCAAACTCAAACATTCAAGAGTTCGGCTCAGCTCGGCTCGATTACACCACTACTCATGTGCATATGAGGGACTAGACTATCTGGAGATGGCCAAACGACGAAGTCAAGGCTGCAAAGGGTGAGACTTTGGAGAGTTTAATATTGAGTTATTTGTATCCATGGGGACGAAGTGTAGAACTCAACATAAGTGGACTCAACCTTGGTGGTCCTAATGAGGGTGACAAGTGGACTAGTATTGGCGATCAGTGACTGGGGGTTGAGAAATCCAATACCATAAAGTGATTAGGAGTTTATAGTTTAAGCACTTGATTCATGATGGGCATCAATTGACTTGTGGAGTAGTTAACTAATGATGGACACCAATTGACTGGGCAATCAAATGAGTCTAAAGAGTCGACAAACAAAAAAGTTTTTATTTGTAGCTGAGTCGACTAATGGTAAGTAGTCAACTACTAGTAAGTTATCAGTTGGTTGGTTGTTGATGTGGAAAGCAAAAATGAGTCATTGCTATAGCTAATGGTCAGATCTCGAAGATTAGATGGTGTGTCAATTGCTACAAGAGATGTTAAAAGATTGAAGGTTGTAAAATGAGAGCTCATTAGAGGCTTTAAGGTTAGCGAAAATAAGATTGGTTAAGTCTTATTAGAGCTTCTCCCTTGTAGAGTTTCGAGAAGGAGAAAGTTAGTGACTTTTCGAGAGTGATCCACTAACGGATCATAGGCCATAAAGTAGGAGTTTGAAGACTGACCATGTTAAACAAATGTGTTAGCAATTATAGTACGTGTGATTATTTGAATGATTTATATCCGCTACTAATTGTTATTGTGACCTTGCTATCAAGAGCAAGAGTAGTCTAGAATCAGATTTGCAGGTTGACGATTGATATTCACTCCCCCTCTACCCCCGGCCACATCAATCCTATCAAAATGTACCAATTCTAAAAAGAAAGGGAAGGAAGATGCTGACAAACTAAATGATGTTCTGTCTAAGAGTAGGATAAAGGACAATAATGAGTGGATGTTGCTAATGCAATCAAGACAACAAGGTCGAAGTAGGGGTAGAGGTGTGCAAAAGGAACTATGTCACTAGACTCAAGCGAAGGAAAAAAAAAACTTAATTGCCACATTATGGATAAGGGGAAGTCTTTGTTGAAATTGATAGCCAACCCCTTCCAATTGTTCTTGAGAAAATTTAATCTAAGTGTAGCTAAGTTTTTTGTGCTCTCTAAGTTCCACATAACACAATAGAATTCATTAGAGCTAGCCTCACCATGAGTCCTATCATCACCCTCCCCCTCTCCATGCCCAACCTATTGAATGCCATCACACCCTTAGAATTCTCTCATACCCACTTTATTGTGTTCCTCTCCATTTGTACGCATCTAACCTATCCTATTTGATTGCCCTCACCTAGAGTCCTCATTTTCCCAATCTCCATTACCTTGAATCTTCTATATGCCCATCCCATCCCATCCCATCCCTCTCTCCCTCTTTGCATCCAACTCATCCCATTCTACATCGCGCATTTGTCCCACTATATCCATTCCCCTCCCCTCTCTGCATTTAGTTATCTAATTTGTGTGCTTAGATGAAGAAGCATAGATGATCCAATCAATCAAAGTGTTGTAAAGCCATCCCAAGATTGACTATCGAGGGTTTGCATGGGCTCTGTTGAGCATGTGGGACAATCACCTCCCGATCACCTATATCCTCCCTTGTTCTTAGGTTACACTAAAGCCTAGTGCAATTGTTGAATTCAAAACATAAGCCTTAATCGGACCAAAGCCCACACTAACCCAACATCAAGGATGCCAACAACGTCATCTACCACAACCATGCTCATGGCCTTACTTACGAGAGAACCTTCTCGTGGGCCTCCATAACAAGAAATGTTACAAAAATAAATGTTGTATTGCTTGTAAAAAAAATTACCTATTATATAGTATATGTAAGACAAACACGAAACCAAAAGCACTAATATGTGAGACCAAGCCATACATAACTCAATACCCTAATACATCTAACTATATCCATAAAAAATAAGCAAACGATTAAACTTTCTTTCATGCAATTTTTGTTAATTTGTTTTCCGAACATATATTTATCAATACTCAAAACTGTAAAAGCAAATAAAAGAATTAATTATCAAAAGTTCCAAGGTAATTGTATCATGATAAATATCTTTTGAAGAATTTTTAAAACAAGAACTAGTTTGTTTTAATGTTTTCAAGTAGTTATTAGAATTGAAGAATTGGAAAAAAAATTAAATATTTTTCTAGTTTGATAGTTAATGCCAATCATATTTTCAAAATTTATTTTTTATTTATACTAGAATAAAAATTTTAAAAATAGTTCCCAACAAGATGGTTAAAAAATAGTTCCCAACAAAATTTTTATAAAATGGTAGTTAGACGTTTTGTCTTATATGAAACTGAATGTGAATGTTGGTCAAGCACACGAGCAGAAAATAAGAGTCGTAAAGATAAGGATATTAAGGTGAATATGCGAACATTCAAAGATGTACATAATAAGAAATGAAAATGTCAGAGAGAAAATTGGGGTTGCATCAGTTAAGGGAGGAAAACTCTAAGAGAAGCATTTAAGATTGTATAGACATGTACTTAGGCAATCAATGAATGTCTTAATTAGACGATGTGAGACCATAACAAATACGCATATTAATCGAGAAAGAGGAAGATCAAAGAATACTGGATTAGCAATAATAAAATAGAATAAAATTTATTTAAATATAGATGAGAATATAATAGAGGATCGAGCCTAATCGCATAGAAGGATCCATATAGCTGATCCCACTTAAGGATAAAGACTTGGTTGTTGCGGTGGTTCCCAAATAGGCATTAGATGACTAAAAACATGCAAGTGTCGGCTTGCTTACAATGGTAATTTTACCAATGAAAATAAAAAATGAATGATCATCATGCATAACAATTAGTAACAACAATATTTATCCATTGATTAAACTAGGGATCATGCAAGAGAAGAAATTGAAAGCCAATTATGCTAATTAAGCCAAATTGAAATCACAGCAGAGTTTTGCAATTTTCATTTATTCTTTTTTCTCCAACAAAAGAGATAAGATGAACCAGTTCTAGGAACTATGAATTAACATGTTTGATAATACTATTTGTTTTGATTTTGTCAAAATAAAACAGGTTTAACTTTTAGACCTTTAAAATGAACAATGAAACCCACATTATCTTTTGAATGTTTAATCATGGTTTTCAACACTTCATCAGAGTTGCATACCACGTTTAGTCAATATTGTTGATTAATATTATTCTTATATTTAATGTTTTTCATCATTATGTATGGATATGAATTGCGTACATTTATTAATATACTTTTTGTGTATACATTAATCATTTTTATTAGTATATAGTATATACATTTTTAAGAATTTAATACCAAACGCATATGCCAACTCGTATGCACCCTGCAAATGTGCTGATTATATACCACCTACATGCACTTTTTATAACCTTGTGTTTAATCATTATAAGTATTTATGGCAAAAATGAAAACACAACTAACAATCTATTCTTTTGCTTAAACTTTGTGAAAATATGTCCTGTGATAGACTAAAAGTAGAAGCAACTGCCCTGGAAAGAACATAGTTTGCATCATGAACAATGACTTTGTATCCATGGGCTTCAACTTAAAATTCTTGCAGATAGAGCTTTAAACATGATACCTGTGGGGAGGACAGGAGGATGATGTTCTTGAAATATTCCAGTGTCTTCTTCTGTGAAAAAGAATAAGAAAGCATACATGAAACTCAATTCGTGTAATAAAGATAGAAAAAATACAAAGGTTTCTAACCATTAGCAATTAAATAATGAACAATATGAGAACCAGGAAAGTCACACAATGAAACAAAGACACAAGTGGTCTTAACAGAAAAAATTATAATATTATTTGTATTCATTATTTATTCCAGGAGCAGGAAAGACACATTGGAACAAATAAATATGATACTTAAAATGTCTGACCTAGTTGAAGCCTAGCCATGCACTTTACATTTTACTGTCATTGTTGTGAAGATAAGCTATCAAGTATCTTAATGCAAGGTTCTAAATCTCTGAGCTATGTTGAAGTTTCAGTTTCTGATTTACAGTTTCAATACCAAATCATGTTATGTCCTTATAGTTTTTACACATATTTAATTGAATTATAATTAATAACATAATTAATTTTACTTAATATAAGTTATAAGTTTTAATTAAAGTAATTAATTCTAATTTTTAGCTTCAGTCAGTTATAAATTGTAAACTTGTTCAATTTCATAATGAATCATTTATAATCTATTCTTTTGCAAATAAAATAGTGAAATGGGCAATGAAAAAAATGAGGCGTTCCCTGTTCTTTAGAACTCTGCAACATTGGAACAATTTCATATTTGAAGACCCAAGAGATTTTCATTATTAAGAATTTAATTTTATTTAAAATGAACATATATTTTTATAGGTTTATGCAATTTTGTTTGAAATTTATTCAAGAGAATTTGGAAGAAAAAAAATCATGCATTAAATATCACTTATTATATTTTATTTGATAAAATCTAAATAGAACTATTAGCTACAGCCTACAATAAATCAGTTCGAATTTGTCATCTAGTTTTAACTTCCTTTTTTTATGTAACTACAACTATTAGAGTGGACAACAAATACTAAGATGTTCAAATTTTAGGATGTAAAATATTATATTTTAGTTTTAAATTAGATTTAGAATTTTGTAATTAATTTTATATCATAACAATTCTAAAAAATAAAAATAAATAAATCTGAACTCGATTCAAGTTGAAAACTATTTCTTCCCTATTTCCTTGACGCTCAAACCAAAGCTGAGAAAAAAACACAAATAAGGAGAAGGAGAAGCTCCACATAATCTTGTTGAATCCTATTTTTCTTTGCTTGTTTACATATACTCCTTTGTTCTCTCCCAATGTCACAAAAGTTAGAATAGAAAAAAATATTGATGTTAGATACCTAATTTTATTTATTTAAAACTTTCCATTTTAAATTATTTTTTAAAAAAATAAATAACTAATCGTCAATCAAATAAATATTTTAAGTGTATATATATATATATATATATGATGAACCAGTCAAGGTCGGTCCCAAGCCTGAATGAATTGATCCATTAAAATATTGTATTAATACTAGGTTATTCCTCGGAATAAACGCGTTGCAGGGGCCACTGTAACATTTCGACAATGACTGCTACATCTCCAGAACTCGGGTGTAGTGCTAAATATGTAATAGTTCGTGTTACAGGATCCGACTGTAACATATCGGCAAGGACTGCTATATCTCCATGAGAACTTGGGTGTAGTTAAAAATAGGTAAGAGTTCTCACACAATAGGTTAGATAAGAACAAATATGATAGGAAAACTAATAGTCTAAGATTTCAAACATGGAACATAAAAACTCTCAGAGGCAAATCAATAGAGGTAGTAAATACGATGATTAGGAGAAGAATTAATATTTTGTGTGTACAAGAGACCAAATGGATAGACGAGAAGGCAAAGATAATAGAAAACTTGGGTTTTAAATTATGGTACATAGGAAAGAGTAAAATAAGAAATAGAGTGGGTATTGTTGTAGATAGTTCATTAAAGGATGAAGTCGTTAAAGGATAAAGTTGTAGGAATAGTTAAAAAAGAGGATAGAATTATAGCCCTTAAAATAATAGTGACGACAGAAACTATGAGCATAATTAGCGTATAGGCACCGCAAGGAGGATTAGAAGTTACCAAATTAAGGTTTTGGGGTGACTTAGATGCAGTATTATAAAATATTCCACCAAATGAAATGATTTTAATAAGAGGTGATCTAAATGGGCATGTCAGAGTGAAAAATGAAAAATATAAGAGGGTACATAGGGGTTATGGGTTTGGAACGAGAAATGAAAAAAGGAAAATTATATTAGATTTTGTGATAGCATATGACTTTATATTAGCTAATACATATTTTAAGAAAAGAGAAGAACATATAGTCACATTCAAAAGTGGGAATAATAAATCGCAAATTGGTTTTCTTATAGTAGTGTTGGATATACGCCTCAAGCATAGTATCAATAGAAAGAAAATATATATGACTCCTTGAATTAAATGGTGGAAGTTACAGGATGAGAAGCAAAATATATTTAAGGAGAAAGTAGAAGTACAAGTATTAAGTGAAATATATGGTGACTCTAATACGACAAATAAGATGATATCAAAGTTAAAAATAGTAGTTAAAAGTGTACTCGATGTGTCAAAGGACCACTAAGTAAGGAATCTTGATGGAACGAGAAATACAAAAGAAAGTGAAGGAAAAAACGAACGGCTTATAAGAAATTATATATTTGTAAGAACGAGAAAATTTAAAAAAAATATACAATAGCCAAGAAAAATGCTAAGAAAGTAATGAATAAAGCAAAAAATGAAAATTTTAAACGATTATATCAAAAATTGAATACAAAAGATAGGAAAAGGGACATTAATAGAATAGCTAAAATGAGAGAAAGGAAGACAAGAAATATTATCCAAATAAAATGTATTAAAGATGAATGTAATAGTGTACTAGTAAATGATGGAGAAATAAAAGAACGGTGGAAGAGATATTTTATCAACTTTTTAATGAAGGTTTAAGTGACCAACTTAACTTAGGTATGTTGGGTTGCAATGGTTGAAAACAAAATCCCACATTAAAAACACATAGAAAGGATCATAGAAGATATCTCCATTGATATAAAGACCTTTTGGGTGAAGTTCAAAAATAAAACCATGAAGGCTTAAGCCCAAAGTCGACAATATCATATCATTATGGAGATATCTAAATTCTTTTGGTCCTAACAATTAGTATCAGCGCCCGGATTGCCAGAAGGACTAACAATTGACTGTGCACAAGAGGCATGGCCCAATAGAGTCATGTGGGTGAAATATTGACCTCTAACGAAGGAAGTGGGGGCTCTCATGTCTAGATCAAGATGACCCGACACCAGGCAGAGAAGTCCTAGTTACGGCTAGGCAAAGAAGTCCTAATAGGTCGGGTGGACTAAGGGGCAAGGAAACCCTAGTAGGTAAATTAGACCGAGAGGTAGGAAAGTCCTGGTGGGTCAAGGATCGGATGACATCAAGCGGATAGGCTTAAGGCGATGGTCCTTCGTTGCGGGGGGGGGGGGGGCCGGGATTATTTGGTTGCAATGGTGGCAAATAAAGTCTCACATTTAAAACACATAGAAAGGATCATAAACTTATAAGGAAAAGATATCTTCATTGGTATGAAGTCTTTTGGATAGAGCACAAAAACAAAACCACGAGGGTTTAGGCCCAAAGTGGACAATATCATATCATTGTGAAAATATCTAAATTCCTTTGGTCCTAATAATTTAAGTAGATCAAATGAGTATAGAAGTTTAAATTTTTATCGTAGAATTCAAACTTCAGAAGTAGAATAAGTTTTAAATGGGATGCACAATGAAAAAGTCGTTGGACCAGATGATATTCCGATAGAGGTATGGAAGTGCCTAGAGAAACAAGGTATTTAATGGCTTATAAAATTATTTAATATGATATTGAAAATGAAAAAAAGTCTGATCAATAGAGGATAAGTACTCTAGTTCTCTTATATAAGAATAAGGGAGATGTACAAAATTATGCAAACGGGTATTAAACTAATGAGTCATACCATGAAACTTTGGAAGAAAGTAATAGAAAAAAGATTAAGGAGTCCACGCTGACCGAAAATCAATTTAAGTTTATGCCTAGAAGGTCGACAATAGAAGTTATACATCTTCTTAGACAATTAATTGAAAAATACTAAGAGCAAGAACAAGATCTATGCATGGTATTCATGACTTAGAAAAAATTAATGATAGAGTCCTAAAAGGAATCATATAGAGAATTCTAGAAAAGAGAGGTTAGCATAACATATATTGAAATAATTAAGGATATGTACGAGAATGTAATGACAAGAGTAAAGACTTCAGGTGGAGTAACTAAAGTATTTCCAATAATGATAGGGTTACATCAAGGATCAGCTCTAAGTCCCTATCTTTTTATACTAATTATGGACAAACTCACTACACACATTCAAGACACAGTACGGTGGTGCATGTTGTTTACAGATGATATTATTTTGGTAGATGAAACACATGAAGGAGTAAATGCTAAACTAGAATCTTGACAGGAAACACTAGAAGGGAAATTTTAGGCTCAGTAGAATAAAAACAGAATATATGGAATTTAAGTTTAGCAATATTAGATGCAATAAGATAATTTTTAAGATAGGAGATGACGAGTTACCCGAAACCGAGAGCTTTAAATATTTAAGATCATTTTTGCAAAACAATGGAGGAATTGAGAGAGATGTTTTATATAGAATACAAGTAGGATGGTTAAAATGGAGGAGAGCATCTTGTGTTTTATGTAACCATAAAGTACCTCTAAAACTTAAAGGAAAGTTCTACAAAACCGCAATTAGACCTACTAGGTTATATGGAGCTGAATGTTGAGTTATGACTTAAGCACATGAGCAAAAGATGAGAGTTACAAAGATGAGAATGTTAAAATGAATGTGTGAACATACAAGGATGGACAAAATAAGAAATGAGAGCATAGAGAGAAAGTCGGAGTTGTAGCGTAGCTATTGAGGGAAAACTCCGAAAGACACGTTTAAAATGGTACAGGAATGTACTTAGATGACCAATAATTGCTCTAGTTAGGCGATGTGAAATTATGACAAACACACATATCAAACGAAGAAGGGGAAGATCAAAAAAGACTTGGTTAGTAACAATAAAATAAGATAAATTTTATTTAAGTATAGATGATGATATAGTAGGAGATAGAGCTCAATGCGTAAAAGGATCCATATAGTCGACCCCACCAAATGGGATAAGGCTTGGTTGTTGTTGTGTGTGTATATATATAGGACAATCTAATTCAATTTTATTTAATTAGAATAATGATATTTTTAAAATGTTAAAAATTATTTATTTCCCCTTCATTTTTCTCTTGCCAGAGCCCTCACTCTCCTCCCTCGAACCCTCTTGGTTGCCCATAACAGACGTCACCTGTCCTAAGATAATCTTCCTCTCTCTAGTATCTTCTCCCCTCTCCTTTCTCTTATCTCTTTTCTCTCCTATTTCTACCACAAACCACCGCTCCGGTGTTGATGGCAAAGAATTTCTCATGTCGATTGATGGGAAGAGTAAATTCTACATGGCAAAGTTCAACACTTCAATCCATGTCTTAATGCATTCACTTTCATGCTAACGATAATTGTGTTTTACAAAAGCATGTTGCACCTAAAATGTGTCACTTCTCACTAATGCAGAAACACTACACTTATCCTTTCTCATCTAAATATAACTAATTATATGGCTACCATGTTCACAAGCAATGCAAAGGGAACTCGTTAATATACCCTATGGAGCAGATCATGTATTTTGGATCAACAACCCCAAACATGCATAATGACTATATACATCTGTTACAACAAAATACCTCACAAAATAGTGAAATAAACTAGAATAACCAAAAGTTTGTATTGGAAATAGGGAGAGCTACCATATATTGAAATTCCTTTTTTACTTCTTCAACTAACTATGAACAAGACTCTAACAGATGACATAAGAATAACAAACCATTACCTTCTAATAAAATAATAACTCTTGTACCAAAATTTTCAACTTCTAGATATATAAGCTTGTTAGCCTAATTTTTGTATTATGCAGCAATTTAAGGTATATTAATAATTGCAGTCCAGTTTTACCATAGAAAGCTTGTAAAAGAAGGTATTCTGGAGATCTGGATCATCAGTAGAAGTCAATTGATGAATGCATTGGGCACCCTTTAGTTTCTTCAGAAGCCACATTCCTGAATTGAACAAAGAGTTTGAGCTATACAAGTACCCTAAATGTGGTCCAGATATCGACATATACGTTTGCAGGTGCTTTAGAAATGGTTCCATTATACTCTCTGCAAAAGATCATAGGTATTAGGGAAAGAAATTTAATGGAACAAAAAAGACTAAAAAGTATTTGAAAATTACGTGTTAAGGCGCTTCTTATGATAATGTTTCCAATAGAATGTCCAACAAAACTAAGCTTTATGCCTTTACAGCCTCCATATCTTGAAAGCTTATCCATCTTCTTTCTAAGGAAGAGAATCACTTCTGTAGCTAACCTATTGCCCATTTCTCTAAAATCTCCTGTAGTCTTCTCTTCATTAGCTTCTGACATGAGACATTCAGCTCTAGGATCTAGCAAAAGCCATTGATTCCGAACAAGTCGTAAGTCCAGATGGTGTCCCTGTTGTAGCATGAATGTAGCTAGAAACAGTCAGCCAAACTAGAATCTATGAAAGAAAGAAATTAGACTGAAAATCACAAGAGTGTCCCTTTTATACATATCATCAAAAGGGCACCCTTTTTAAAAAATTATCATAACAGCATCTCACCCATAAAAATTTATCCAAAATAACCCTTTGTGATTTACCTTGGAGCTATTTTGGTCAAAGCAACTCCATCTTATTTTCTGGTTTTTTATTTTTTTTTTATTTTTTTAATATACTAAATAGAAGAGAAAAAAAAGGAAAGATAAGGAAAAGAAAACAAAAGAAAAGGAAAAAATAATACAACAGAAAATCTTAATAAAATTTCTATTTTTTAATATCTAATTACTAAAAATGAAACAAAAGTAAAAAAGACAACAAAGAAAGGAAAGAAAAGAGTGAGATAGAAAATTTTAATAAAAATACAGAAAACAAAAAAAAATAGAAAAATCACCTTAGAGCTACTTTGGTCAAAGCTCCAAGGTTGTAGCTGCTTCTCCAAGGTGGAGCTGCTTTGATCAAAACAGCTCAAGGTTACGTTGTTTTGTACAAAGCAGTTCGAAGGTGGGTTGTGGAGGGTATTTTAGGTAGAAAATATTAATAGGGCACTCTTTTGATTTTGTCAATAAATCAATGCAAAGTAGATTCTGCACCAAACCTAGCAGACTGACCATTTACACAAGATAGATCATAATGAGATAAAATTTATATTAAAACCTGTCAGAAGAGTGTAACTACTGTAAGGCCATATTTCAGTTTCTGCATACTTTAGAGATAATGTTGCATGGTGTTACTGTAGCATCAATATATATATATATATATTGACCTTGTGATTCAAAATTTGTTGCTGAAAATAATCAGGAGTTGTTGTTGCCTTAGGGACGTTGGAAGGGTGTTTAAGGGGCTGATGAAGTGATGTTGTGGTGAGGAAAAAGGGATGGAGTCGGAGAGGTTCGGTCTAGTGGTTTGTTCGTGAGTCAAGGGTCGGGAAGGGGTTGGTCGATGGTTGAGTCAAGGGCTAGAAAGAGATTCGAGTGAAGATTTACTATATCGGGTTTAGAGGTTGCCGTGGGAGATGGGAGGAGTTGAATCAGTTCTAGGACAGCAGTTTGAGGTGCTAGTAAGAGGTCTCGAGACGAGGTTTTAAAGTCCGGAATGGAGGTTTGGGCTATATGGGTACGTTTAGAGGTGGATGTAGACCTGACGACGGTTCGGAACCGACGGTTCGGAACCGCCGGTTCGACGGTTCCAGGCAGGTCGACCCTTAACCTTAACCGCCCAAGACGGTTACGGTTCACGGTTCAGAACCGCCGGTTCACGGTTCGGTTCACGGTTCGTCACGGTTCGTCACGGTTCAAGATTAATATGTTAATAAAAATTAAAAATTAAAAATTAAACATTAAACATTAAAAATTAGAAATTAAAATTTATTAAAAAAAGGGCTTGCACTTATTTAAGTTGCCTACGTATCCCTTTAGGGGAATCAAAGCCCACGTAGTTCTTTTACATTTTTATCCTTTTACATTTTCATTCACTTCCATTTCCTGTTCCTGTCGTATTTGTTCCTTCAGTATCAAAATCTTCAACTTCGTCATCTGAAAGTTGCATTCCTTGGATTCTTTTCTCCGCTCTGGTCCAATCGTCCAGTAATGCTTGGGCTTCCAATGAGTCGGGAGACAAAGTTGATCGTCGTTCATCTAATATGTTGCCGTCGGCACTGAACGTCTGCTCCACAGCAACAGTTGACACTGGACAAGCTAAAATTTCTTTTGCGATCACGGAGAGAACGGGAAAGCTTTGAGCCTTCTGTGACCACCACTTTAAGATATCGAAGTTTTCGCTATCTGCTTCATTAAAATCAAAAGAAGTCGTAAAATAATTCTCAAGTTCCTGTGTGGAACTTGAGGATCCCCGTGGACGTTTTGTCCGTTCTTTTAATAAGAGTTGTGCTTTTGTAAGTTTTAAATTACTACTAGTAGTTTGTTGAATTTCAGAAATATTAATTTGTGTTCCATATTTTGCATAATATTGATTATAAATATCATATAAATAAATTCTAACATTATATATAATATTAACTGAATCAGGAGAAGAAGAATCTTTAATTGGAATTAAAGCGTCATAATATAAAGTTAACATTTCTTGTAAAACTTCTAATTTAAATCTTGGATCTAAAGCAAATGCAATTAAATAAATTTCAGGAATTAAATAAAAATATTTTTTCCATTTAATTTTCATAGCTAAGATGCAAGGAGATAAAGATTCATTATTAATATGTTCGTTTAAAACTAATACTATATTAGAAAAATTTTCTAAAACTAATTGAGCAGTGACCGGAAAGTTATTCGGTTGCATCATTAAATAATTTTAAATTTTCACAAATACTACTACAAATATTCCATTGTTGTGAAAATAAATATATATTAGCATTAGTGTTTTGTGTAAAAAAATAAACATAATAATTATTTATATTAAAATAAATCTGGTAATAATTGATATGTTGAATTCCAACGTGTTGGTATATCACGTGGAAATTTTTTAGGTCTTATTCTATTATTTTTATAAAATTTATCTCATTGTTTCATTATAGATGAATGAGACCATAAATAAGAAATTGCAATTCTAATTGGTTTAATATAACTTTCTAAAAATTTTAAACCATCTTGAACACATAAATTTAAAACATGGCATACACAACGAATATGAAAAAATAAACCTCCAATAATAGGTTGACAAACAAATTTTAGATCATCTATACAAGCGGTATTAGAACTAGCATTATCTAATGATATTGAAAATATTTTATGAGTTAAACCATATTCTTCTAAAATTAAACATAATAATTGTGCGATATTATGAGCATTATGTGATTCATCAAAAACTCTATAAGCTAATAATCTTTTTTGGAGGTTCCAAGAGTTATCGATCCAATGGCAAGTCACACCCATATACGAATGTGTTTGCCAATGATCACTCCAAATATCGGAACATAAAGAAACTTTATTATCTAATTTACTAAATTCATCAATTAAATTCTTTTTTCCTTGTTTTACTAATTTTTTAATTGTACGAGTAAGTGTAGTCCTAGGAACACGTTTAGCACATGGATTAAGAGATTCTTTACAAAAAATCTTCAAATGTGCATTTAGATCCAAAACTAAAAGAAAGATGTTCTACGGAAACAAATTTAGCTAATGATTCTCTTAATTTATTATCCGAATATAAAAATAAATCAGAATCGGTACTACCGCTAGTTGAAGAAAATCTTGATAATTGTGTTTGAGAACGGTCGAGTCCATATTCCGTCGGGTGCTTCGTTTCTACATATCGTTTCAACGACCCATAGCCGTCGCCAGCTTGGAATTTGTAGGAAGCATTGCAGTACTTACATTCTCAAAATGTTTAGTAAAAATAGAAGATTTTAGAGGAGGAAGTTCCCGAACCTTAGAAGTAATTGCATCGGTACTTCCTTGTGTGTCGGGTGTCGGATTCGGAAGATGCTCGATCTCATCATCGGTGGATTGAATGTTGGGGTCCTCCTCCCTGGATTCATTATTTGCTTTCCCAGCTCGAGATGATGCACCTCCGCGGCCTCCTTCCATTGTAATTGAAAATTGAAAACGAAAGCGTGTAGAGATTAGAGAATACGAAAATGAGATTAAGAGTAGAGAAGATGTGTGTGAAAAATGATGAAATAAGCTCTCTATTTATAGAGTTTTGATAGTAACGGACACTAAATCATAGCCATTGATCAAAAAACGGTCAAATGATCCTAACCGTTGAAAAAAATACCTAAAAAACCCTCCCAACGGCTACGAACCGCCGGTTAACCGGCGGTTCCAACGGCTATGAACCGCCGATTAACCGGCGGTTCGTGAACCGGAACCGGCCCGGCAACTTGCCGGGCCGGTTCCGGTTCGACCCGGCGAACCGGGTCAACGGGCAACCGGCCCGTTGACCCGGTTACGGGCCCGGGCCGGGTCCGGGCCAGACCCGGCCCGGGGTCGGGTCTAGGTGGATGGAAGGGGTTTGGTGTTTTAGTTTGTGGGGGCGGCAGCATCTCTAAACTTTATTTTATGTCTAAGCACCTTTAATTCATTTATTATGAGTCACTAGTATCGCATTTTAAAACATAGAGAAAAAAAAGGAAATTATACGTTTTAGTAATGATTTCGACGCATGAAAAAAAAAACATGCTCAAGGATTGGTCATTCAACCTGTGTACTATACCCCACACCTCACCCGTCTTTGATCATACCCCACACATCACCCATCTTTCTCGCACACTATTGATCAAGAGAGAGCGCAATAACTTCTCTCAATCAACAATTTCTTAAACTTCTTCAAATAAAATTTGATTAGGATGTAAATGATGATCAAACAAGCAATATCATAACATAGTTAATCGAAAAATAGCATGATTTTATCAAAACAAAATTAAATGAACATGTATTATTCTATAATGGTATTAATAAATATGTTTTTAACATTATTAATAATCTACATTGGTTATTAAAGATTCTAAATTGATGAAGAGTACAATTTATTTATCAATAACATAATACATATGAAATTCTGAAGTTATAATATAGTTTTATAAACAAAATACTACAACAGCAACAACAACAACAACCAAGTATTATCCCACTAAGTAGGGTCGGTTATATGGATTCTTCTACGTCATTGGGCTCTATCCCCTAGTATATCATCTATACTTTAATAAATTTTATCTTGTTTTATTATTGCTAACCAAGTGTTTTTTGGTCTTCCTTGTTTGATGTGCATATTTGTCATAGTTTCATCTTGCCTAATCAGAGCATTTATTGATCATCTAAATACATGTCTGTACTATCTTAAATGTGTCTATCAAAATTTTCCCTCAATAGATGCAATTCTGACTTTCTCTCTAATGCTCTCATTTCTTATTTTGCACATCCTCATAAGTCCACACATCCACCTTAACATCTTCATCTCTGCAACTCTCATCTTCTGCTCATATGTTCGAGTCGTTGGCTAATATTCAACGTTATATAACATAGTAGATCTAACTGCCGTTTTGTAGAACTTTCCTTTAAGTTTTAGAAGTATTTTACGATCACATAAAATACCCGACGCTCTCCTCCATTTCAATCATCCTGCTTGTATTTTATGGAAGACATCATTTTGTAAAAATGATCATAAATACTTAAAACTCTCAGTTTAGATAATTTGTCATCTCCTATCTTAACAATTATTTCATTACATCTAATATTACTAAATTTAAATTCTATATATTTTATCTTTACTCTACTAAACTTAAAACCTTTCACTTCTAGTGTTTCAAATAACATGCGCCACAATACTATGCTTTAAAGGTGTCCACTGAGTTCGTCCATGATAAATGTTGAAAGATAGGAACTTAAAGCTGATCTTTGTGTAACCGATCTTTATTGGAAATGTTTCGATTAATCCGCCTGAAGCCTTCACTTTGATCATTACATCCTCATACATATCCTTAATTAGTTCAATATATGTTACGCTAACACCTCTCTTTTCTAAATTTTCCATATAATTTATCTTTTATAAACAAATTACTAGTATAAGATATTACTAATCTGATAATAAATAGATATTATGTCAATATATTATGTGCTACTGATCTAATTTTATTAATTCTGTTAGTGATTATTACATTATGTATCATTGATAATGTAGATGCAATGATGATATTATGTCAAGTATATGCAATCCTTGTGATCCTTGAACATTCTAATATATGAATTCCTTTATATTATTTTTTTCTTTTTTTAATTTGGTATCTGATTAGATTTCACTAATCCTGATATATGAATTTCTTTATATTGTTTTTTCTTTTTAATCTTTTTATCTGATTAGATTTCACTGATGCAGTTAATCATTATTTAGATTTTAACCACTTGATCCTAGTATCCATATTGATAACAATCATGATTTCAACAATGGAGTATGGATTATGTCAGCCTAATTCGCCAATTCTAGTTTTCCCAAATGCAAAAGTATAGAGTACAAGTTACTTTTATACTATAACTACAAAATTAACATGCAGAAAGACAACCCTTATTCGTGAGCACTGATTGCAGAGGAGAGTAAAGAAGTGTAATTACAAGGGAATTGCTTATAGCAATCAGAAAATATTCTTTCTTGTATCTTTCATGTTAGTCGACCCCATCTAGTGGGATAAGATTTGGTGGTGGTGATTGTTGTTGTATCTTTCATGTGGTCAATCCAGCATAGCACTCTAATAAGCACACATCTCTATGACCATATGTTCAGTGTTAGTTTCATACACACACAAAACCAACTCCATATACAAGCATGTAAGGACATATCTACTAGGAATGGATAAAATGACAGCCTATAAAAGCTTTACTTAATATTTTAAATTTCTATTACAGGCAAACTGTTATAGATCAATCTGAAATACACATCTATATTATATGCAAAATTACCTAATCAATTAATAATAACATGTGTATAGGTACAGGGGGAACTACCTAGGATATTGTGAGAAATAATTCCACCCTTAAATTAACCTGATATAAGAGTCAAAGGAAGTTTCAATCCATCTCTTCACTGTGTGCTAGTTCCGAGGGGTTTCAAACCTTTGTTGAGGTTGATGTTTGCTCATTTCTTTTTACACGTGCCATTCTGTAGTTGTGTTCAGTCAGCACACTTCTCCTGTGCTAAGTCCTCCAGCGACTATCCCAGGATCTTCCACAATCACCGCCCTCCCATCTCCCCTGTGTCCTTTGTTTGAGGCCCTAAGGCCACCACAATCTTCAAGATGATCATCTAGGAGGGCTCATGTACCATGCGTCTTTGAGTTTCAAGGCAAGAATTTCTCTAATGTCAGCTCCACCTAGGTCCGACTATGTTAAATCATTCTCTAGAGTCCAAATTGCTTCCTTTGGTTAGCAACATGTGAGCTCTTCATTTGGCACCTTTTAGCTTGTGATTTCTTTTAGGGGTGATCGCGGATCAGGTTGGTTCAGTTATTAGGGTAAAAAATTATCCAGCCCTACTAGATCAGATAATACAATATCAAGACCTATATCTGGTCCTCTATCCGGAGGTTATTATGTATCAGATATCCGACGAGTTGTCAGTTATTTAGATATCCGACCCTATATCCAATGAAATATAAAATATAATATAAAACAACAAAAAAATAAAATATTTTAAAATGATAATAGACATTATTCATTATACGTTGTAGCAGCTAATCGCCAATAGCTGCTACAACGTGTAGCAGCTTATCGGCAGTAACTACTACAACATGTAGCAACTTATCGATAGTAATTGCTACAAGTAGGGGTGATCGCAGATCGGGTTGGTTCAGTTATTGGGATAAAAAATTATCCGGCCCTACTAGATCGGATAATGCAATATCAGGACCCTACATCCAGCCCTATATCCGGCGGATTTTTTTTTCGATTCGGTTCGGGTCGGTATAAGCGGGTTGGTTGGTTTGGCGGATTGACTGTTCACCCCTAATTTCTTTAATCAGCAACATCATCTTTCATCACCTGAGTCAAAATTGTTGTCAATTGTCTTATCTATGATCTAAAGGAAAGTGAGTGCCACCTTGTCTCTCTCAAGGCGCTCATAGGTTGAGTGCCTCTTCTGCCACAGGTTGTATCCCAAAGAACCAATAGCCAACTCAATTCACCATAACAGCTCATATTGAGCCTAGCCCAAGTGTCTTCATAGTCGTAGATCCAACCCACTATATTGGGTCAACACTTTCTTTTGTAACTTGTCACCTAAGAATGTCAACTTCCCAAGGGAGCTAACAGTGAGATCTAGAAGCTTAAGGTAGCCCATCTCTTAGGTACATGTAGCCTAATTCAGTTCCCTCATTGTTGATCAAGCAGACCACTCAAGTCTCCTTTGGTTTTAGGTTATTGTTGGGTGATCAAATTGAGATTCATATAATGTATCATGAACCATACTGGTAAATTATTGAATTGTGAATCATATCGAATTGTGATTAACAATATTTTAATAAAAAATTATAAAATATGTTAAAAACAAATCTACTTTATTTAGAATATTTTAATAGCTAAAAGTGTGTAAAATAATATAATAATTTTATTTAATAGCATAATAGAAATAAATGAAGTTAAGTATTTTATTCTATTAAGGATTGATGAAGCTTTCTAATCAAATGCTTTTAGAAAGGAAAGTTATTGTCAATAAATAGATAACTTAGGCATGATGTGGCTTCGATGTCGCCCTTACTATTATTCCATGTGTTAATTTGATAAGGCCTATTCTTCTCAATAATTGTTAGGTGTCGAACTCACATAATTTATCATCAACTCTGTGAATTTTTCGTTAATGCCATCTTAACTTTGAGATTTCACTTTGTTTCATTATTTAGCTTCTATTCTATAACATAAAATTCATCATTTTATCTTATTTTATGATAAATAAAATTTAATTTCTAGAATGTTTGGAAGTTAATTTTTTTAATAGGTTAAATTTACTTTCAGTTATTAAATTTAGAATTTAATAGTTTTACTTTCTTACTTTTCATAATGTTTGTATTAAATTGTACTAAGTTGATTCAACTCATCATGGTCCTTTTCACTTCCAATTCATATGTAAAACTCTTGTTATTTTATATGGGAACCATATTGTGTGCTACAAATTATGAATCTATAATTTAACAATTATTAGTACTTCACCCCAAGTGGCCACCTTACTTACCAATAGAGGTACTTTTACAACTTTTGGATGATCTCCCTAAATCTTAAACTCTGGATTGTGTGAACATATTTCTAGTAGTATATCCTCTTTCTCTACTCTTACACTACTCATACATCCTACTAATATCTAGTAATCGATCTTATTCATCAATTAAAAGCATTGGAGATTTTTTTCACTTATGTTGGGTTTGCCTTTGATATTTTATATAGTTTTCATTGAACTTATTGATTATCATTTGATTGTTTTATTACTTATATTTCTTTTCAAGGTTTGAGGATATTAGGCAATTAGCATCAAGCACGAGTTTTATAGGCTTTACCTGAATGAACCTCTAATGTTTTAAGTGTTCTTACCTACACTTTCCCCGCTCCATATTTGTAGTCATTTTAGTCATTTCTTTGTTAATGTTGACATAGTTCATAACCTAATCTTTAAGCTCTTAAATGTGAGTCGTCAACAAAATAAAATTAATAATCCGTCTCTAATAGTGTTCATAACCACACTTTGCTTTAGTTTAATTGAATATTTAGGGTTTAAATCGAGTTACTTCTACCTTAGTTGTTAGAATCATACGATTTATGATTTATATCATATGATAGATATAGTTCCTACATATGAATAAAAAATGAAAAGAATTATGATAATTCAATTCAATACCATTTGAAATGAATCTTATTTTATGCAATTCTAAAATTAAAAAAAACATTAAAAGTTAAATTTAACCAATAAAAAGAAATAAAAATTCAAATTGTGTAAAAACTATAAATTAGACTAAATTAATATAAAAAGAAAGAAAAATAATGAATTTCATATACAATATAAGGTCCAACAAAATGAAATTTAAAACTTGACCATGACATAGAAGAAAAAAATTGAGTCATAAACATGGTTTAAAATTTCGACCCATGCCAGAGCCTTGGCCTCAAACCGGAAGGATACAGTTTCGGTATTGTATCGTGTCGTGCCGATACAGTTTCGATACTTTGTTAAATATAAGTGTATATAAATTTTATTAATATTTAATTATTAAATATGCTCACTATTGATGTTATATTTTGAGATGTTGAGTTCATATTTTAATATTTTTACATAAGATAATGTCTATTAAATTTTTATAAAAATTATTTTAAAAATAAAAATAATTCTCAAAATTCAAAACTAAATTTAAAATTATAAAATCATTTGAAAGGCTTAAAGATAATTATAAAATTATTTGAAGGCCTTAAATTATTTTTTTAAATGTATATGTAAATTTTTAATTTTTTTTAATTTATTTGAAATATTTAAAAATTATATTTTGAATATATATATATATATATATATATATATATATATATATATATATTATTTTAAATTTACATTAAATTCAATATATATTAAAAAATTTAAATTATTTTATAAAATATTTTATTAATTTTTATAATTATTTAAAATTTGTATATTCTTGGAAAGCAATCTAGCAAGAAATAAACTCTTGTTGCTAGATAAAATGTGGAGGTAGAGTATATCCCCACAACAATAGCAACATGTGTAATTATTTAAGTTATGCAGCTAATGACTAAGATAGGGTAGACACCAATAGGGTTTATTGTAACAATCAAGCAACTACGCACATAGGCTCTTGACCAAGTGTTCACGGGTGCAAAACCATATACATTGATTGTAAAATCATAAGATAGATGGTGCAAACAAAGGAAATCATTACTTTATTTGTCAACTCTAATGATTAGCTAGTGGACCTATTGACCAAATCTTTAAAAGGTATAGAGTTAGTTGAGTGTATTTTTAAGAAGTTAGGTTCTACAATATATTCCAAGTGTCTTGAGGGGGAGGGGGAGTCGTATAAACAAGTTTATATAAATAATGGTTTATAACTTTATATGTAACATACCTTATTGACTCTTAATATCAAAAGAATGCAAGGAATTAACAGGCAATGTAATCGAGGATAAACCTGAAAACCATGGACAAAGACAACTGCATGTAGTATATGGCTGCTCTTATTTCCCATGCTGAACTTGGGCACTAAATTTTCTTCCTCAGTTACTGTGGCATCATTCTGATCCAAAGAAAGCTGTGATGAATTGTTGGGAAAGTTAATAACATGCTGTTCTACAAGAACAACAGGTACTCGTGAAGGATCACGAAAAATTTGCATGTCTTGAATATATAGGCCATTGATCTGCACACGACCTATGAAATTTAGAAAATTCAGGTAAAAGTTATCATATTACCAATTAAACAATTATGATATCTCACTTTCATTTGGTTGATACTTTTCCGGTGAAGTTCCGCACGTGCCACTGCAATTTGAGTTGGCTGCACATAATGGAAAAGGAAAACTTATTTTCCTTTGTAGTTTAAAAATATTTCTACAAAATAATCTGCATGTTATACAAGTCTGATCAAGTTAAATTGACATTGAAAAGCATACTTCATCACTGGACTTTCTTGGACCAACATTTCCAGGTCCATTATGGTGAGAAGAATCATCAGCTCCACTTTTCAAGTAACGGTGGGGAACTTGAGTTTTCAGATGAACCATCCATATTGACCATTCAGCCTTGCGTCCCATAGCCCAAGTATCATGGAGATGTTCAAGTATGGAAAATCTATTTTTCCTAAGAGTCAAAAGAAAACTACCTTATTTGCTGACTTAATGTAGCAACCATAGTTAACAGAGTACCCATTGTAATGTCACATCATATTTCCAGGCAACATGCAATATAAATTGGTGAAGATTAACTTCATAATCTAATCATTAAAATAAATTTAGACTACCAATTATCCATTTGAAATTTTTTCTTACTTTCTACATGCTATAGAATCTGTAAGTATCACAGAGTTATCATCTTTGCTAATAATGATGTTTACACATGTTCACCACTATTGTTCAACACCATTGTAACTTTCAAATCTTACTTACCACTGAGCATTTTCAAATAGCATATTCATGACAATTATAAAAATGCAAAATCCAAAAATGTGTTGGATCATTTCATTCAGGACATGCAATATTCTGTAATTCATACCTTAAATTACTCAAAAAAAAAAACTACATTGCTTGCTTACATAGGTGAACAGAGAACATTATCAATGAAAGGCATTTACATCATCAAATTCATACCTCCACAATCATTCCAAAGATCAGAATGTAATACTCACTATATTAATTCATGAGGAGAAGAAAACCCATACCTATGGAATTTCAAAAACGTACTCCATAGGAAAGACAGATGGCTACCCAAAGTGAAACATACATTCAACAGTTCTTCCTTTGACAGAGAGCAGAGCTTGACATCATTTCCAAAATCAGCTGTATTGTCTGATTTCTGCATAATCAATTACAAGCATCAATTGTAAACGAACCTTAAATGATAAATTATGTTGGTTAAATGACCAAAATTCCAAAATTCACAAGGAAATTCACTACATAAGAACAAGCTGAACAAGTACCTCCAAAATATTTTGTAGCATCCCAGCCAAATGTCCAACACCCATCTTTGACCTATAAAGGCCCCCATCACCGGTAGATAAATCAGTTTTCAATGAAGAACCAACAAACTCAAATCTACCAAGATTCAGGTCAGCATCATGAAAATCATCAATAGGTTGACCTATTGTGCTGCTCAAGTTTTTCATTTCTTCCAAAATCATCTCACGAGAAACAAACAGGGACTTCACAGTCTCAATGGCTATTGAGCACCAACCATGACCTAATAACTGACATGTCATAAAAAATTAGCTATATGTAAAAGGTTGACAGCATAACAGGTATAAGATCAAGTTAATTCAGTAGTGCATGAGGTTATTCTAATTTATTGATCAGTGCATGGAATAATAATCAAGATATCTCATCAACTTCATAAACATAAATATGCAACAAAATATCAACAAGTGAGAGAGATCTGCAATGCTCAGGAATAACACATCATTAAATACAAATTGAATGTCTAATCCAACATAATTGGTTGAAAAAAAAAGGCAAGTTAAATTTCACTAGGTATGCATCAACTGCAGATTCAGGAGGATAAGTGGCCAAAATTTTAATTACTTCATTGATATTATCAAGAACAGAAGCAACAGAAACACCATCCAATTTTTAGAATCAGGATTTTAAGAATGTCATTTATTGGGAGGCATCCCTAGTATCCATCCAATGAATCATTGAATCACTACTCATTGGTGCACAGGAGAGATACAAAAGACATCCTATATTTGAATTTTAAAATGTTCCTTATGTGCTAGGGACATTCAGTATCAATAAATCCAATCAATCACCATCTCATTAGTGCATAGAATAAGGGGGGCAAGTTGGAACAAAAAAAAGGGTAGCCCGATGCACGAAGCTCTCACCATGCGGGGTCCGGAGAAGGATCCATTATACGCAGTCTTATCCTGCTTTTTGCAAGATGTTGTTTCCATGATTCGAACCCGTGACCTTTAGGTCACAAAACAACAACCTTACTGATGTGTCAAAGCTCCCCTTCAAGTTGGAATCACAATTTAAAAAAAAAAAAGAAACAACATCCAGAAGGTTTATGGTTCAGTCACTGCATAATGTATATAGAAGGGTGATGTAATACAAGAACACTATGATAAGAAATTAATGTAGTACAAAAAGGCTCTAATAGCAAATTGAATCAAACTCAATTACAAAATAAGTTGTATCAAACAAACAAATTAAATTTTTAGCATCAAGTTGAAATCGAATTGGGTTTAAAATAAACTCATTGAGTAGTTGTAATGATTAGAACCATGTGGGTTTCAATCTGGGTCGATTTAAATTTATTTTTGTCACTTTAGAGCCAAATAAATTTCTAAATATGGATAGTTCAATTTAAACGTGTCACGACGAGTTAGTGGATTTTTGAGGAGTTGGAGATAGTTCAATTTAGTCAACAACTCCCAAGAAGTGTCTAAAGCCACTCCAACGGTCAACTGTTTCCTCCATCAGTCGGTTGCCTTCTTGAAACATTCATTATATCAAATTAACCATTTCATTATAACCATCCAACTTCTATCAATCGACTGCTTCTATCATTAGTTGAGTGTTATCAACGCTTATCTATTGTTACAATAAATTAATCGTTCCATTACAACAAATTAACTACTATTTCAATCGATTCAAGTGATCATCAGTCAATTGCTTTTCAAGGGACGACCAAATAGAATGTTTAAAACAAATAGAATATTTCCGACTTGTCTGCACTTAACAATCTTGACTAATAATTTCAATTCAGTCGACTAGAGTAGTGACCAAGTCAATTCTAAAACTTTGTTCATGCCTAATCTAGCTCTCGATTCCCTATAATTACATGTTCACTCCATTCATTGTTGCATAAATAAAAATTGTCAAGCCACTAGAGAGAACCCTTCTAAAGGACCTTATATGGAATCTTCTTCGCCTTGCCAATCCTTCCATCAGCCAAGACTTTGTCTTGCCAAGTATTTGATCATCATTGATCTGTTGAGACTTATTCTAACCAACTATTTGATCACCCTTGATCTATCAGGACATCCAATCACCCTTTAGTTTGTGACCTACTCCTGCATACACTCGTCACAAGCTAATCAAGCGCATTTTCTGACTTAACCTTTTGCCAATATCAAAACTAATTGCATTGACAAAAAGAAGTAAAAATAAACTCAATGATAAGTTTCATCAATTGAAAACTTATTTAATCCCTTGCCAAATTTCACACTATTTTGCCTTACTCCACATTGAATTCTCCCTCTAATTGTTGTTGAATTCCTCTTTTATGGATATTTTTTACGGTTCTAGGGTGGTGAAAAACACTTGATGAATCTAAGTCATAAACCATCTTGTAGTATGTTTTTGTACCTTTAAACAACCAAACAAACTTGAGACGCTTGCATAAAACCCTATCTCTTAGCTCTCCGTAGCATCAAAAATCACATCAATTCAAGTACATAGAGAAACTTATGCACAAAACATCAAGGAGAATTCAAACTGAGTTTGCTTTTCATAAATGCATCATCAATCCCTAATTTTAGGGGGTTTTACTTAAGATCAACCAAATAAACAATAAAATTGATGTACGATCTATGCTAAATTAAAAAATGACATCAATGATCAATTATAATTTATGTGTGTCTTTTCTGTTCACCTACTTAGTGATTTTGTGTTCACTCTGTTTTCTATAATTTTATGCTCACTTTGTGTTTGCTT
Source organism: Zingiber officinale (assembly GCF_018446385.1). NCBI lineage: Eukaryota > Viridiplantae > Streptophyta > Magnoliopsida > Zingiberales > Zingiberaceae > Zingiber > Zingiber officinale. The sequence goes on along the minus strand of NC_055989.1, from coordinate 137,297,321 downwards.
AGCCTCCATTTTCGTAGGAGGACAAGCATTTAGGGTCCTAGTCGACTTCAGCCAAAGTTAGAGTTGTTCAGAAATATGTTCTAAAAATAAAAATGGATTTTGTCAAATGATGATTTCGTCCATTTACATTTGTTTTAGCAGTTTATTTACACATGATTTAGTGTATCTTTCATATATATACGAAATGATATTTTTCTTACAACAATTTTATTTCTTATATGAGATATTCTTTCTTATACTTGAACCCTATTATGTTACATTGACATATGAATACAATGCATAATTGCCTTGTCAGTCATATGTTGATATATATTTTTTTTCTCCTTTCCTGTCATGCTTACTGTTATGGCTTTCTAGTGAATTATCGCTGGGAGGGGTACCTCCTTATGCATGGTGGCATTTCCCAAGTCATCACAAACTTGGACATGCTTGGCTCGAATTAGTTAAGCATGCATAATTCTTATGCTGCTGTAAGTGTACAAAATAAAATCTGGTTGTATAAGCTACACAAATAGTCTTCAAAATAATGCTATTGATATACAGAGACTACACAATTGAGAAACAAATACTCCTTGATCTGTATACCAGTAGAAAAAAAAGATAAATTTTGCATACAAGGAAATAAAGATAATTTGGCAGTTTACAGAAAACTAATAAGCAAGTGAAAAGTCTATAAATACAAACAGTGTGAAGATAAATTTGGCATACAAGGAAATAAAGATAAAGGGTTGCACTTCCACCAAGTAGTGTAGAATTTAAGGAAAATTTATGCTAATAGGAACAGTGAGGACATAATGATCTGCAAGTAAATTGAAAGATCACATGAAAATATGAATTTATTGTTCAAACTTTACAAACACTTACCTGATCAGCTTCATCGTAACATTCTTGAGCAAGTGTGTCCACCTTTGGAGACTTGCTAATATATAAAAACTCAAATGTCAAGAACACTAGTTAATTTTAGCAAAATAAGGAAAGAGAAAGAAATTGAGGCTTTTATAAACCTTGGCACCTTCTCACGTATGCTGGTAGCAGATTTCAGGAAAACAATATGGATACTTAAATCAATAAGCACCGAGTTAAAAGCATCAAAATGAACAGGACAATATGCATGAAGACCAAGAAGTGCCTTAGGAGGGATTCTGAATTCATGGACTGAAGTTGGAAGCATAACTAAAGGGGCTTGAATATCTTGACTGTAGAAGAAAAGATAAAAGATAAAAAATAGTCATAAAAAATCATCAAGAACAAAAAACCAAGTGATCAATGGCACAAGAGTTTTTATAGAGTGAAAAATGTTTGCTTACCAATTTTCCAATAATGGAGCATACATAAGTTCAAACTTCAAAACTATTGCAGTGTTTAGCGGTCTCTGGACATTAAAAGCAAAAGATGATGGTATTGACAAATTAAATATTCCCTAAAAATGTGCAGGTTAAAAAGGAGGCTAACCTCATCTTTCCCTATTGCAAAGTTAAAAGACACCATGACCGATAGATGAACATCCTGTCTAGAATATTTAACTATGAATGACTGGGTGCTGAAGCTGTGCTCTGTATCGTCAATCCTCCAAACAGGAAATATATTGTCTGGTACTATATTTGGGGCTGTACAGTTGACTTAGGATGTTAAAAAGTGATGCCCATAAATATTCACAGAGCATGCAGCAAAAGAAGAGTATATAAATATCAGGACTTTAAGGATATACTATAAATATGTAAATATCAAAATTGTAAGGATATACTATAAAGATGTTGAAACACATCACTAAGGTCACAGTGTTTGATGGAAAGTACATATGAAACCTATTTGGTTTGCATTTTCTAAACTGTACTCCAAAAGTAGATGTTAACATTAAAATGACTCCAATGAAGCAAACTGAAGTCAGTTTTTTTGGTGCACAAGATTAAATGGTTTTGTTTCTAATTCCATTCATATGAACCTTCAGATCCCCTCATATCCAACAGTGGCAAAATTTTATAGGGATATCAAACTGCAAAATCAGCAGAAATTTTTCTCCAGAGACTTAAACAGTTTGATGATATAGAGGAAATATGATGCAAGAAAAAGATTCATGTTTTGAATTTAAAATTCTGATTTTTAAGTTGTTTGGCAATTATTGTGTTTGGTTAGTTATCTTAATTTGATAGCAGACGTATTTTTCCTATTTTAGTCAGGATAGTCTTTAAAAGTTGTTGACTCTATATATAATATCCAGTTTTCAATTAACAAGAGTTCTGTTCTATTCTCTGTGAGACCTTCATTTGTGTGAGGTTGATTTCCTGTTCATGGCATGCTACTCCAAAATAATTCTTATCCCCGTGTGAGAAGGCAGCAAAAAGTTGGTATGAACCACCCATTATGAGGGAAACTGATGATGAGCCAAAGGACTTTCTCTGAACTCAGAAATTTACTGTCAGAAGAATTCTCAGCATAAATAAGATGAGGCATTTAGCTACAAAGAAAAGCTTCTGGTGAACAAAAACAAGTATAAACTCCATGCTCTGATGCTTTCGCTAAAGAATTTTGCATTGTTGTGATGTCATACAACAAGAACAAGAACTTTGCAAGTGGTTTAAGGATTTCCACTATTCGTCCATATCGCCTGAAAAAAATTTGGATTTATTTCCATGTGTGCAGTGCAAATACATCTTCAAGAATACAGGACACTTATGGCACTACATTCTGAAGCAACCAATTTGTTAAAAATGTGAGTTTTGTCAGAAGTTTAATAAGGTAATCCACCATACAGTATTAGAGTTGTCATCTTTAGATTGTATTTGGCATTTTCACCGGTGGAGAGCTACATTTCAGATCCTTTTCCATGGGGAAAAAGACAAAAGATGTTTCTAATTATGGGAGTTGATTATTTTTCTAAGTGGGTTGAGGCAACCTAGCCAAGAGTATTACAACAAAAACAGATGGAGGATAGAGAATTTTATGTGGAAAACATCATAACAATCTTTGAGCTACCCAAGATACTAGTAACTGACAATGGGACTTGGTTTAGTAGTGTCAAGTTCAAGAAATGTTTGGAATATGAAATTGGCTTGAGGTTCTCCTAAGTAATATATTTGCAAAATAATGACAGATAGAGGAAGCCAACAAATTGTTGCTTGTTAGATGCTTTAAAAAAAGGATAGTTGACTTCCCAACTAGTTGAGTGAAGGCGTTTTCATGAGTACCTAGGTTGTCCAAAACCATCTTGAGGACAAAAACAAGAGAATCACCTTTTATGGTCTTAGGTTCGATGGCGATTTCTATGCAAAAGTGATAGTGCTATCGTATACGACAGCAGACTCCACTCAGCAAGAAGCAAATATGAATTCACAGGTATACCTTAGGACATGTAATGTAGTTCAAGCAAACTAGCTCCAAACTTATAATCATAATGTTAAGAAAAGCAAGTTGAAAATGTATCTAAGAAAAATGTCCTCTTTCAAAAATAAAACAAATCTTGTTAATAATGCATACAAGAAGAATTAAGTTCTAGATTTTAGAAGAGATTGCTTTGGGATGATCTCCTCTTTAGGAGAAATTGTTTTAAGGAAAAAATAAAATTGATAACTTTTTTATTTTAGAGTGTTAAGAAGTTTTTGTAAGTTTTAATTTAGAAGGTAGAATAGTTTTGGTAAGAGTTTAGTTATGTGGATTTCATAATTTACATTTTATTATTCAGTAGGTTGTTAGGATTGAAGTCTATAAAAGAGGTCACTTTTAGTGTCTATCATCTTTCCATGTAATACTCTTTGTTTAATCTCTGTATGAGATACTTTCATCTTTGTGTGTAAGATCTTTTTTATAAGGCTATTATTGGTTTGGATTCCGTCCAGTAGTGATGAAATGCATGAGACTAGGATTAAGGAATTGGAGGTAGAGAATGAAACTCTAAGAAGCCAAAATGAATCTCTAAAATTAGTCTTAGAAAAGTTTACTATAGGATCACAATCATTAAAATTGCTAATTGGTAGTCAAAGAGATAACTATAGCAAAAATGGCCTATAATTTAAAGGATACAAGAAAGAAAAGACCTATTTTTAGTAGAAGACATGGCACACTTAGAACAATAGCAAAGAAATGGATACCTAAGCAGTATCTGATTAACCCTGTTGGACCCAACATGTATTGGGTATCAAAATCTATACTTAATCAGTAAATGACCCAGTCAACCATATTGGAACACATCTGCTAATCATTGTATGTTTGACATGGCATAAGTATGAAAAATATTCTCAAAAATATTGCTATAAAATTCATGATTTGAAAATTTATTACACAAGATAGTTTTTAATTGTTTCCAAATTGAATTTCAACATGATTTTAAAGTGGCAAGTATGACATGATCTAAATGTTTTTCACGGATTTATAATCTTGGAACAGTTTAGGTGGTAGTCCTAACAATACAGGTTGACTTGGTGAAGGGTTAATTTAGCTTTGTGTTTATCTTACTTGTGTGATAAGTTGTGCAGACCTAATAGGTATACAGGTTGACTTGACGAGGTTAAGGACTCAATGGCTCAAGGTCCATAAGATCGAAGAAGGATGGCGTATCCGAGGGACTGCAAAACAAGAAGCATTGGAGAATGGCAAGTAGAGGAGGAAATATATGTAAGCAAAGGCGAGAAGGATGACTAAGGAGACACTACGGGCTCAGAGCATCCGAGGGATGCAACTTGATGGTAGAAGACCTCAAGGTTTGAAAATACTCCATGTAAGATAAGTGAAGTGGCCAGTATACATGGGATGAAGGGTAAACTAGTAATTTTAGGTGGATTCAATCTTAGAACTAGTCAAGATGTCAATCTACTGATAATGAGATTCAGTTAACTGGTAATCGAAATATTCATATACCCCAAGTTAGGTTTGTTTGGGGTATTATGGTTGAATCAATCGACTAATGGATAAGGATCAACCGACTATTGATTATCAGACCTATCAAATGAATAGAAGGTTGGATAGTTGACTAGCCAAGTCGACTGAGGTTCGTTTGAAGAAACAAGAATGATTCTTAGTCAACTAGAGCAGTCTACTGAATCTCATTGGAAGACCACAAAATGTCCACGAGTTAACTTATGGTTCAGACCAGTTGACATTGCAACAATCAATTCAAATAAAGCCGAAGATGAAAAGATCAACCATATGATGTGGATAAGATTTCAAGATCAATCAACTAATGAGAAGCAAGCAATCAACACCAGATCATCCAACAGAAAGATTCAAACTAAAGGTTATACGTAGGACTTGGGGGGGCTGCAAGAATACAAAGCATTGATTTGAAAATCACACCCACGCTCAATTTTCTTAAACCTTCACTGTCTTTCATTCTACTTGTATTTGTCAATTTATTATTGACTAATTGTAAGAGGTTTCTCCACCTCCGGTGATTTACTAAAAAGGGAAAAGATAGTGGATATTGTGAGCATAGGTCATGGACATACCAGCCTAAGGGCTATGAACCACGTAAATTAAAGGTGTCACTCTGGTTTGATTTTCTAGTTGTGTTCTTACTTTTGTTGCTCATTAATTTATATATAACACTAGCGAGTTTTGATATGCACCCTCCTCTACCACACTGGCATCCCGATCCTACAGTTATATTGCTAGGACATGGAATAGAAATTGAGTTTTTGAAAATTCTCTTTAGGTTGTGTGATGCAATCCCCTTATGATGTGATGCCTGGGAGCCCTTAGGTGTGATACCTAAGTTTCTATAATCTTTCTACACTTCTTACCACTTAATTTCAAATTCCTACTCCACAAACCTTTCAACATTCAATCTCTCTTATTTTGTTGCATCACTCTCACCTTGACCGAGTTATATACACCTTGGTCAACCTCATTCCACTTTAATTGAGCTTCTTGCAGTTCAGCTGAGATTACTCAAACACTGATCTTGCTTCAGCCAAGCTCCTCACATCTTGGTCCCTAACCAAGGTTCAAGCCAACAAAAGTGATTGGTAGACTTCTATATTTGTCGTAATTTTCCCATTACAATGACACAACAAAACATGAGGTAATTCAATGGGAGCATATCTTCCATCTCAATCAGAAACTCGAACTGAATACAAACTCTTTTAGGAAAAATATTCACTAAGTTATTGTCAAACACAAACAAGTTCAGCACCATTCAACCATTGCAAGCCTTGTCAAAAAAAGAAAGTTATGCTAAAAACAACTAAAATCCTAAAGAATATAGAGAACAAACTATAAGGACAGTTTCTCAAGACAAGGAGGGCCTGACCGTCTCCTTTCCTGACAAAAACTAAAAACAAAATTGTACCTTCATATTGAATAACTCTAGATGGAGTCCCATAAGAATGCAGGGCGGAATCTTCTCTCATCGCACTTATCTTTATTTGATACCATCTGCTTTTTCAAATAAATTAGCATCAAGTAAAATTGACTCAAAACCAAGATGATCCAGCTCGTTTTTTTTCCCCTCCTGCCATTGAATGTAAACAGGAAGAAGGAACTAGAAGATTACCCCTGCTGAAAGAGATCGAGGTTATGGAAGCGATGAATGTAAATGGCGATCTCATGGACGGTCTCCAGCATGTCGATAGGGATGAACAGGACTCAACGCGATCGCGTAATCTCGTAGAGGATGGTCAATGGGGTTAGGGCCGTGAGGCATCTAATCCTCCGAAATGCAAGTGATCAAAAGAACCTAGCATGCCTCATCTCTGCACCCGGCTCTCATATTAATAATTAATTCTCCTGATCCATCTTCAAGTCAAGGATTAGAGTAATGTGGGATCATGGAGCCATTCCAGGATTCCTCACTTCTCTAGGGTTTCGGATATGATCGGAGGCGGGGACGGAGGGCGCGGAAGGGAGAAGACGTAGAAGGCGGGTGTTCTATCTCCTTTTAGGCGATGGAGAGACGGGATTGTTTTCGTTTAGCGTCTATTTTTATTATTTTCTAGCAATTTTCTTTTAAAAAATTCTCGTCTCCGCAATATTTTTCATCGAAAGAAAAATAAAAAATATATTTTTATAAAATTTTAAATAGAAAAATTATCCTCATTAAAAAAATACATTTGGCAGCCCATTTCTTAATTTTAATTTTTTTTTGGCTGCAATTGTTAGATATTATACCTAGCAAATGATATTATTATATTTTTTTTACCTGGAGGGGCCGGCTTTTTCTAAGTTAAATAAGACTCTCTTGTGATAATTGTTTCCTTTTTGTTTTTCAAAAGCACAAAAATTTATAAAATCTTTTAATAGAGTCTAATCCATCTTCATCAATATCTAGTCCATGGCCAGTCTCCAGAAAATGGCCAGTCTCCAGAAAATTAGAGGTCTTTAGGTTAATTTTCAGATAAAAGTCTTATATAATAATTTTTTATTAAATATAAAAATATTACATATGAATAATAGAGGCCTCTAAAATAGGAGGCCCTAAGCAATCTTAAAATCGGCTCTGATCGTCAGCGGGACGTGTTCACATCACTCAACGAATATGTTGAGATTATCGAATGGGTCGGCTACCCGAACTTGAGTGGGAGTGTTCAAATATGTGTCGGCTTTAGATTTCATGATTGCGCGACAGTTGCATAAATCAAAGGGATGCAGATGGAAGAGATACGTCCTTCGGGAAAAAAAAAAAAAAACAAGAGATAATATTTCACTGTTCTCCTCCCTTTATAAAATAATGATGTCAATACCTATACTGTACAATGATTCAGCGACCTTCATCATTTGTAAGACATCTAAAGAACTTAGTTATAATTTTAATAAATTAACGGATAAATTTTTTTAATGAATAATTAATTTAAGAACAGTAAATTTATGAGTATGTGAACCCTTCTTATTTTTTTTTTCTAATGATCGATAATAAATAAGACCTAACTTGAAAATCCTACTAGGGTTCGTCTCAACCCCGAACTAATATTTAGATAGATATGAACTCAATGTAATAAATTATATATTATTATTAAAAATATATATAATAAATTATATATAATAAAAAATCATTACATTATATTATATCGTTCAAAAAAATGAAAAGAAGAAACGAAAGTCTTACCTTTTTTTTTCAGAATCTCAACTAATTCCAACAACACAAAAATAAATAAATAAATAAGAGAGTGCTTCTAAATAAATAAGAGAGCTGGTCAGTTGAAAAATAACAAAGGGCAGAAGTAGAAGGACTGTCGCTCTTGAGAATTAGAAAAAGAAATGAGATTTGTTGTTGTCGAAGACAATGAGAAAAATAACTAAGTTATGATTAAAATGGAAAAAAAAAAAAAACCTAAGGCATAAACAAAAAAAAAAAAAAAAAAAATTGAGCATGGAAAGATTTGCACATGAAATACTGGGAGCGAGACTGCATGCAAGATCATAAAAAATTGAAAAAAAACACAGAGAGAATAGATTTTTTTCAAAAATTCCAGAACTCTTTTTAAATCGATTTGATCCAGTTAAACTAGTTCATAATCAGGGCGGATCCAGCGGAGGACGGTATCAACGGTCGCCCCCTCTATCGGCTAAGAAATCCCTAGTATTATGGGATTCTATCGATAGAGATAGATATTGTCTCTTATTCTACATAATAATCGTTCCTCCATGTTTAAATTTCTGGATCCGTGATCATAATTTAATCAAATCAAATCTAAATCAATCCCAATTTAGATCAACATATTTTTTATTTTAGTGTCTATCTGGTGAATTTTATTCGATCTCAATCTAATTTTAAATGTATCTTCATTTCGTACTTAAAAAAATTTAATACTTAATAAAATTAATACAAATAATTTTGAAAAAAAGCTGGGATATAGCCCCTATCGATAATTCATTATTTTGTTATCAATAGTATAAAAGGGTTATTTTTAATTAAAAAAATAACTAATTTAAATGATAATATAAAAAATTAATTTTATTATTAAAAATATCTAATTTAAATTTAAAAATAAATATTAATATTATGAAAAATATCTAATTTAAAAAGTAAGGTTATTTTGTAACTTTATCTATTTAACCTTCATTCCCCTTCCTTTTCTCCCAAACAAAGTAACACATATTAGGTTAATGAACCTTCCCTCCCTCCCAAATAAGGAAAAATTAAATACTTTATGCCCCCTTCATTCCCCTTTCGTTAATGAACCTTCTCTCACTTCATTCAAACAAAGAGTTACTGTTGACAATTTGTATCATCTATATGGCAAAAGATTGATAAAAGATAATTCTTTCATTCTGTCCCCCAAAACCAACATTTATCATCTAGCCACTCCTCTTTCGTCAATTGTCAATAAGATAATTGAACGGTCAAACGAGCTAAATGAGAATGGAGTGATGCTTCCCTTGTTGCGGCGGCTCTGACTTTGTTGGCCCTTGAGCGATGGATCATATCTTGGTGGTGCCAAATCAAGACCCTATTAAACACATGGAGGGGTTAGGACATTGCGAAGGAAGCTGGACAGTAGCGATGAATGCTCATTCTTACCAAATTCAGGACATGACAAATTTGTTTGAGGGAGGAGCCTAGGTTCTCATGATGAAGAAATCAGAGCATCTAGGTGATTGATCGATGAATCTTGTGGCATAGGATTAAGCTCGACAAGGGAAACTTCTGAAGAGAAGTAAGGTGTCACCTTTGGGGAGAGGAGGTTGTTGTAGAGGGAATGCAAGAGGGGAAGGTAGGGACTAGGATTACTTGTTTAGGAGTAGTAGTCGATTCATGAAGGACCTCAGTAGGGTGCTCGGGAGATGTGACACATATTGTAATGGTGGTAAAAGGTAATTTATTCGTCCCAGCGCCTTCGTCAACTCATTTCCATGTCAATATGGAAGGGATAAATTACTAACCTTGGATAGTTAAATAGCGCATAAGTGAGGGCAAGCATCAGGCTACTAACCAAAATTTGACTTCCAAACTTCATGATAATAATATCACTATATGCTAGCCAACTGTCCATCTTGAAAGGACAACTCATATTAAAATGGACACTTAGAATGGCTGAAGAGGATGAATAAAGTACTTGCAATTTTAAAAAAAAAATATCTCTTGTTAAATACTTAACAAAAGTCACACACATATTAGAATAAAAATCATATGCAAGAAAGAAGAAACATAGTATTTTACTTTATTCACAACTCTCAAGGTTTACCGCTTCAAGGAATATACATAATGTCACCCACTAGCTATCTTTTATATAATGCCAGAGCTAACCCGGATGATCTACCTTTGCTGATCCCTTGCTATGGGCTATCAGGGTAGACACCGTCGCCTCACTCCTGGGCTTCTCTTGCATTGTTTTTCTTCTTTTTCCCACAATAAAATAGGTTCATTACAAGCAAAACAAGTAATAGCATTAGCACAAGTTTTCTTTGATTTGAATTTTCTCACATGTTTATCTTTATTGAGGTATAATTTTTTTCTCTACTTTTTCTAACATAGTATGTTTTCTTAGGTCTTACTGTTTTATAGTTTGTTACAAAGTGTTTTGATGCTCTTGGTGGAATGTGTCTATTGTTAGTTCATGTTTTGGATTGAGAAAGACCATATTGTTGAGAGGTGTAAATTTGACTATAGAATCCATATTGTTAATTTTTAAATTATTTTTGTATATGAATGTAGGTACATGATGCGGTGATGATGAGGAGCCCCACCTCGCGGCAACGGTAAAGGTCAAAGTCAAGGCGGCCAACGCGCAGATAGCATCGGTCGATCGGGCGAAACATGCCCCGACCAGGGAAGAAGGTCCCGATCCGTCGCCACCTTCGACAAGGGGGAGGAGTCCAACGACTGACGCTCAATGGATTATTGGACGCCGAACGGAGGAAAAGACGAGGTGCAGAAGCTGGGTCGACCGTCTTCCCCGCTTGGCCAGACAACAGAGCTTGACATTGGTAGAGTTCAACTTTAGCTGAGTGGCTACCCCGCTCGGCCTGACAGCAGGTCTCCGCAATGGCAGAGTGGAACTTCAGTCGAGTGGACACACGCACAAGAGTAGCGAGGTTCTGGCTGACCGGACGGGACACCTGAGCGGCGAATCCCAGTTGAGTGGTCAACCTGCTCGGCCTACCAGTACACTCCCTTTGATATCCATCAACATCCTTTTGGGAGTTGGTGTCGTCGACATCGGGTATGGACAGCCAGAAGATCGTACGGCAGAAGCTTCCACTATCACTTCAGAGATATGCTCGGCCCGTTAAGATATTGTGTCAGGGACACTTTACTGACAAGTCTTTTCAAAGAAAACTTTGAGAAGCATGCTCACCTTGGGAAGCGTGCACGCACGCTACAGAAACTCTATATAAAGGGGGATCCAAGCATCGGCGGAGGTACACAATACGTGAGACATTGTGCTCCCTACTGTTCATTTTTGCTCCGCCTTCTGCTTTATCTCCGATGACTGACTTGAGCATCGGAGGGTCAATGTCGGGGACCCCCTTCCATGGCTCAACCTGACATAGTTTGTGTTGCGGGTCTGAGCGGAGTCTACAAGCGGTCAGTGGGAGCGCCACATCCCCGGCTTTCCATCTCTTCGATTTTCGGACAAGATCATATTTGGCACCGTTAGTGGGAATGTCACTTGCATCCGAGCCGAGAAGATGGAGGATGATGGACGACTCACCACCGTGACGCTCACCCAGGAAGAGCTCGACATGCTCATGCAAGATCGAGCGGCAAAGTTGAGCAAGCAGCAGCAACAACAAACGTTAGCCAATCGGTAAACATCGCAGCCTGTAACATCGGTGGTTGGGAGACGAGTGGGGCAGGAAGACCGAGCGGAGCAAATCTCTATATGGGGGCAGAATAGAAGGCTGACCAACACACAGGGGGAAGCGCCGCCCGTGCCGATCTCCTTTCATCGCGCCTTGTTCTAAACCCCCTCAGAAATAGCCTAGGCGAATCAAAAAGGGGGATTGTCTTCAGATGATGCTCTCGTTCGGGATGCACGAAAAGACAAGGCGTCACGAGGTAACGTGTCACCCGAACGGATCAATCAGCAGTTCTCCGAGGAGATCTTACAAGACCCTCTGCCCAGACACTATATCCCGCTGGCAATCAGGACATACAACGAATCAACTGATCCAGATGTTCATCTGGATAGGTTCGATAATGAAGCAACGCTGCACCAGTATACAGATGGAGTGAAGTGCTGAGTCTTTCTCACTACTCTCTCCGGCTCGACGTGGCGCTAGTTCCGAAGACTACCGGACGACTCAATACACAACTTCAAGGATTAAATATTCTCACTGATATACTTATAAGACAAAACTTATCTTTGGAATCACACTTCCTTAAGCTATTGGTAAGCATAGAAAGTTTACTTACAAAATAACTTCAACATCAACAAGTGTTATCAGAAATACTGTGAATCTTAGACTACTTAAAAGCATCCTAAAACTTAGTCACACAATCCTCTAAGGAAACCAAGAAGTTTGAAACTGAGTTTAAACAATTATTACTGTAGTCAAAAGAAGTCACAGTAAGTAACAAAACTCAATTATATGAAAAATTAGATATGTTACATCAATTACTTGAAGAATTGAAATATAAATTAACAAACTCAAATATGAAAATTCTCATTACGAAGAAGTCATAGAATATACAAAATAATTTTCTACTATAAAGGAAAGACGACTATTGTCAACCTGAACTTATGAGAAAAAGTTATCAGATTCAAGTACAACAAAATAACACTATAATAATCCTATTTACTTTATTACATTACAGATTAATTTTACTCGAAATAGAACTTTTCCAAGTAGAACAACATACATTGGGAGGATTTCACTCAAGTGCTTTTCAAGATGTCTTTGCCAAAATAAATAAAGATTTAAGTCAGTTATATTTAGGAAAATCTATTCCGAAAACTACACCAATTATTTCTAAATTTTTAACTTATAAACAACCAGATAAATCTCATAAAAACTGAAGCTTTTACTGGTCCTTCACATTCAATTTGTTATACAGAAACTAATACCACTTCTTGGCTAGATTCATTAACCAAACGAAATAGTACTTCAGCATTAGGACCTCATCGTTTAGAAGAAATTATAGATGTGGATAAAGATTTAACAATCTTTTCCAACGAACAATTAAATACTTTACAGGATTCAACGGGAGAGGGTTCACCATGCTTCAGAGCGCTAACTTCAGACGGATAGGCAGAAAGAATGGCAGAAATAATAGGGGTAGAAAGGAAAATAGCATAGTTCTTAGTAAGTAAAAAGACCCGGTTAAGGGAGATAAGAAAGTTAAGGCCTAAAATGAGCAGAATAATTTTATGTGGCATAGGCCGAGTCCATAACTGGGAAAGAAGTAAGGGAGAACTAAAAACACCGCAATTAGTAAAGAACCATAAATGGATATTTTTGATAAATTTATTGCAACTAAGTTATTGGCCATCAAATTGGATACTCAAAAGAGGAGTATTGTTGGTTTTAATCAGTGTGGGTGGAATAAAAGAAGTGAGTAAGGATTCATCAATAGTAGAAGTGGTAGCACCACTATCCAAGAAAGCATGTAGAGTTAATTCATGTCCTTAAATGTTGAGAATACATTGAACACGTATATCTAATGTTATACCTGAATTATAGATACTAGGAGTTTGTATAAAAACAAACTCAGTATCATTGGGGTCATGGGGTGACTGAAAGTCATTCGAAGAGGGCATGAGACCTTGTCCTTTATCACCTATTGTGAGCTCAGGAGAGAAGGAAGAAGGACTAGGTTGAGTATATTGCAGAGGAGTGCCTTCTCATAATAGATTAAGTTCTGTTTCTAATAAATTAAGTTGTGTTTCTAGAATCGCTACTCAAGATTCTAATAGTGTGTTATGTGTACTACGTTTAACAGTATGAGTTTGAGGAATCATGATATGGAATAGAGTATTGAGACAAAGATTGCTACATTATTTGTTACACAGTTTACATGTGCCTCTATTGAGTATGGAAGGATAATAACCACATGTGAAACAAGGAATATTCTCAAATCCTTCTTTTAATGTCCACTCATGAGGACAAGTTCTGTGGTCTAAACGGAGATCCATTAAGTTTTGAGGGATGAATTGGTGATACATTAAGGATAAGGTTTGAAAGTCATGTAATGTTTGGTCAAACATGGGATCTGTAAACTCATCTTCCTCAGAATCTGTTGGTGCGAGAAGTATCCGACGATCGAACCTGAGTTTTGATAATGACAAAGGGTTTAAAGTTAAGGTTATTTGTGGTCTAACAAGTTTGAATGAGATTGTAGGAAAGTCCTAAAGGTCTTTAGGCAAAAGTCCTAGTTGCGGTTAGGCAGGTGGAAAGTCCTAGGGGTGGTAACCCTAGGCGGAAAGTCTTGGTGGGTCGAGAGCTTCGGGCAAAATCTTAGAGTCGAGGACTCTAGATTGAAATCCTAGTGTCGCAAACCAGGTGGAAGTCTGGGTGGGTCGTGGAGCGGACGTCTAGCATGAAGACCGGAAGCTTCAAACGCTGAGCAAAAGTTCAGTTGGTTTGGAGGATCAATCTGACAACAGGTAACTTCTCCTGAGAGAAGTAGATGAGGACGTGTTCCCCGAAGAGGGAACAGTAGGAGTCGATTCGACCTAGAGTTTCGACGAAACTCAAAGTTAAAACCGGATAGTCAAAGGCTGTCAAATTTTTGTTTATATATATTATTTTATGTCTGGACTAACTTTATTTTTCAGGAAATAAGAGGCTGGAAAAAACTGGTCTGGGCGACCTGAAGGGGTACAGGCGCCCCGTGCTGGTCCAGGCTCCCGAAGTCGGTCCAGGCGCTCGGAATTCAAAAGTTATCGCCAAGTGATGTGGCGCGCGCAGAGTGGCCGAGTCACGTGATCCAGGCACCCGGAGGGGTTCCGGGCACCCGAAACAGCCTATAAAAGCATCTTCGACCAGGAGCTTCAGAACAACACAACGAACGACTTTTGCTTCTTAGAGTTGCTCAGAAAACACTTCCACAATGCCCGAAAGCTCTGACGACGATTCTTCTAGAGATTTCCTCATACGAAGTTATCGGTATTATTTTATTTAAAAGTTACTTGTACTACAACTGTAATCATTTTGTATTGTTTCGGATTGATTAGTGATTGCCCATCGAAAGTACTCTTACGTGTGGGCCTTGGAGTAGGAGTCGCCACAAGCTTCGAACCAAGTAAAATCTTGGACTTGTTAACATTGCTGTGTTTTCTTTTCTTTCGTTATTCCGCTGTGTATGTACTTAAAACGAATGAAATAGCCACGAGCACTATTCACCCTCCTATAGCGTGTTTCGATTCTACAATTAGTATCAGAGTGGAGCCGCTTTGAATCAATACAACTACCGTTCGAGCAATTTTTGTTTTTTCGTCCGTTTTTTCAAAAAATAAATTCTTAGGCCTTTCATTTTTTTCCTCCAAAATTATTTTTAAAAAATTCATTTTCATCTTTTCACCATTGGTAAGTATTAGCAAAATATTGTATTCTCCAAAATTTGTAATAATATTTTATTATTTTTTCTCGAAATTAGTGAATTATCATTTTTAATTTTCTCCCACACTATTAATCCAATACCAAGTCTTGGAACATTTGTTATTATTTTTGTTGTGTGTGTGCGAGATTCTTGTTTTAATGGCCCACCAAGAAGGCTACAGCATAGCTCGTCCGCCTCTTTTCTCCGGTGAAGACTTCCGCTACTGGAAGGGTAGAATGGAGTACTACCTGAAGACAGAGGTAGAGATGTGGAACATCATTCAAATGAGTTTCTCCCTACCAGTCGACAGCACCGGAGCACTTGTCCCCTACGATAAATGGGATGCACCAACTCGTAAGAAAATTGAAGTCAATGTAAAAGTAACACAAACTCTTCAATGCGGTCTAACCAAAGAAGAGCTTAACCAGGTTGGTCCCTTCAACATTGCAAAGGAGTTGTGGGAAAAATTGATTGAGTTGCACGAGGGCACCTCCGATACTAAGGTAAGTAAAAGGGATTTAATTTTAAATAAATTATATAATATAAAAATACAGGAAGGTGAGTCAGCAAGCCAGCTATATGCTCGCATACAAGACCTTCTCAATGGCTTCCACGTAATCGGTTAAAAGGTGGAGAACTGTAACGTCATAAGGTATGCACTGAACGTTTTTCCGAGGAATCCATTGTGGGCATCAATGGTAGATGATTACAAGGTATCTAAGGATCTCTCGATAATTAGGCTAGACGGATTGTTTTTAGAATTTGAATTGCACGAACAGACTAATGCACGTTCGACCGAGAAAGGTATAGCTCTAATCGTAGGAATAAGCAGAACGCGGGAATCAAAAGCAAAGCACAAAATCAAACCCGAGTCCAAAGGTAAATCAGACTCAAAAGATGACGAGATAATCGTTGAGCTCGAAAAATTGGTATGAAAAATGTGTAAAAAGAAGAAGGTCACTTAATCGAACACGAAGGCCAAGTCTGGGGTTATTTGCTATGGCTGCAACCAGAAGGGACACTACAAGCCTGACTGTCCAAATCAAAAGTAAGAAAAAAAGGAAGGTGTTAAAGGTAATATGGGACAAGTCATCGGAAGAGTCAGACGAAGAAGAACACAAGAAATCAAGCTACCTTGCTATACCGGTCCAAGCATACATTGCCAAAACCGAGTTCGAGTTTGATATCGAGAGCGAATTGGAAACCGAGTTTGAGAGAAGCCACGGATCCATATTCATTTCCGAATGGCCTAATCACATAGTAAGCTTTTTAATTTCTAGTTCTAACATAGATGATTTATAAAATTTAGTTTCATATTTATTAAAGAAATTGACCAAATCCAACGTCCGGGTCATGTCACTCCAAAAGGAGATAATGATCCTCAAGGAGGAGACTAACCTAAGTTCTTTGACTAAGCAAGTTCAGGATGAAAATTCCAATTTAAAAACTCAAGTTAAAGAACTTAAGGACACGTTGGAACGGTTCACCTTGGGTTCCAAAATTCTTGATCTGATTCTTGGAAAACAAAGAGTCGTCTACAACCGATCCGAACTTAGATTTAAGATTAAACAAAAATATAAATTGTATTTATCGCTTGTAAATAGAAAATTAGTCCAAGCATGGGTCCCCAAGTCAAACTTGATTAATCAAGTTGGACTTGGTCAATATTGGGTCCCCAAGGATCAAATCTATTACATTGATAGACCCTATCGAGGCTATGATCCAGGAGGAGCCAATAGAAAAATTATTTTTATCAATAAATAGATTTGTTTGGTGCTTACCTTACTACTTTCATTATGCATGCTTAGACTATGATAGATAAGGACCTAAGCGTGATTTACACTTGACTAGTTAGACCTAGGAGTTTCAGAAAGGAAATTAAATATCCAATTTTTTTGAAAGGCTTTGTCTAGAAGTGGTGGATAATCTCATACCCAAGAAGGCCTAGTGCCTTGCCACAGCTTGGAAGCCAATCATTGAAATGAATATTTAATTGACTGTTTGTAAAATCTGAGTCTAACTCAAATGTAAATCAATCCTTAGATGATAATCTAAATCAAAAATAAAATTAACCATCTCACAAAAATCTATAAGGTCCCCTGATTGATAATTTAGAAAAGGATGAGATGGACCTAGGTAAAATTTAGAATTAATCAATTAATAAATCTTAATTAATCAATTAATAAATCCTAATTAATTAATCTTAATAAATCCTAATTAATTAATCTTAATTAATCATTTAATAAATCTTAATTAATTATTTAATAAATCTTAATTAACCAATTTATAAATCTTAATTAAGCAATAAATAAATCGTAATTAATAAATCTTATTCAAACTAATCAATTTAACCCATTCATAACTTAATAAATTTAATTAAACACGAAACCATCTCACAGTCACCCATATGAATAACATGTTTATCAATCTAGAGTGGGTGAGATGGGCCCCCGGGGCTATGGTGCAGTGGTAGGGCATCCAAGTTGTCACCCAGAGACCCGTGATTCGAGCCCCAACTATAGCGAATTTGTAGAAATTTTTCCTCCAAATGGGGCACGTAACTAAATGATGTTGGGCTCTTGGGCTACCCGCTGCGACCGCTTCCCGATTTACCCTGGTGGCCGGTGGGAAACTTCCATGGAGTCGAGTCGGTCACCTCAGGCTCGACGTTACCCAACTTGGTTAATCATTTTTTAGAATGGGTGAGAAGAAATATTAGGGAGTTTATTTCAATTAAACTATCTTTTGATCCGTCAAATTGAATTAAATCAAATACTTTATGTATAAGAACATAAAGATTGGATCAATGGATGTTAGATAGTAGATGCTCCAGACATATGACTGGAGACAAATTGAAATTCACTAAGCTACAACTCAAGAACTTAGGGTCAATTACGTTTGGCAATGACGAAAAACTTAAAGTAATCGGAACAGGTAATATCGAACTGAGTTCCGATTTTATTATTCGAAAAGTACTATTGGTTGATAAATTGAATTTTAACTTACTTAGCATTTGTCAGTTATGTGACTCTGGGTACTTAGTCACATTTTCAAAATCTAAGTGTTTAATTAAAAATATTAAAAATCCTTAAATTCAAACTTAATCCAAATTTAACTTAAATTATTTTTAAAATATACTTCAATATCATAAATATTTTTCAAAGTTAAAACAACTTAACTCAGTCTCACACACACTCATAAGTTGAACATGTTTGATAACATAAAATGAGTGAGATGAAAAATTAGGAAAATAAATAATAATCTTTATGTTTTTGATTTACATGCTTAGACTCTAGGATTCCCAAACCAAAATTACTTAATTAAATTTTTTTTTGCCATTAATTAAGGGGGAGTGAAAGAGGAGGTGAAATTTTAAAACTATTTTTGAAAAGAAAAATAAATTACTATTTTTTGAAGAAAAAACTAAGTACTTGATAAAGTATTTTTCAAAAAAAAATCTTTTACTTAGCTATGTTTTTAATATTTTTAAAAGCTAAGTGTTTATCAAAATCTTTTTAAAGCTAAGCTTTTATGAATTATTTTTTAGCTAAGTACTTAACTAAGCTTTAATTAATCAAAATCATTTGTAAGCTAAGTTTTTTAAGATTTTATCAAAATACTTTTAAAAGCTAAAGTATTTTTTTACAAAAGCTTTTTAAGTTGTGCACTTAACTGAGCTTTTATCAATTTTTTCAACTAAGTAATTTTTAAAACTTAAGTTTATCTAAGTTTTTGTTGAAAAAATTTAAAGTATTTTTAAAGCATTTCTAATTTAGCTAAGATTTTTTAACAATTATTTTCAAAAACTAAGTTTAGCTAAATTTTTTAAGACTCACTTTCAAATGTTTAAAAATTAGCTAAGTTTTTAAGTGCTACCTTTCAGGGGAGCTTAAAGTTAAATATAATAAATATTTTCTATCTTTACATGCAAATAACCTTCTCTCTACTTAGTATTATTTTTTATTTATGTTAAAGGGGGAGAGAAAAGTCAAAGTTAAGAATTTAAATATAAGTTTTATGAAAGAGGGAGCATAAGGGAGTTTTTTACAAATTATTATATTTATACTCATGCTTAAATTTTTTTATTTATTGTTATGTTTTACTTAACTTTAAACCGTGTTGCCATAATAAAAAATGAGGAGATTGTTGGTGCGGGAAGCATCCGACGATCGAACCTGAATTTTGATAATGACAAAGGGTTCAAAGTTAAGATTATTTGTGGTCTAACAAGTTTGAATGAGATTACAGGAAAGTCCTAAGGGTCCTTAGGTAAAAGTCCTAGTTGCGATTAAGCAGGTGGAAAGTCCTAGGGGTGGTAATCCTAGGTGGAAAGTCTTGGCGGGTCGAGAGCTTCGGGCAAAATCCTAGAGTCGAGGACTCTAGGTTGAAATCCTGGTGTCGCAAACTGGGTGGAAGTCTGGGCGGGTCATGGAGCGTACGTCCAGCATGAAGATCGGAAGCTTCGGACGCTGAGTAAAAGTCCAATTAGTCTGAAGGATCAATCTAGCAACAGGTAACTTCCCTTGAGAGAAGTAGGTGAGTACGCGTTCTTCGAAGAGGAAACAGTAGGTGTCGATTCGACCTAGAGTTTCGACGAAACTCAAAGTCAGAACCGGGTAGTCAAAGACTGTCAAATTTCAGTTTATATATATTGTTTTATGCCTGGATTAACTTTATTTTGCAGAAAATAAGGGGCTGGAAAAAGCTGGTCTGGGTGCTCGAAAGGGGTCCGAGCGCCTTGAGCTAGTCCAGGCGCCCGGAGTCGGTCAAGGCGCTCGGAACTCAAAAGTTATCGCCTAGTTGATGTGGTGCGCACGGAGTGGCCGAGCCACGTCGTCTAGGCGCCCGGAGGTTCCTGGCGTCCGGAATAACCTATAAAAGCAGTTTCGACCAGGAGCTTCAGAACAATACAGCGAACGACTTTCGCTTCTTCGAGCTACTCAGAAAACGCTTCCACGACTCCCGAAAGCTCCAACGATGATTCTTCTAGAGATTTCCTCATACGAAGTTGTCAGTATTGTTTTATTTAAAAGTTAGGGGGCGTTTGGTTCTTTCCTAGGAATAGGAATCAGAATGAGAATCATTGTATTATGGAATAGGAATGGGTATGAGCATGGATATCACTCTTAAAAGCAATGTTTGGTTACTTGAATATTTTCTATCGGAATAAATCAAAATTTCCTTTTTTACCCTTAAAGTAAAATAAAAGAAAAATATGATGAAAGAGAATGATGAGAGAGAAAGTATGATGAGAGAGAAAGTGTGATGAGAGAAAATGAGAAAAGAGAGTGTGATAGGAGAGAGCATGATGAGAGAAGATGAGAGAGAAAATATGATGTGAGAGGATGAAGAGAGATAAAATGTAATGAGAAAAAAGAGGAGAGAGAGTGTGATGAGAGAGATTGAGGAGGGAGAAAATATGGTGAGAGAGAAAGTATGATGAGAGAGAAAGTGTGATGAGAAAAAAGAGAACAGTGAGTGTGATGTGAGAGATTGAGGAGAGAGAAAGTATGATAGGGTGAAAATATGATGAAAGAGAAAGTGTGTTGATGAAAAAAAAGGAGGAACTATGGCAAGAGAGATTGAGGAGAGAGAAAGTGTGATGACAAAAAAAAGAGTGTGATGGGAGAGATTGAGGAGAGAGAAAGTATGATGAGAAAAAAAAAAAAAGGAAGAGAGTGCGATGGAAGAGATTGAGGAGAGAGAAAGTATGATGAGAGAGAAAGTGTGTGATAAAATGATGAGAGAGAAAATATGATGAGAGAGAACAAGGAGAGAGAAGTGATATGAAAGAAAAAATAAATAAATATATTTTGATATTTGATATTAAAAGAGAAAATTTTAGTTTTAGGTCAAGGGTATTTTTGGAATAAAGAAATATTTTGATTGATGAAAATAGGGTAATGACTCATTGAAGGGGAGGTACATGGGAATGAGTCATTACCCAATTTCAAGGATTCATTCCCTTATTTGTATTCCTATTCCTATAATCCAAATATTAACAATGGTAATCAATGATTCCCATTCCCATTCCCCACTCCTATTCCCCTAAACCAAACGCCCCCTTACTTGTACTACAACTGTAATCATTTTGTATTATTTCGAATTGATTAGTGATTGTCCATCGAAAACACTCTTACGTGCGGGCCTTGGAGTAGAAGTCGCTACAGGCTCCGAACCAAGTAAAATCTTGGACTTGTTAGCATTGTTGTGTTTTCTTTTCTTTCATTATTCCGCTGCATATTTACTTAAAATGAACGAAATAGCCACGAGTACTATTCACCCCCCTCTAGCGCGTTTCGATCCTACAGAATCATCATTATGTGGGTCTAAAAAGGAATTAATCAAAGAATAATCTTTTCTAACCTCTGGAGGTAATTCTTTTAGATCAAGTATAGAAAGAATTGAATAAATTGAAGAAGTATTAGATAAATCTGATTGTACAAAGTTTGTATTGCCCACAACTTCCGCTTCATGACTAAATAAGTTTGTTCTTTTAGGGCAAGTAGAGGAAAGGCGTCCAGGCTCATGGCAAGCAAAACAAGTGATAGTGTTAGTATAATTTTTCTTTGGTTTAAATCTCTTAACATGTTTTTCTTATTAAGATACGATTTCCGTTCTTTACTTTTTCTAAGATAATAAGTCTTTTTGGGTGTAAACTTGGATTTTGGTGTAGGTACTATCTATCGTCGTCTATCATATCTGATCTAGTTTTGTTTACTTTCATATTGCTGAGGGGTATAAATTTGACTACAAAAATCATAATGTTGGTTTTTATGTTGCTTTTGAATTTGGATGTAAGTGCATTTGGCTTTAAGTGTTGTCAGTATGTGTTGAATTCAGACTCCTATGTTGTCATACAATGGTGGTACTTGTAAATCTGTCCAAGTTTTATGTATTTTTTTCCTAATTCCCCTGATAATTTACTAAAAAGTCTTTCTCCTAAAGCTGGATTACAATAATTTTCTGAGACTGCTATAAGAGCTAAGATGTCTCTATAGAAAGGTTTAATATAATTCCAATTAAATAATTGGAGTTGTTCTAAATCTCGCATGGCTTCTTTTTGCCTAATGTCCAAACCAGTATTAACATCCCTAGCTGTTAATAGTTTATAGTCGTTAACAGTTTATGTATGGCATAACAGAAATTAAGTACATTATTACCTTGTGAGGCAATCCTAGTTACTTCTTCAGGAAAATGAAGTTTAAAATCTTCCCAAGCTGCTCTAGCTATGTCGCCTAAGTAATTTTCACCTACTCTGATCAAAGCCTCTCCAGTTTCTATGCCTATTTTCATGTTTAGCCCGATAGTCTCGTTTTACTGAGACTATCCATTGTTCTAAATACGCATCATATAATTGGGAATCACATTTAGTTATATTTAGTAAAACTGCATCTTTTCCAAAGAAAGTCATTTCTGGTGGTCTTCGTTTTCCTATGGTTCTAACTAGGAGATTATTATTAGTATATGGTACTATTCTAGTCCTAGGTGGATGTCTTTAACCATAGTCCATAGTTTTCATTGTACTCGCTGGAACCTTACTTCATATGGCTTAGAAGTCGCTGATGATTCTGCAGGATTCATAAGATTTACATTATTGGGTAAGTTCTTGGTGAGTTGTAGATGTTTATAAGCCAACAGTCTAAGAGTTTGCATATTATCTATAGTTTGAAGCATTAAGTTAAGTTGAGTAGCTAACTGTTCTTCTATTTCTATTTTAGGTGTTAAAGCCATTAGTTAATATCCAGAGAATCTCATATAAAGTTGATTATTTGTATCTTTATACATGAGTGACGAAGTTGGTTGTAATGTGGTGTCTGTATTTTGTAGATTAATATTCCATTCCATTCCAGCTAAAAGTTTAGAATTGCATTCTCTCGATTTTAGAAAATGTATTCCTTTTGTTGTTAAAGCTTCTATCATATCTGTGACAGATACTTTAAAATGGTTGTGCATATGATTCATAGTTTTACCCAGAAATACTATATGAAGTTGCAGATTATCTCCTTAGAATTGTCCATATCCTTTATCTTGAATATGGATTTGGATGTGTTTGACAAAGTCTCTAATCGTTATATTAAAATTGGGACATAAGTAAATAATACCTAAGTTGGCATTCATGTCTACTTCAATCAGTCCTATAATAGCTTTTCCCGTATCAGAGAACCGCGTATCATGTAAGACAAGTAATACTTTTCCTCCTAAGTTGGCTTGTGTAAGTCCTCATAGGCTAAATACAATTAATCCCAAATGGATATAATTGTGTTTTCACATATAGAGTGCTTTCGCCACCTCTTCAGTCATTAA
The DNA here is from genome assembly GCF_018446385.1 of Zingiber officinale. Lineage (NCBI taxonomy): Eukaryota > Viridiplantae > Streptophyta > Magnoliopsida > Zingiberales > Zingiberaceae > Zingiber > Zingiber officinale. Next base: position 137,273,602 of record NC_055989.1, on the reverse strand, counting down.
ACTGGCAGGAATATGAAGAGCTTCTTGTCTGTGATGTCTATAGATAGAAATAGAAAAATGAAGAATCCCTTGACTGTATAATTTCAAGATTTAAAGTATTTAATTGTTCATTGGAAAAGATTGTTAAATCTTTATTCACATCTATAATTTCTTCAAAACGATGAGGTCCTAATGCTGAAGTACTATTTCATTTGGTTAACGAATCTAGCCAATAAGTGGTATTAGTTTCTGTAGAACAAATTAAATGGGAAGGACCAGTAAAAGCTTAAGCTTTTATGAGACTTGTCTGGTTGTTTATAAGTAAAAATTTGGAAGTAATTGGTGGAGTTTTCAAAATAGATTTTCCTAAAGATAATTGACTTAAAATTTTATTTATTTTGGCAAAGGCATCTTGAAAAGCACTTGAGTAAAATCCTCCCGATGTATGTTGTTCTACTTGGAGAAGTTTTGTTTCGAGTAACGTTAATCTGTAATGTAATGAAGTAAGTAGGGCTATGATAGTGTTATTTTGTTGTACTTGAATCTGATCACCTTTTCTCATAAGTTCAGGTTGACAATAGCATCGGGAAAAGGATAAAGTATATTGTAAATTTAATATTATTAATCTAGACTTAACCGTTAAGGCACAAGACTTAAAATATACAAATTGGGAGACAGAAGAATGTAAAATGCATATTACTCAACTCTTGGCATTAAAAGCTATACAATGATCAGACTCTAGACACAGAAGTCCTGCTTTTATTATAAATAAAGGAGCAGAACACAAATATAGACAATCTAGGATGGTGTTCAACTATAAACGTCTTAATGACAATTGTCATGAAGATGGATATAAAATACCAGATAAAGATCAACTTCTTAATAAAATCCAAAAGTCTAAATGGTATTCCAAATTTGACATGAAATCAGGATTTTGGCAAGTACGTATGCATCCGGAGTCTGTTCTATGGACAACTTTCTCCAGTCCTGAATGATACTTTGAATGGTTAGTAATGCCTTTCGGACTTAAGGTCGCACCTCAAATATTTTAACGAAAAATGGATGATATTTTTAGACCTGTGACAAACTTTACGTGTATATATATATATATATATATATATAGATCTATATATATATATATATAGATGACATTTTAATATTCTCTCATACTAAAGAGGAACACTATGCTCATTTACATATAATGTTTAACTTATTCGAAAAATATGGGTTAATTGTGTCTAGAAAAAAAATGAAATTAGCCGTAACTCATATTGAATTCCTAGGCAGTCTTATTGGCCAAGGAAAAATAACTCTACAAGCTCATATAACGAGCAAATTATTAGAGTTTCCAGATAAAATGGAAGACATAAAAACACTTCGATCTTTTCTAGGATTACTTAATTATGTCTGACCATATCTGAAAGATATTGAAAAAATTAGTGGGCCCTTATACAATAAAACATCCCAAACATGACAGAAATATTTTAATCAGCAAGATATTGAGCTGGTGAGACAAATCAAATTAATGGTATACCAGATTCCGCAATTAACACTTCCTTTAGATTTGATTATCTTGTTATAGAAACAGATGGCTGTGAAACTGATTAGGGTGGAGCCCTATTTAGTAAAAAAAATCAAAATACGAGCCAAAGACTTCCAAAACACTTTGTCGATATGCTTCAGGCAAATACAAAGAAATTGGAAGACTTCATTAGATTATGAAATCATTGTAGTTATTTATTGTCTAAAAGTCTTTATGTTATTCATTTGTGGCAAACTTGAAATTTCCCTTAGAACCGATTGTGAGACCATAGTCAAATATAGTCAACAAACAAAAGAAGTTAGAAAAGGACTTGGATACAAACGTTGGATAAAATTTACAGATGCTATCCTTAATAGAGGATTAAGAATTCATTGGAAACATATTAAAGGCATAAGCAACTCACTTGCTGATACTTTATCTCGCCTTTTAACTTAAACATATACTTGTGCAACAATGGATAAACAGAAAAGAGTTGAAACTTATGGGCACCAAAAGACTATGAAATTTGGAGCTCAAGAACTCTCTCAATATTTCAGACGAGAAGATACTTTTCAATGTTCGTTATGGAGACAACTTGATATTATCCAACAATATTTAATAGACAATGTTTGGAACATTCCAACTTCTCCAAGAATATAGAGCCAGAAGTGTAACGACCCAATTTTCCCTATTTCAAGTTCTAAAAGTTCATAAAAATATTTGGAAATGCTTTTAAAATATTCTAGAGATTTTTAGGAATTTTTATAGTATTTTTACGTAATTTTTGGAGGTCGTTTAGTATGTTTAAAAAAAGAAAGAAGTTTTGACCAAAATGTTGAAGGTGAGATTCGAACCCAAGACCTCCGGCCGAACCTCACCCAACCGGACACAGCCAACCAACTGGGCTACGCGTGGTTTGTTAATAAGTATGAAGCGAGATATATATAAAGTTTAGTTATAATGGAAACCCTAGATTTATAAGAAAGCTTAAGGGTGCGTTTGGTTTGCATCGTTTTCATTTTCATTTTATAGAAAACGCGCGTTTTCTAGAAAACAGAAAATGACTTTTTGTCATTCTCTATTTTTCTAGAAAACGATAGCCAATTTTTTAGAAAACGCGCGCGAAAAATGCAAATCAAATACCGTTTTTCAGAAAACGCGCGTTTTCTAGAAAATGAAAATGGAAAACGCGCGTACCAAACGCCCCCTAAGTGTTTTCCCAAACCCGAAAACCTTTCTCCTCTTCTTCTCTGCTTCTCGCGTGCGACGACGTCGTTTCTGCCGAGCGAAGAAATACGAAGCCCTAGCTTCGTCTCCGGCGAAGGTCTTCTTTCGATGAACCTTGTGGATTCGAGCTCCTCTCGCCAAGGAGAACAAGAAGTTAGGAAGAGATCACTGGGATCTTCATCTCACCCGAAACCCTAGAAGCAGTAGAAGCCGATTTCGGTTGTAAGTTCAAGCAAACCGCGGTAAGTACTACTCACCTGTGGTAGGAGTTGTTTTCGATTTTGTTTCTCCTTGTTTCGAATCTGCCGTGACCTTCAAAGAAGGAACATGGATGTGTTCAAGTTTTTTCTGCCGTGCCACTATTCCGGGAAGAATTTGCTTCCGTTGTGTTTTCGGAATTGAACCTGTAGTGAATTCTGATGTTAGGGATTCTAGAATAGATCCAAGGTTTTGATTGTTTTCTTGCCAATCTAATGAAGCATGATTTTAGATTTCGGGTTGTATGGTGTTAGTTGCTGCCATGACTATAAATTCCGAATATTCTAGGTTGAATAAGAGATCACCCCATTGTGGAGTAATCTGGGTTTGTAATCTTGCTGTGCCAACCAGTTAGATGTTAGGAAAGATGGGCATAAACAAATCCTTAAGCTTGCTGTTCGGATTTGGGTTTGTGCCATGAAATGGGTGCAGAATTAGATGTGTTTTTACCTTAGTAAATGCAGATTTTTTTATGGGAACAACAAACAGTTCCATTGGAGCTTAGAACAATGCATTCTTTTTAAGTACAGTTTTTAGTTTTTCCATTGAATGCAGAATTCCAGTATGTAGTTCCTTAACAGTAGCTTTTATTTGCTATTAGTTGGACATGTACAACTTTTATTGCGATCAGTTGAGCACTAGTAGCATTCATTGTTATTAAATGAGCATGTACAACTTTTATTTATTAGTTGAGCATGACTAGACCTCTTTGCTAATTCCATGCACATGATTACTTTTAAGTTTAGTATCTTAGCCTTGGATTTCCATGTTTTTGAACATGGATAACCTTTGTTATTTAAGCATGCAGTTAGCATTTTCCTTGCTACTCAAAAAGGCAAGAACAGCCTTTATTTAAGTATGTAGTGTTAGCTTCTTGGTTTTCTTGATCATGAGGTTTTAAGTGTTGTACCATGTTATTTTTAGGCACTTCAGTTTAGTATGGCATGCAGATTTCTTATAGCTTAAATGCAGATTTTTATTAGTTATGTGTGCAGATTTTTATTAGTCATATGTGTAGATTTTTATTAGTCATATATGCAGATTTTCTAGTGTTAATTTGCTATTTTAACAAGCATGAGCAGTCATGTATTTTAGTGGTATGATTATGTGCCCTACTAAACCTTTTGAGGATTATGGGTAACTACAAGAAAGAAAAAGGCCAAGGCCTTAAGTAGATCCCAAAGTCAAGACTTTAGGGATTCATGCACACAAGGTGCTTATTAAAATGCCAAGGCATTTAAAGAAGAAGTAATTAAGATTATAAGTATTTTACTTTTAAGAAGAGGCTAGTACCCGACTTCACAAGGTTGTCGTTAAACAAATCCAGGTGTCCAATTCCAATGTCTTGGCCCTGGTAGACCAAGGTCTGCTCTTTTAGGATTGGTGGCTCGCTACCCCAACCTATTAGGGAACGTGCATAAGATGGTACTAAGCCTGGGCCCAAGAAGAAGTTGATTATTATTTTGAAGTATTATAAGTATACGTCTTTGAACAAGTAAAACGAGTTTTATATAAACATAAAGTATTAAAGATTAAGTTTAGAACAAATGAAATAAGTTTCATATAGTTCTAAAAATCATTAAATTTAGTTCTTTATTCTACCATGTTTATCTAGTAGATGAGTAGTTTTTCATGTTTACCTATTAGATGAGCAGCATGATTAGCTATTAGAATTACATGAGTAGATTCCTTAGTTTTTCTCTGCTATCAGTTTACACATGAGCAGTTCCTTTAGTATTATTTCCAGTGTTTAATTTTATTTTTGTACACCATGAGAACTTTGCTATTAGATGAGTACATGCAGCTTTTCTTTTAGCATTTCAGTTTTAGTATTGTTGAATTATTTCTATGCACTTCGAGTTTTTGTGAGATAGATTAGTACTTACTAAGCGTTTCGCTTATAGATTTCTTTTTTCCTCCTACTGCAGATAAAGGAAAAGCTAAAGTATGAAAGGAAGGCGACAAGGTGGTGGTGATGAAGGTGTGTGATGGCTGGACTATGGAGAGATCAAGAGTTTGCTAAGGAATTGTCAAAACTTACCTGTTTAGAGTTCCCTTTTTCTTTTCTCCTTAATGCTATGATGACGTTGAGATTGTAATTGGGTCTATTCCGCACTTGTAGCTTGTTATGTCTTATCGTTGGAGTTCTATCTGTTTACTATTGCTAGAATAGTTTCTTTTTAGTTATTGTGATATTATTACTGCGTGGTTGTGAAGTATATATACTAGCCGCATGTGGCTGATGGTTTATTATTTATTTGTATTGCTGATTTGGTCACCGGTACAGGGGAGACTCTGTCGAAATTTTTCGGTAGGAATTCCTCTAGGGTCGTGATAAATCTAAGTGTCGCTAATAATAGCATAAGTGACACTAGTGAGTAGAGTAGTAGTTAGGTAACGGTCACCCTTAGAAAGTAGTAGTAAGAAGGGTGGTTGTTACAGTTGGTATCAGAGCAGTGTTCCATTCTCCAACATCACACACACATCAGCATCATCCTCGCCGTCTCCAAGTAAGAAAGTATTTAAATTCTTTCTTTATTCTGCTTTCCTTATTATTAACTGCGGTACAGAGTAATTGCTTATGAGTACTTAAATAAGATAGAAATTATTGTTTCTCCTTTCTTGATCCATATATATGTATGTTTAGGAAGGATAGAGAAGATAGCAAGTCTCTTTCTTTGCATAATTAGACGTCAAGAAGAGGACGTCCCCGTACCGTTCGTACTGAGAACCAAGATCAAGAGAACGAACATCTTAGATCAACTGAGCCCAATCTCTCTGAAGTTGTTGCTCAACTTCAGAGACAAATAGCAAAGCAGCAACAAGTGATTGCCAATCTGATGGTAAATCAGCAACCAGTTCCTCCCACTCCTCCAACAGTAACTGTGGAGACTCCAGGGGTAACCGAGGTTCCACCAGCTGCCCTGGGAGTCGTCACAACACCTCAGAGACAAGAAGTCTACCTGATACAGTGGCTGAAACTGAAACCAGAGAGCTTCTTAGGCACGATTGAGCCCTGAGATGCGCAGGTTTGGTTCAAGACACTTGAGAGCACAATGGAGCTTCTTGACTGACCAGGAGTCGAGAAGGTTAAGTGTGCCTCTTTCTGCCTATCTGGAGATGCTTGTATGTGGTGGGAGGGAGTGGAGAGTAAGAGAGCAGTCAACCAGATGAGCTGGGTTGACTTCGAGATAGAGTTTTACGAAAAAGTCTTCCGTCAACGGATCACCAATAAATAGTATGAGGAGCTTATGGAATTTAGACAAGGTGACCTACCAGTAGAAAAAGCGGTCAAAAGATTTAACAGGCTAGCTCACCTGTGCCTAGAATTAGTAAGTACAGTGAAAGAACGAGTCAGACTGACGCTCCTAATGCTGAGACCAGAAATAACACCTAAAGTGAGTAGTGAAACTCACCAACCATAGATTGGTGAAGAACTGGTCAGCAGGGCATTAGTAAGCACTATCTGAACAGCAACAAGGCACAACAAATGTAACACAAGTCAGTCAAGATAGAAGATAAAATAGTGGTGAAACAGGGACCCCAGTCAAGTAATCAGAACTGGAAGGACAAAGATAACAAGAAAGACTCAAGCAGAAAGATGTTCGAGTAGTCTGTGAGTATCCAAAGGTATTTCCAGAAGGGCTACCTGGACTACCTCCCAACGGAGAAGTGGAGTTTGAGACTGAATTGGTTCCTGGTACCGGTCCAATTTTAAAAGCTCCGTATCGCATGTCTCCAGCAGAGTTGAAAGAGTTACAAGCACAACTACAGGAGTTACTTGACAAAGGCTTCATTCGCCCTAGTCACTCACCTTGGGGAGCTCCTATGTTGTTTGTCAAGAAGAAGGACGGATCTATGCGAATGTGCATAGATTATAGAGCGCTGAACAAAGTGACAATCAAGAACAAGTACCCCCTCCCCAGGATCGACGACTTATTTGATCAGTTGAGAGGGGCGACAGTATTCTCAAAGATAGACCTGCGCTCTGGGTACCATCAGCTAAAAGTGAAAGAAAGAGACATACCCAGAACAGCTTTCAGGACCAGATACGGACACTACGAGTTTGTAGTCATGCCTTTTGGTGTGACTAATGCACCAGCGGTCTTCATGGACTTGATGAACAGAGTGTTCAGAGAATACCTTGACAAATTTGTCATTGTGTTCATCGACGACATTCTAGTCTATTCAAGGACTCCAGAGGAGCATGACACGCACTTGAGAATAGTACCGCAGACTCTACAGCAGAAACAACTTTATGCTAAATTCTTAAAGTACGAATTCTGGTTAGATCAGGTGGAATTTCTAGGTCACATTATTTCTAGAGAAGGCATTCAAGTGGATCCAGCCAAAATAGAAGTGGTCAACAACTGGAGTAGACCCAAGAACGTCAGGGAGATCAGAAGCTTCCTTGGTTTAGCTGGGTATTACAGGAAGTTTGTGGAGGATTTTTCCAGGATAGTTTCTCCACAAACGGCCTTAACCAGGAGGAACAAGAAGTTTGAATGGTCAGATAAGTGTGAGCAGAGTTTCCATGAGCTAAAGAAGAGACTGATCAGTGCTCCCATTCTGACAGTCCCAGAGAGTGACAAGAGTTTTGACATCTACAGTGATGCTTTCAAGATGGGCCTAGGAGCTGTACTCATGCAAGAAGGAAAAGTTATAGCTTATGCTTCCAGACAACTCAAAGATTATGAAAAGAACTACCCCACTCATGATCTTGAGCTGGCAGCTGTGGTCTTTGCACTAAAACTTTGGCGACATTATTTGTATGGTGTTCAGTGCAGAATTTTCACAGACCATCAGAGTCTTAAGTACTTTTTCACTCAGAAGGACTTAAACATGAGACAGCGTAGGTGGCTAGAGTTGGTCAAAGATTATGACTGTGAAATCCTCTACCACCCAGGCAAAGCAAACAAAGTGGCAGATGCACTAAGCAGAAAGTCCAGTGCATCCCTGATGTTTCCGTCATCATTAGCCCTGCCACTGCAGAAGGAGTTGTCAGATTTTGGACTCGAAATTATTTATGGGCAACTCTTTGTATCGACCTTAGAGTCTACCTTGCTTGAGGATATACAGAGAAAGCAAAGTGAAGATCCAGACATCCAGAGGATCAAGCAAGGGATACAGAAAGAAGAAAATTCGGAGTTTCGAGTATCAGACAGTGGAATTCTTTATCAGGGGAGCCGCCTTTGTGTTCCCATTGATGAAGAGCTGAGAAAGAAAATTTTAGAGGAAGCTCATAGTACACCCTACTCCATGCATCTTGGTTCCACCAAGATGTACCAAGACGTGAAACAGAGGTTCTGGTGGTCTGGACTCAAAAGAGACGTGGCTAAATATGTCCGTACCTGCCTGACATGCCAGAGAGTCAAAGCAGAACACCAGAGGCCAGGAGGAGTTCTATAGCCTCTTTCTATACCAGAGTGGAAGTGGGAAGATATATCCATGGACTTCATAACAGGTCTTCCAAGAACTACAAATGGATATGACGCAATATGGGTAGTAGTGGACAGATTGACTAAGTCAGCTCATTTTCTAGCCATCAAGGTGTCCCACTCCATAGAGCAGTTGACACAGCTATATGTTAAGGAGGTAATCAGACTTCACGGAGTTCCTAAATCTATCGTTTCTGATAGAGATGGGTACTTCACCTCACACATTTGGGAGTGTGTTCAGACTGCACTAGGCACCAAACTCAAGTTCAGCACAGCCTTCCATCCTCAGACTGATGGACAGACAGAGCGAGTAAATCAGATTCTAGAAGATATGCTCAGAGCTTGTGCACTAGATTTCAAGGGAAGTTGGTGCAAGCATTTGTGCTTAGCTGAATTTGCCTACAACAATAGTTATCAGGCCACCATCAAGATGACACCTTATGAGGCACTGTATGGCAGAAAGTGCAAATCACCCATATGCTGGCAAGAAGCAGGTGAGAGAAAAGAAATGGAAGTAGAGCTGGGGATTCAGACAGAGCTGATTGATGAGACTACTCAAGCGATCCAGAAAATCAGACAGAGAATTGAGACTGCCCAGAGCAGACAGAAGAGTTATGCTGACATACGTCGTAGGTCATTGGAATTCCAAGTAAGAGATTCAACCCTTCCCAAGGTTGCTCCTATGAGAGGAGTGATGAGATTTGGCAAGAAGGGCAAATTAAGTCCTCGCTATATAGGACCTTACCTGATCATAGAGAGGATTGGGAAAGTAGCTTACAAGCTGGACTTACCACAAGATATGTCAGCAATACACAATGTATTTCATGTCTTCATGCTAAAAAAGTGTCTCCACGACCCAAGCCAAGTGATTCAGCCTCAGTCATTGCAGATCCAAGAGGATCTTAGTTATAAGAGTAGATCTACACGGATAGTGGATAGAGCAGTCAAGAGACTAAGAAATAAAGAAGTACCACTAGTGAACGTTATCTGGCAGAACCAGAAGCACGAGGAAGTTACTTGGGAGCGTGAGAACAGTATAAGACAGAAATATTCAGAACTATTCTAAGTTCGAGGACGAACTTTTTATAAGGTATGGGGGATTGTAACGACCCAATTTTCCCTATTTCAAGTTCTAAAAGTTCATAAAAATATTTGGAAATGTTTTTAAAATATTCTAGAGATTTTTAGGAATTTTTAGAGTATTTTTACGTAATTTTTGAAGGTCGTTTAGTATGTTTACAAAAAGAAAAAAGTTTTGACCAAAAATGTTGAAGGTGAGATTCGAACCCAAAACCTCCAGCCGAACTTGACCCAACCGGACACAGCCAACCAACTGGGCTACGCGTGGTTTGTTAATAAGTATGAAGCGAGATATATATAAAGTATAGTTATAATGGAAACCCTAGATTTAAAAGAAAGCTTAAGGGGGGTGTATTCAATGTTGGACTTTTAATTACTTTGAATGACTTTTATGGATTTTAAAAGTCTAGATGTATTCAATCTAGACTTTTATAAACTCTATAGAAATCTAATGGTATCCAAATTGGATTTTTATAGAGTTTTAAAAAGTCATGTGGTATTCAAACTCGACTTTTTAAAACTCCATGAAAATCTTTTGGTATCCAAAATTTTAATAGATTTTCATGAATTCTTTTAGAATTCCTTGGATATAAATTTTAACCAATGAGAGCTCTCCAAAATACTTGGTACAAGTTTAAATATAAAATAAAAAGTCTTCTCCTCACCCTTGAGATTTCTATAGACTTCAAATTATTTTAATTTTTTACGAATAAGTCCTTTCTCTTTCCGCTCCTCGATTTTGATTATTTCTTTGAGCCCCGTCCAGAGCCTACCAATACAATAGTATACAATCCAACTTGACGCATATTCAACAAAGAATCTTCACCACCTTGATCAAATTTAACACTGTTCTCGATGTTATTCCTTCACCACCTTGATCACGTCGGCGGTCTACCATAGAGATTACTTTAGGGGTGTGTTACCCTCTATTACAAAACTAACTATACATGTTTTTTTTTAACTTTATTATTATTATTATTTTGAATTTTATGCTTTTCTCTATTTTTTTTTGTTTTTAAAGTTTACGTTTTTTTTAAATTTATGTTTTTTTTAGTTTAGGGATTTTTTAAAGTTTTGACTTTACGTTTTTTTAGTTTAAGTTTTTTTTAAAGTTTATGTTTTTTTTCTTTACATTTTTTTTTAAGTTTACTATTTTTTTAGTTTATGTTTTTTTATTAGTTTACCGTTTTTAATTTTTCTTTAATTTTTTTTAAAGTTTACGGTCTTTTTTAAAATAAAATTTTTATTACAAAAAATTTGGTTTGTGCCGGATTACATAATTTTCTTCGCAAGGAGTGTCGTTCTGATGAATTTCTAGTTGAACCAGATAATGAAGTTTCATCATCCTTACCAGAACAAGTTCATGGTGTCGATTGCTTTGATCAATTATTTGATACTCAAGAAGAACAACGAGCAAATGTCAATGCATGGAGAGATACAATAGCGGATCGAATGTGGAGCGATGTTTATCATATTGGCAATAACGAAACGAATTTTTCTTTCTCATAAATCCACAAGTTTCCATGAAAAAGTTTATAAATGTCTGTAAAAGTCTTGCAAAATAGTCTATAGAACTCCATAGAATTCTTTTCACAATTACGCGAGATTTTATACAAGTCAATAAAAATCAATCAACTCCACAAAAGTCTATCATTAAAAAAAAGTCAATGAAAGTCATTCAATCTCTTGATTGAATACACTCCCCTAAGTGTTTTCCCAAACCCGAAAACCTTTCTCCTCTTCTTCTCTGCTTCTCGCATGCGACGGCACCGTTTCTGCCGAGCGAAGAAATACGAAGCCCTAGCTTCGTCTCCGACGAAGGTCTTCTTTCGGTGAACCTTGTGGATTCGAGCTCCTCTCGCCAAGGAGAACAAGAAGATAGGAAGAGATCACTGGGATCTTCATCTCACCCGAAACCCTAGAAGCAGTAGAAGCCGATTTCGGTTGTAAGTTCAAGCAAACCGCGGTAAGTACTACTCACCTGTGGTAGGAGTTGTTTTCGGTTTTGTTTCTCCTTGTTTCGAATCTGCCGTGACCTTCAAAGAAGGAACATGGATGTGTTCAAGTTTTTTCTGCCGTGCCACTATTCCGGGAAGAATTTGCTTCCGTTGTGTTTTCGGAATTGAACCTGTAGTGAATTCTGATGTTAGGGATTCTAGAATAGATCCAAGGTTTTGATTGTTTTCTTGCCAATCTAATGAAGCATGATTTTAGATTTCGGGTTGTATGGTGTTAGTTGCTGCCATGACTATAAATTCCGAATATTCTAGGTTGAATAAGAGATCACCCCATTGTGGAGTAATCTGGGTTTGTAATCTTGCTGTGCCAACCAGTTAGATGTTAGGAAAGATGGGCATAAACAAATCCTTAAGCTTGCTGTTCGGATTTGGGTTTGTGCCATGAAATGGGTGCAGAATTAGATGTGTTTTTACCTTAGTAAATGCAGATTTTTTTTATGGGAACAACAAACAGTTCCATTGGAGCTTAGAACAATGCATTCTTTTTAAGTGCAGTTTTTAGTTTTTCTATTGAATGCAGAATTCCAGTATGTAGTTCCTTAACAGTAGCTTTTATTTGCTATTAGTTGGACATGTACAGCTTTTATTGCGATCAGTTGAGCACTAGTAGCATTCATTGTTATTAAATGAGCATGTACAGCTTTTATTTATTAGTTGAGCATGACTAGACCTCTTTGCTAATTCCATGCACATGATTAGTTTTAAGTTTAGTATCTTAGCCTTGGATTTCCATGTTTTTGAACATGAATAACCTTTGTTATTTAAGCATGCAGTTAGCATTTTCCTTGCTACTCAAAAAGGCAAGAACAACCTTTATTTAAGTATATAGTGTTAGCTTCTTGGTTTTCTTGATCATGAGGTTTTAAGTGTTGTACCATGTTATTTTTAGGCACTTCAGTTTAGCATGGCATGCAGATTTCTTATAGCTTAAATGCAGATTTTTATTAGTTATGTGTGCAGATTTTTATTAGTCATATGTGTAGATTTTTATTAGTCATATATGCAGATTTTCTAGTGTTAATTTGCTATTTTAACAAGCATGAGCAGTCATGTATTTTAGTGGTATGATTATGTGCCCTACTAAACCTTTTGAGGATTATGGGTAACTACAAGAAAGAAAAAGGTCAAGGCCTTAAGTAGATCCCAAAGTCAAGACTTTAGGGATTCATGCACACAAGGTGCTTATTAAAATGCCAAGGCATTTAAAGAAGAAGTAATTAAGATTATAAGTATTTTACTTTTAAGAAGAGGCTAGTACCCGACTTCACAAGGTTGTCGTTAAACAAATCCAGGTGTCCAATTCCAAGGTCTTGGCCCTGGTAGACCAAGGTCTGCTCTTTTAGGATTGGTGGCTCGCTACCCCAACCTATTAGGGAACGCGTATAAGATGGTACTAAGCCTGGGCCCAAGAAGAAGTTGATTATTATTTTGAAGTATTATAAGTATAAGTTTTTGAACAAGTAAAACGAGTTTTATATAAACATAAAGTATTAAAGATTAAGTTTAGAACAAATGAAATAAGTTTCATATAGTTCTAAAAATCATTAAGTTTAGTTCTTTATTCTACCATGTTTATCTAGTAGATGAGTAGTTTTTCATGTTTACCTATTAGATGAGCAACATGATTAGCTATTAGAATTACATGAGTAGATTCCTTAGTTTTTCTCTGCTATCAGTTTACACATGAGCAGTTACTTTAGTATTATTTTCAGTGTTCAGTTTTATTTTTGTACACCATGAGAACTTTGCTATTAGATGAGTACATGCAGCTTTTCTTTTAGCATTTCAGTTTTAGTATTGTTGCATTATTTCTATGCACTTCGAGTTTTTGTCAGATAGATTAGTACTTACTAAGCGTTTCGCTTATAGATTTCTTTTTTCCTCCTACTGCAGATAAAGGAAAAGCTAAAGTATGAAAGGAAAGCGACAAGGTGGTGGTGATGAAGGTGTGTGATGGCTGGACTATGGAGAGATCAAGAGTTTGCTAAGGAGTTGTCAAAACTTACCTGTTTAGAGTTCCCTTTTTCTTTTCTCCTTAATGCTATGATGAAGTTGAGATTGTAATTGGGTCTATTCCGCACTTGTAGCTTGTTATGTCTTATCGTTGGAGTTCTATCTGTTTACTATTGCTAGAATAGTTTCTTTTTAGTTATTGTGACATTATTACTGCGTGGTTGTGAAGTATATATACCAGCCGCATGTGGCTGATGGTTTATTATTTATTTGTATTGCTGATTTGGTCACCGGTACAGGGGAGACTCTGTCGAAATTTTTCGGTAGGAATTCCTCTAGGGCCGTGATAAATCTAAGTGCCGCTAATAATAGCATAAGTGACACTAGTGAGTAGAGTAGTAGTTAGGTAACGGTCACCCTTAGAGAGTAGTAGTAAGAAGGGTGGTTGTTACAGTTGGTATCAGAGCAGTGTTCCATTCTCCAACATCACACACACATCAGCATCATCCTCGCCGTCTCCAAGTAAGAAAGTATTTAAATTCTTTCTTTATTCTGCTTTCCTTATTATTAACTGCAGTACAGAGTAATTGCCAATAAAAAACGACGAAACAGAAACTTGGCGCTGATACCAATTGATAGTTCTCGTAAAACCTAAGCCGCATGAATTCTAAACCACTAAAATAAGAATTCAAATAGGAAAAATAAGAACATATGAGCATGAATTTTCGTTTCATCTAGAACACAACATAAGAAAATAAATAATATATAAACATAATGACAAATAACTTGATTGAAGAGTCATATCTTTGTCCTTTAACGTCATTAAGAAGATTCTGTGGAAGAAGAAGCAGCGGAAGGAAAAGGTAGGTCTTCCGGAAGAGTTAGGGTTAATGGCGCCGAATTCTCTTCGTCAATGGAGAACGATGAGACGTCTCAAGGATGCCCTAATATTCTGGGGACCAACCCATTATAGAGTGCACATCTATTATCAGCCATAATAATATATGTGAGACTATAAATCCAAATATACTGAACATCTATTATCAATAAATAGTTGATAATAGATGCGGGACTATAGGTTCTACACATATGAGATTCACATTCAATTACCCGAAATCCACTAGACATAAGTTAGATCACTTTAAAAGGTTCGGATGATATTCACGTGTACAACTTATAAATAAATCCACCTAATAGAGATAAGTATATCCAATATGCTCATCTGCTTCCTCTTCTAATCAGGCTCTTAATGATAGATGAAGAATCATGGACATCAGTTTTTGTATCTTCTAAGTTCGTAAGTTGATTTGTTGAGGAAGAAAACAGATCTTCAGAAGATTTTTCATCAAAGAATTTGCTTTCGTTAATTGCGAATAATGATAAAGTTGTCTCATCAAATTTTACAGTTTCTCATGCCCAAGTATTTGAGCATGGGGAACCAGACAGTACTGATATTACTAATATTACACATAAATTTGATGGGTTTATTTCGGAAATTGGTATCTCTGAACAATATCATCAAGTTGATTAGGTAAATTCAAGTCCTGTTGTACTTTCATGTGAAGACCTTGAGCAGTCAATCTTGGCTGCCGCGGGGGGGGAACGAAAAAAAAAAAGAAAAAGATGACATCATCGGGGACTAGTCTAGATGTTGAATTCTTAATTTGATAAATTGTTTTTGATTAGTAAAAATTCTTTGAATTTTTCAGCTCCTGAGTTCCTGAGAAGGGCACTGTTCAGGCACCATCCAGGTTAGATCAAACCCTGACTCCTGAAGCATTGTTTGGGGCTGCATTTATGAATGAGCATTAATCGGCTCAAGCACCTGTTTCTACACAGAGAGTGGCAGATGGTGGAAGCAACACAATGCCTTCCAATCATCGGCTGAACTTTATCCATCCATAGATACTTCGGCCCACAGTTACTCAACTTAAGTTTTCCACTAAATCCAATGTCAAATATATCTCAATAATCCCTATATCTCAATAAAAGGATTGAACTGCAGCGCTGTGAGAATCCCCGTCATCCGTGGAGGCATTTAACATATTATTGACATTGGGACTCTGATAAATCTTGTTGAAATAAAATGACTCCCAGAATTAATTATGTCCATTACCTACGAATAAATGGATAGGCAATCAACAGCTCCATACTTTGCTCGCAGCCTCTCAAACAATGCATATAAAAGAGGAATTCATGGCAGTGGCAGGGAAAGCTTCAATTCGTTTTCCTGCATTCCCCGGCCCGTCCGTATTAATTAACTCATCACAATCCCCCTTTTCCTTGCTCCTCTATTTTCTGCCATCAACAAGCTCACATCGATCTCTCTCTCCTTTTGCCAATTTACCTCGCCTTCTAATTAACTAACTAACTTGCTTGTCATACGGCATGGTCCTTTGAACAACCATAATACAAACAGGATAATTAAATGGACCCGTCGGAGCTAAAGCGGGTCTTCCAGATGTTCGATCAAAACGGCGACGGAAGCATCACAAACGAGGAGCTGCACGACTCGTTGAAGAACATGGGCCTGCACATCCCGGAGGAGGAGCTGACAGCGATGATCGAGAAGATCGACACGGACGGCGACGGGTGCATGGACATGGAGGAGTTCGGGGCATTGTACCTGATGATCATGGAGGATCGGAACGAGGAGGAAATGGAGGAGGCCTTCAAGGTCTTCGATCAAAACGGGGACGGATTCATCACCGACGAGGAGCTTGGGTTGGTTCTCAGGTCGCTGGGTCTCGAGCAAGGAAAGACCGTCGAGGCCTGCAGGAAGATGATCAGCAAGGTCGATGTTGACGGCGATGGAAAGGTCAATTTCCATGAGTTCAAGCAGATGATGAAGACGGAGGCCTTGCGACCTTGAGCCACATGATCTAAGTTAACAAACGTTTATATATATATATACAAGAATTTTGTTACCGAGATTATATGTATGTTGCCCAAGGAGAGAGCTGAGGGAATGCTATGTAAGTAAGACATTTAAAAATATATATTATTATTTGTAATAAAGATTGTTATTGTTTTTCAAATATAGCTGAGGAACGTTAATTAATTAGGATCAATCATACTCCCTAACGAGTTCATTCAACTTTTTTTTAATTCAGATATCAGCTCTTTGAGCTAATTAACGTTGAAGATAACCAATTTAGTTTTACGAAAATTTTCTATCGACAATTAAAATAAATAAAGCACTTCTAGGAACCCATTAAAAAGGCAACTTTCTTAGAATTGTCATCCCAATTAAAAAAAATTCCTTTAGTGCATCGCATTTCATTCAATTTCTTTACCATTACTACCCGATGCTAGTAGTTAATTAGGATTCAGTCGATCGCATCATTACCGCATTAATAATTTTTGATAATACGTCGTTTGCACAATCAATTAATCACTGCACTATTTATTGGGCATGGAGAGGCGCTCGTTAAAGTAACGGTTTCACTTTTTGCTACAACAAATGCTTTATGGCATCGCCATGACATAATGTGCGATAAAATGTAAAAGAACTATGTAGATTTTGATTTTCCTATACCCTAAAGGGATACGTATGTAATTTAAATAAGTACAAGTTCTTTTTTTATAATAAATTTTAGTTTTTAATTTTTAATTTTTTAACATAATAATCTTGAACCGTGATGAACTGTGAACCGAATCATGAACCGATGATTTCAAATCATGAACCGTAATCGTCTTAAATAGTTAAAATTAAGAGTCAATCTATCTGAAATCGTCAAACTAACAATTGCAAATTATCAAATCGTTAATTTTGAATCATGATCAGATCTACTTTAAGTGCCTTGTCAAGTCGTCGGCACTGTCCATTTATGAGAATATTATATAGATGTGGCAGATAGTGGAGGTCTCTCCACCTTAGTCAAAAGTCAAGCTAAATCTTACATTAAGGGGAATAAAAAAATCTTATCAGGATAAAATTGAAAAAAAAATAATTAAACAATCATTTCAATTGTATAATTTAATTTGATTGCCTTATTAAATAAATTTGAACAATATAAAACTTAGATAAGTTTACCTCGCTCAAGTCATATCCTTTAAATAATTATATATGAAAGCTACCTCAAGTGCAATTAACCCAAACCTTAACAAATATTATAATCTCATTTCCCCTAACAAAAATATATTCAATAATACATTATTTAATCAATAGTTACTAACTACTGTATTATAAAATTTATTAAATATTAAATACCTATGTAATTCATTAAATAGTATAAATTACATTATGGTAACTAATTAGATCATAAAGCAATCTTATTTTAAGCTAAACTATTTTTTTTTAAAAAAAATAATACAACACAATAAATATATAAAATAGAAATACTTTATATCACAAATATATATATATATATATATATATTGTTGTTGGTGCAATCATATCCTATGAGAAATTTAAATAATTGACAATTATTTACATTTAGGTTAATACGTTAGCTTTTAATTGAGTTACGAGTGTGCAAGATAAGAGAAGTCCAAGAAGCATGAGAATCAAATTCTTGGCAAGAAGAAGACCTTACAAGTTGAAAGACTGGATGCAAGGTAAGAAAAGTCCAAAAAGGTCAATAGCCAGATTCTTGGCAAGATCGGAAGACTAAATGCATGGTAAAAGAAGTATAAGAAAGTTGAGGACCAAATTCCTAGTAAAAGATGGGAACCCGAACATATCGCGAGATCATATGCTAGGGTAATGAGAAAGCTCAAGGCACAAAGTCCAAGAAACATGAGGTTCATCTGACATGAGATAATTGGTTTCGATTGGTAATGTGCTTGAGGGTTTAGGATTAAAAAATTCTATTTTAGGTGTACGAATCAATGGACATGAATTGCCAATCGATTGGTAATCAAACTCGAGCATACAGAAGCATTCCAAATTGATCAACCACTCGATTAGGAATTTCCTAATCAATCAATCAATTGATTAGGATTTGGTGTAATCAATTAGGAGATTTCTTAGTGAACACAAAAGTATTTCAAATCGATTAACCAATCGCCTAATTAATTGGTGCAATCGATTAGGTGTTTTCTTCACTAACATAGATCAAAGAAAGAGCTAGTGCAAAGATTGCCAAAGTTGAAGTTTCAAAAAGATAAATTGTGTGATGTATAGCAAATGAGTAAGCAAATCAAAGCTACCCACAAAGGTAAAACTATTTTGACTACATCTACCGCATTAAAACTATTACTCATGGATTTATTTGATAGTAGTAAGCATGTTTTCTTGAATGATAGTAGATATTGCTTAGTTGAGATAGATGATTTTACTATATACACATGAGTTTTTTTTCTTGAAACATAAGGATCATACCTTAGAAATATTGATTGCCTTTTACAAAAGTAGAAAATAAGAAAAATCTGAAAATAAATCAATTAAGAAATGATCATTGAGATATATTTGAAAATGAAAGATTTGCCAATTTTTGCTCACAACATGTTTATAAATATGAATTTTCTACCCATAAGATACCTCAACAAAATAGAGTTGTTAAGAGAAAGAATAGAGTCTTACTAGAGGCGGCTAGGAGTATGTTGAATGAATACTCACTTCACAGCTACTTATGGGCCGAAGCAATAAATATGGAATGCTATGTGCAAAATCATACCTTAATATATAGATTTTTGGACAAAACACCTCAAGAGGTATGGTTTGGAAAACCAACTACAATTAAACATCTTAAAGTGTTTGGATGTAAAGTTTTAAACACCATAGATCACTTAGGAAAATTCTCCGCTAAGGCGGATGAGGATATTTTTGTAAGGTACTCTACTCATAGCAAAGCCTATAGAGTTTACAATAAGAAATCTAAAATAGTCGAAGAATCTCTAAATGTTATTTTTGAAGAAAATCCAACTTCAAATCCTACTAAAACAATAGAGGCTGAACTATAATTTGAATTGGAAAAATTAACATTAAATGGAGAAAATGATAATGGGGAAGAAAACTAAAAGAGTGAGAGTGAAAGAATAGAAGAGTCATCGCTTGAGCATGTGATCACCACAACTCGAGAACCAAGATCTACTAGGACAAATGCTAATCATCCATTAGATCAAGTAATGGGAGATATTACATAAGGGGTGAGAACTAAATCATACTTTTGAAATGAAGGAAGTCAAATAGCATTAATCTCCCAAATTGAACAAAAAAATATTGATAATGTCTTACTTGATCCAGATTGAATTTTAACAATGCAAGATGAATTATCTCAATTTGGGATAA
The DNA here is from genome assembly GCF_018446385.1 of Zingiber officinale. Taxonomy (NCBI): domain Eukaryota; kingdom Viridiplantae; phylum Streptophyta; class Magnoliopsida; order Zingiberales; family Zingiberaceae; genus Zingiber; species Zingiber officinale. The sequence goes on along the minus strand of NC_055989.1, from coordinate 137,253,892 downwards.
GTAAAGTTTAGGATTTAGTTCCTAGATTTGAAGAAAATCAATTATTGATACAAATAATTTTTTTAGGACAAACTTGATGATAAAAGAGTGGTTGTGAGAAACAAATCTAGGTTAGTAGTTAGAGATTTTAATCAAGTAGAAGGGTTAGATTATGATGAAACTTATGAACTCGTAGCTCGATTGAAGTCCATTAGGATGATGTTAGCATTTGCCACTCATAAAGGGTTTAAGTTGTATCAAATGGATGTGAAATTATCATTTTAAAATGATTTTATTAAGGGAGAAGTCTATGTTGAGCAACCACCGGAGTTTAAAAATTCATATTTTTCAAACCAAGTGTATAAGCTTAAAAATACCTTGTATGAGCTAAAACGAGCAACTCATGCTTGGTATGAACGATTGTCAATATTTTTAGTGTCAAAAGGATTTCATAGAAGATAAATTCATCCTACTTTATTTCTGAAAAATAGTCAAGATGATATTTTTGTGACCCAAGTTTATGTAGATAATATTATTTGTAGTTCCACAAACAAAAATTATTTAAATGAGTTCATAAATTACATGAAAAGTGAATTTGAAATGAGTTTTGTTGGTGAGTTGACATTTTGCCTAGGATTACAAATTAAACAAATAAAAGAATGAATATACATTCATCAATCTAAATATGTCAAAGAAATCTTCAAAAAATTTAGAATGGAAATACCAAAGAAATATCTAGTCCTATGGCCACTAACACAAAGTTAGATAATGATCTTGAAGGTAGAAAAGTTGATCCAAAGTTGTATTGTAGTGCCATAGGTAGTATTTTTATCTCATGGCTAGTTGACCCAATATCTTGTTTACCATGAGTATATGTGCAATGTATCAATCTTATGCCAAGGAGTCACATTTATGTATGGTCAAAATAAATTCTTCGTTATCTTAAGGAAACTTTAAGTGTAGGTCTTTAGTATCCTAGAACCAAAACATTTAATCTTGTGGGGTACTCCGACTCTGATTATAACTGGTGTAAATTGGATAAAAAAGTACTAGTGGTGGATGTTAATTCTTAGGATCTTCTTTAGTTAGTTGGTCAAGCTATAAATAATATTATATTGCACTCTCCACAATCGAAGCCGAATGTATCGCTAAAGGAGATAGTGTATCACATATTATTGTGGATGACTCATATTTTAGAGGAATATAAACTTATTTACAAAAATGTACAAGTCCTTTGTGATAATGTGAGCATAATAAATTTGACCAAAAATCTAGTTCATCATTCAAGGACAAAGCACATTGAGGTAAAACACAATTTTTTTCTAGATCATATGGCTAGAGGTGATATTGTCCTTAGTTATGTTGAGTTTAAATCCAACTTAGCTGATATTTTTACTAAATCACTTTCCGAAACTAAATTTATTTTTACGAAGGGAATTGAGAATGTGCCTTGTTGAGTAAATAATAAACCCTTCATGATCACTTCAAGGATGGAACTTTTTGAAACTCATTTTACTTTCAAAATGCATATCACAAGAACATAGGTTTACATTGTTTGTGTTTTAATTTGTCTAGATGGGAGTGAGATGTTAGGGGCAATCCTCTTGATTATAATGTATTACTTTGAGCAAAATGATTGAAATCTTTTATGAATCATTGACTTGACTAATCATTGGAAGACCAATACACAATTAATGTATATTTGGTTCAAATATCGTGATTAGACATTTCAACGGAAGAAACCCATAACCAACCATTCAAACACACTTATTTTCACATATATATATCATAACTACACCTCATACACATGTGTACAACTCATTAAACTTTGAAATTGGCACGACATGGGACAAAAATCAAGTTTATCAGTAATCCTAATCGATTGGTAACTGTTATCAATTGATTGGAAACTTTGTGGTTGGCCACAGAAAGGCTCAGAGTCAATTATGCCAATTGATTTCAAACTTTGGGCCAAGTTATTCGACGATTCAATCTATTAGGTATGTTGGTAAATCGATTAAGAAATACTTTTATATAGGCACAAAACTAGGCCCATTCAAAAAAGTTAATTGATTAATATCTACCAATCGATTGGTAGTAATTCTTTTTTAAGCGTAGTAATCGATTTAGTTACTCAAATTGATTGGTCCAATCGATTGTGATTAATTTATCAAGTGCACAAGGCCTCACTGAATTGATCACAATGATCAATTAATTCAATCTATTGGTGTTGATTTTTTTAATAGAATTGATCATCTCCCTAAATCGATTGGTGAAATTTCTCAATCGATTGGGAGGCTCGATTTAATATTCGTTCCCTAAGTAATCAATTCATTCTTTATTTTTTCCACTTTCTCCTGAGTCCTAGCCCTCCAAAATTTTTATCGTCGACGTCGCTCACTGTCCTTTGTTTTCGACATCTCTCCGGTGGTGCTTATTTGATCTCTCTTTAGGGGAAAACAAAAGCAACATGAGTTTGGTGATGGTTCATCTAGACTTACACCACCAACAGACTCTTGCTTTTCAAATGCTGCCTTTCAATATACATTAGCCATGAACAATTTCAAACTTATCTCTGCTCGTTTGGTTGACCAACAATTCTTTCATCAAAATTGTTACAATATCATTAGGCTAATTGCATATTACAAGTTGGAGACCGTTGTTTATCGTGAACACAACATTAATGAGGCATTAGTGTCGGAGTTCTATAATAACTTACATTCAAGTCGGTCTCCTACGTAATATCGCACCTACGTTGCTAAACACAATCTCGACTTCACTCCTGAGATCTTTTAGGAGTTTTTAGGGTGTTGTCCTTCCTTTAGTGATTTTGTTTTCTATCCTACACTGCTTGATCTTTTGCTTCCACCTTTTGAGCATATCACTATAGCCTCTATGTATGGGCATTTTTACGGGTGACCCTATCTTGATGGTCCTAGTGCTTCTATCACCACTTTTTCTACTCTTGAAATTTTAGTTCAGAACAATGCTCTATTCAAGGTTGTTATCAATTGCTTGCTACCTATTGTATCTCGGGTGTTAGCTTGCATTCGATCTTCCCATTTTTTCATGCTTTATGCCCTCCGTAATACTCTTAACATCAATATAGCATTGAATATGTTTCATTGCATTATCCATTTTACTAAACCTATCCATGGAACCATTCATATGTCATTTGGTCATATCATCACTGAATGGTTGAAGTCCGACGTCGATGTTTCACGCAATAGATAATGATCGATGGCAAAGATGTATTCCAGAATTTTAGCTCGATCCTTTTCCTTGACCAGCATTGAGACCCCATAGAGGATGCTTGCGATGGATTGATAGTCGTATGTTATGTGAGGGGCTTAGACCATGCCCGCCTGGTGCAAGGCAGACACCAGTTACTCTAGTAGATAGAGATCCTAATGTTATAGCTCAGGGGGATAATGAGGAGCATGATGCTTATGGTGAGGATGATGATCTTTGGTTCCACGTACTAGAGCATGAGGAGACCATAAATACACATTTTGAGGAGTTGTGCATGGATTGCGCCCTTGATATGACTGAGATGCACACGGAACTTGCTGTTATTGGGTGTTGATAGATGGATCTTCAGACTAGCGTTACTTCCTTGATTGGTCTAGTGCGCTTTTGGATGTTAGGATATCCTCCTCCTCAACCTCCTCCTCTAGTGATTGTTGCTCCTCTAGTGGTTCTTGATCCTCCGGTTAGTGTTGACATAATTAAATTGTATGTACCTCTTTAATCTACGTTGTCAACACTTATTTTATTGATTTTTTTTTGTTTCTATGAAATGTGTTAATGGATTGTAGCTACTATTTATGTGTAATATATTATATATGTCATTTTATCGATTTATGTTTTGGTGAGGGTGTACTCCAACTTGTTTGTTTATTTTTATTTTGTGTCGTAGGGGTTGTACCCCATTAGTCGTTTGGTTTTTTGTTTGCTTGCGTGATACATAAGGGTGTACTCTATTGTTCCATAGGTTTAAAGGGAGTACCCCTTCCTTGGTTATATAGTTGTTTTTATGACTTATAGGGGTATGCCCTATTTCTTTTGAGTCATTTTGATATTTAATTGGCAAAGGGAAAAAATTATTATATTTAAGTTCATGCTTGTTTCATGCTTATTGATTATGACTTTGATATTGCAAATCTTTATGTCTATTGTATTAATATCATTTTGTTGATATTATGACATGTTGAAAATTAGCCTAAACTTAAATAGATTATCAAACATCAAAAAATGAAGATTATTAGTGCAATCATGCACTAGATAAATTTCAATGATTGATAATTATTTAAGTTTAGGTTAATACATTGGATCTAACTTGAGCTACAAGTTTACAAGGCAAGAAAAGTCTAAGAAGGTCGAGGATTATATTCTTGGTAAGAAGAAGTCTTTAAAAGTCGGAAGACCGGATGCAAGATAAGAAAAGTCCAAGAAGGTCAAGGACCAGACTCTTTGCAAGAAGAAGTCCTTGCATGTCATAAGATTGGATGTAAGAAAGAAAAGTCTAAGAAAGTCGAGGACCGGACTCTTGGCAAAAGCTTGGAGCTCGAGCAGATCGCAAGATCGGATGCTAAGATAGATAAAGACCCGGAAATGACGAAACTCTAGATACAAAGTCTAGGGAATAGGAAGTTCATCAAGCACGAGGTAACTGGTTTCGATTGAAAGTGTGCTTGTACCAATTGATTTGTTGAATCGATTGGTAGTCAAACTCGATTCAATTGAAAATGTGCTTGTACCAATCAATTAGTCTAATCGATTGGTACTTGAGCACACAGAAGACTTCCCAATTGATCATCCAATTAATTAGGCATGTCTAATCAATTGGTGCAATCGATTGACTAGCTTTCTTCGAGAACACAAAGGGTTACCGAATCAATCATCCAATCGATTGTGCACTACCCAATGGATTGAGTGCATCGACTGGGCACTACCCAATCAATTGACCGACATTCTTCAAGAACACATAGAATTGCCAAATCGATCATCTAATCGATTGGGCACTACCCAATCAATTGAGTCAATTGATTGACCTGTTTTCTTCAAGAACACAGCAGGTTGCGAATTGATTACCCAATTAATTAGGAATAACTAATCGATTGATGGGCTATGTTCGTGATAAAAGAGGGCGTAATCGATGTGCAAATTGATTAACCTTGCAAATCGATTGGAGACTCTCATCAATCGTTTAGGATTCAAAATGGAATAATCTTAGCCATTGATTTGGAGTCAGTGACCATTCAACGGACAGATTATCTATAATTGATTGAGTTGGTTTTATAATCGATTGATGGCAAAGAAAAGTAGAGAAACAATACAATTCCGAAGAGTTTAAAAAGAGGGATTAGGGCATAAGGGGCTGTTATTGTTCCATTGCTATCTTTGCTCCTCCCAGTGTCAGGCTTTCATCTTTCAATCTTCAAACAATCAAGAGAAGGAGAACCAAGCTAAAAACTTGTAATCTATTCTTTCTTTTTCTCCTTTGTTGCTATTTTCTTCTGAGAAGTTTGAAGCTTGTTGTAAAAGGTTTCTCCACCTTCGGTATTGTTTCGAGAAGGAGAATTCATAGTGGAATATGTGATTGTTGGTATAGGCCCTTGGATTAATCACTTTTAAGAGGTGGAGATCAAGTAAATCAACTTATTAGCATTGTGGTGTTCTCATCTTCAAGTATCTACTATAAAGAAAAATTGAAACAAACTATTCACCCCCCTATCTCAATCGGTCCTAACACCCTATAGGTGGGAGCGTTCGATAAATGGAGTCGAGCAGGGAGGGAGCTAAATGTCTAGTTGGCGTAGCTAAGCGGATCAAACAAGGCCTTGAATTGAGAGAGTTGAATCGACCGAGCCAAGCAGTCGGATCAGTGGAGCTGATCGATTGAGCAGTGTGATTGGGTCGATGGAGATGATTCGCTAATTAGGGCAGTCTAATTGGTGGAGTTGATCCTACTGAGCTGTTGGGGGCGTTTCATCCAATAATAGACCAAGTAGGTTTGACCCGTTGACTTTGACTTCCAACTCAAGTGTTGTTCTTTTGATTGCTAGAGTCCCTTCATCCATCGCTTTGCTCCATTGTTCATCTTGTAAAGCATCTTTAACTTTTAGCTGTTTACTATCAAAGAGTAAACAAACAAGATGCAATTCATCTATTATATTATAGCATTCTTAAGGTGTTCTTAATTTCTGTGAACTTGGATTGGATTGTCTTGTGCAATGAAATTAATACTCAACAACTAAATTGTCGGCGTTGATGACAGAGGTGGTGATGGCAAATGGTCGATGTGTTTTCAAACCCAAACATCCTGAAATCTTCTTTGACTTTGTTTTGCCAATTATATGAGTCTTCTTTGGTGAATTTCACATCTCTATTTATAGTAACTTTTGAAAATTAGGATCTAAATCACTTGCATGCTTTGAATTTGGTGAACATAATAAATATAAGCTTTGAAACTTTTTATCCTCCAATTAGGTTCTTTTGCGAGGTACATGTGCATAAGCAATACAGCCAAAAAAAAAAAAACCATTAAACATGAGATGCTTGGCTTTCTTCCCATCTATTATGCTTGAGGTAGCATATTCTCCAAGCTTGATCTGCGACACCACTTCAAGATGAAGATGACATAAGCTACCACCACGTCCAAAAACTTTTGAGCATATTTCTCAAATATATTGAGAATTATATATTGAGAATTCTGCTATTGTTTTTCTCTTTTGCAAAGTCAATTTTTTTATGCATGTTTATCGCAATTGTGTTCATATTCATTGGATGTGAAGCCTCCACTTCAATTAATCCAGTCGAATTGTATTGATGTAAAAATTAATCATTCATGAAGTAAACAAGCATCTGACATAATAAATCGAGTCACACGCAAGTTTAACATACCATAAAAGTCTACAATATCCATCACCAAATGCATGGTGAGCTAAGAAACACAATATACAAGACAACTCATACAACGAGTAGCCCAAAAAAACAAGGAGACCAACATGCGTTATCGTCCGGTCAGCATCTACCAATTTCCATCACCCTCATCAACATCCTCATCACCAGCTCCAGCATCGCCACTAGAGGAGGATGTTGCTGCCCCAGTGCCATGGATCGCACTAGATCATAGATCAGTTGTTGCTCGGAGAGTAGCTGATAGTGAGTGTGGAGCTGAGACATCTCAAGCTCAAAAGATGACCTAAAGTCCTGCTGCTCCAAACTCAGTTCCTCGAACCGAGTGTCCACCGTCTCCTCAAACTCATGATATTGTGCCTCTAGGAGTGTCATGCGATCTAAAATATATAGCTCTGCCGCATCCCTAAGCAACGGAACCCCACCCTCTGTAGGTATTGGTTTGACTGCCTAGCCGACTTGACGATAGTCCTCCCATTCCATTGAAAAGGCCTCTTGTTTCATCCCAGCCAAGGCAAAGGTTATCACTGTGATTCTATGTCGTCTTTGGATGCCATAGGCCTTTATAGGTCATAGGTTTTCTTCCAATGTATTCAGCTTGGGCCTAGTTTTAGAATATATTATTGGATATAATTATTCATATTAGGTGAGCTTATTTGTAAATTGCACATGTAAATACGATCTGAACCCTTTAAAATGATCTAACTTATATTTAGTGAGCTTTAGGTAATTGGGTGTGGATTGAATGCGTAGAATTCTTTAATTTGATATGTTATCATCTATGGACTAATAACAGATTAATTACCTATATAAGGAGAGGTCCCGAAGGGTTTAAAGAATAATCTTGACATAGTTTCTTGTTCTCATTGACAAGAAACTTTTCGACGTCATCATCCCCTAAGCTCCTTGGAAGATCCTCCTCGTTTGCTTCCGCTTATTTTTCTTCGGGATCTTCTAGACGATGCTAAAGGACAAAAACACGACTCTTCAATATTCTTTGTCATTATATTTACGTATTTATTTTCTTATGTCATGTTCTCAATGAAACAAAGATCCATGCTCATATATTCTTGTATTTTCTATATACGAATTCTTATACGGTTCTTAGAATCCATGCGGCTTATGTTTTTTACAAGAACCATCAATTGGTTTCAGAGCGAGGTTCTATTTTGTCATTTTTCATTGGCAATAAAAGTTTAAATTTTTCGTCGATTTATTGTTTATATACTAGATCAAATTTTCCTAGTATGATATAAATTTTTGATCGTTAAAAATCATGTAAGAGAAAACTATGATAGACTTTTTTTTTTAGTTTTTCATGTTTCTACGAATAATACGAAAAACGATGGAAACCATCACTATTTAACCTAATTTTAGATAAAATTATGATGATTCAATCTAATACTTTAGTTGAGCAATCGATTATCGAGTCTAAAATTTTGAACATAAATTAGATTCGATTGGAATCGATCAACTAATCGATTGACATTTTTAATCAATCGATTAAGATTAAAATTCAATCGATCAACGACTTTAAACTAGTGACTACGTCAATTATCAATCGATTAAATTTATTTTTAACGGATTGATTTTTTTTTTCCCGATTAACTTTTGTTAATCGATCTAAGATCGTGGGACGTTAGTGTTCAACGTGAAACAAACAAACCAATTAAAAAACGTGGAAACAGTGTCTCATCATGAACAATCTTTTTCTATATTGTTTCATGTCGAAATATTAAACGTATTTTTTAAACTAGGTTTACTGTTTAAAAAAACAGTGTTCTGCACATCCACATCTTCTTGACTCTTTAAAAAAAACGTATTGTTTCATTTTTTTCTTCCTAACTCTTTAAAATCCTCCTCTCCTCTCTGATCGACCTCGTCTTTAATCGCTGGCACGCTCCTTTACTCTTCTCTTCGATTTCTGACACCGACATGCATCCCATAGGTATGCTCAATTCTCTCCTTTCCTCTCCTCTCTGAGCGACAGTTTAGCGGCGGCCTCATAGTGAGGTTGCAAGGCCGAGCGCAACGTCAACAGTGTGCCCTGGCCGACTTGAATTTGTCTCCCTGATTGAAAATCTAACTACTTCTGGCCATTATACAACTCAAAATTGTCATAATCTACCCATTTCGCATAGTTGAAGTAGACTTTCTATCAAGCAACTTCAGTGTTCTTTACAAAAGAGACTTGTCGTCATTTTGCAAATCCTATGCTTCGCAAACACTCGCTAGTCAATATATTTTATAATCCCTATGAAGAACATATAACAACTAATTTCACTGATCACTTGCGCCACCGTGTTTGTAACTATTGTTGGTGCAATCATGCCCTGGAAGTTTCAATGTGTTGACAATTATTTAAGTTTAGGTTAATACGGTGGAACTAACATGCATTGTGAGTTTGCAGGAGGAGTTTCTTGCAGGTCAGAAGACCAGATGCAAGAGAAGACCAAGAAGGTCGAGGACTGGATTCTTGGCAAAAAGAGTTCTTGCAGATCAGAAGACCAGATGCAAGGCAAGAGAAGTCCAAGAAGGTCGGGGACCGGATTCTTGGCAAGAGAAGCTCCTGCAAGTCACAAGATTATGTGTGTGATAGGCTCACTGTCAGAGAACGACTGGAAAATCGATTCAGACATGGCTGTGCGGCAAATTGCCTCTGAATCGATCAGCCGATCGATTGAAGGTAAGGCAATCGATTGGCTGATCGATTGGTAAAGTTCTGCGCAGCACAGAATGCGTCTGGATCGATCAGCCGATCGATTCAAGGTACTGAATCGATCGGCCGATCGATCCGTGAACATTCTGTGCGAAGCACAGAATCGTTCTGAATCGATCAGCCGATCGATTCAAGGGATTGAATCGATCGGCCGATCGATCCGTGAACATTCTGTGCGAAGCACAGAATCACTCCGAATCGATCAGCCGATCGATTCAAGCAGCTGCGATTTCATGAGCAAGCGGCTGAATCGATTCAAACGCTGCCTCCAATCGATCCAAGTCAAATGAAAGAATCTGCACCGTCGATCTTGACGCGATGGCTTCCAACGGATAGTTGTGAATCGATTGGAATATTACCTCAATCGATCCACGGCGACGGCGGCGTGAGAAACGGCTAGTTTTCTCAACGTATAAAGCACGGAAAGAAACGGGAAAACAAACACAACAAAACATATACTGTTCCATTGCTCTCCAAGCCTTTTGAAAGCTCTCAAGTGATAAAGATTCAAAGCAAAGGGTTCAAGCTCCTCTCTACTACGTACTGAAATCTCACCTGCAAAGAAGAAGCTGGTTAAATCTTGTAATCCTTCTCTACTTCTTCTTTGTAGCGTTTGTGATATTTATTTTGAAGAAAAGGGAGAGGTGTATTTCTGTTAAGGTTTCTCCCTGTGTGATTCCGAGAAGGAGGGTTTTCGATAGTGAAAGAGTGTGAGTGGTGTGGATCCTTGGATTAGTCACCTCCTTGAGGAGGTGGATACCAAGTAAATACCGGTGTTAGCATTGCCTTCAGATTTCCGCTGTGCAAAACAAAGTTGGTCAGCAAAAGAAGTGAGTCATTCACCCCCCCCTCTAGCTCAACCTATCCTAACAAGTGGTATCAGAGCATTGGTTTGCTTTTGAGGATTCATCGTCAAGAAAGCACAAGTTAAAGAGCTACAAGATGTCAATGAAGGAGGAACATAGTACTTCACGACCACCATTCTATGAAGGCAGCAATTTTGCTTATTGGAAGAGCCGCATGGAACACTATCTCATGACCGAAATTGATATGTGGTTCTCAATCACGGAGGGATTCATGGCGCCAACTGAAAATGGAAAAATGCTTGAGTCATCCAAGTGGACTGTTGAACAAAAAATGAAGGCTCAAGCAAATGCAAAGGCGATTGTGACTCTTCAATGTGGATTAAGCTCGGAACAACTCAACAAAGTTGGACCCTTTAAGAGTGCCAAGGATTTGTGGGATAAGCTTATTGAACTAAATGAAGGCACCAAGGATTCAAAAATTGCAAAGAGGGATTTGTTGATAAATCAACTTCAAAACTTCACCATGAAGGATGGAGAAACGGTAAGCTCACTACATGGGAGATTCAAGGAACTCCTAAATGGTCTTCATTCAGTTGGAGAGAGTGTGGAGAACCGAGATCTCATAAGGTATGCTTTAAAATCTTTCCCAAGAAACTCTTTATGGTCATCCATGGTGGATGCCTATAAGGTTTCAAGGGATTTGTCAATAGTGAAATTGGATGAATTATTTTGTGAACTTGAATTGCATGAGCAAGCTAACACAAGCCATAAGGAGAAAGGTATAACATTGGTTGCAGGTGAAAAGAGCAAAAAGAAGCATAAGGAAAAGAAAAAGGAGAAGAAGGAGTCATCTTCAGAATCCGAACAAGATAGTGATAGTGATAGTGATGAAGAGCTATCATCAAGTGAAATGGCAAACTTCGTTCGAAGAATGATGAGACATTCAAGGAAGTTTGACAAAAAGGATGTTAAGAAAATCTTCAATGATGAGAAAAGAAAAGGTAAATCTCTTGTGGATTCTAAGAATAAAACTGATGTAATTTGCTATGAATGTAAGAAAAAGGGGCACTACAAAACGGAGTGTCCAAAGTTGAAGAAGCAAGAGGAAAAGATCAAGAAAAAGAAGAAGGCGTTGAAAGCCACATGGGATGACTCATCATCAAGCTCATCGGAAGAAGATGAAAGGAAGAGCTCAAAGCACATGGCTCTCATGGCCTTAAGTCATGAAGAAGATAGTGAAGATGAAGATAGTCATGAAGAAGATGTGGAGTCTTCAAGTGAGTCATCTTCTAGTGATGATGAGGTAATTTCTCCCAAGCTTGATAAGATGTATGCCACCATTGCATGCTTAACCAATGCACTAGCAAAATCAAAAGGGAAGGTCAAAAGATTGCAAAATGAATTGAAATCATTCAAAAATGAAACTGTGCCATGTGAAAGTTGCATGCTTCATGAAAATGACAAAAATGATGTTGATGATCTTGAAAAAGAAAATGTATCATTGAAATCACAAGTTGATGATCTTAGATGTGCTCTAGTAAAATTTACTTCAAGCTCAAAATACTTAGACATGATTCTAGGAGCTCAAAGAGGCGTGTACAATAAAGCGGGACTAGGTTTCAAATCTCAAGATAAGGAAGTTAAATTCATGTCCCTAATTAGTAGAAACCATGCTTCAAGGGTTAAGGTTGTTCAAGATTGGGTACCCAAGCAATTTGTTATTGATGCTACCGGACCCAAAGTGTGGGTACCAAAACATTTGGTTCATCGTGTTTAAACAGGCATGCAAAGGGGAGCATCCAACAACATGGTTCGTAGATAGTGGATGCTCTAAGCATATGACGGGAGACTCATCAAAATTTTCATCATTTAGACACAAAAGTAAAGGTACCGTTTCTTTTGGTAATAGTGGTGAGCTAAAAGTTATAGGAATTGGAGATATTAGAATTTCCGAGAAATTTGTAATAAAAAATGTGTTACTAGTAAAAGGCATGGCTTTTAATCTCTTGAGTGTTAGTCAACTATGTGACTCGGGGTATAGAGTTGAGTTCAACTCATCTCAATGCCTAGTCAAACATAGTGAACTAAACACCAATGTTCTCATAGGCCATAGAAAAGAAAATATTTATCAAGTTGAACTATTTGGTGCTACTAATGTGTTTGCTAAGTGTCTCATGTCCAAAGAAGAGGAGACGTGGCTTTGGCACCGGAGACTCGCTCACACCAACATGAAGAATATCAAAAATCTCTCAAGGAAGGAGTTGGTGCACGGATTGCCAAAGTTGAAGTTTCAAAAGGACAAAATATGTGATGCATGTCAAATGGGTAAGCAAACCAAAGCTACTCATAAAGGTAAAAATGTTGTAAGTACTTCAAATGCTTTAGAGCTCATTCACATGGATTTATTTGATAGTAGCAAATATAGTTCTTTAAATGGTAGTAGATATTGCTTTATAATTGTGGATGATTACACTAGATATACATGGGTGTTTTTCTTGAAACATAAGGATCAAACTCTAGATACCTTGATTGCTTTTTGTAATAGAGTAGAAAATGAAAAGGCTCATAAGATAAACAAAATAAGAAGTGATCATGGAGGTGAGTTTGAAAATGATAGATTCACAAGTTTTTGTATGGAAAAAGGCTACAAACATGAGTTTTCAACCCCTAGAACACCTCAACAAAATGGAGTTGTTGAGAGGAAAAATAGGGTGTTACAAGAGGCCGCTAGGAGCATGTTAAATGAATATTCACAGCATAGTTTCCTATGGGACGAAGCAATCAATACGGCTTGTTATGTCCAAAATCGAACTTTAATACATAGGTTTCTAGGAAAAACACCTCATGAATTGTGGTTTGGTAAACAACCTACAATTAAGCATCTTAGAGTATTTGGGTGTAAGGTCTATATTCTAAACACCAAGGATCACTTGGGAAAGTTTTCCGCTAAGGCGGATGAGGGGATTCTTGTAGGATACTCAAGTCATAGCAAGGCATACCGAATTTACAACAAAAGATCAAAACTAGTTGAAGAATCACTAAATGTTGTATTTGAAGAAAATCCCTCTTTAAACGCTATAAGAACAAACAATGAAGAATTACAATTTGAGTTAGAGAAACTAACACTAAATGAGGTAAATCATCAAGGAGAAGAAAATCAAGAAAGTGATGGTGAGAAAAATGAACCTTTGCCACTTGAACCCGAAATTATAACAAATCAAGACTCAAGACCTATTAGGACTCATGTAAATCATCCCTTAGATCAAGTAGTAGGAGACATTACTCAAGGAGTGAGAACTCGATCTTACTTTAGAAATGAAGGAAGTCAAGTTGCCCTAATATCTCAAATAGAACCAAAAACCATTGATGATGCCTTGTTTGATCCGGATTGGATTTTAGCAATGCAAGATGAATTATCTCAATTTGAGAGAAGTCAAGTTTGGGATTTAGTTCCTAGGCCTAACAACAAATTAATTATTGATACAAAATGGGTTTTTAGGAACAAACTTGATGATAAAGGGATAGTGGTGAGAAACAAAGCTAGATTGGTCGCTAGGGGTTTCAATCAAGTAGAAGGGTTGGACTATGATGAAACTTATGCACCCGTAGCAAGATTGGAGTTAATTAGAATGATGTTGGCCTTTGCCGCCCACAAGGGCTTCAAATTGTACCAAATGGATGTAAAATCAGCATTTTTAAATGGTGTAATAAAGGAAGAAGTATATGTTGAGCAACCACCGGGATTTGAAAATTTGGAGTGTCCAACACATGTATATAAACTTAAAAAGGCCTTATATGGACTAAAACAAGCTCCTCGGGCTTGGTATGAACGATTGTCAACATTTCTAGTATCAAAAGGGTTTCATAGAGGAAAAATTGATCCTACTTTATTCTTGAAAAATAATGGTAATGATTTGTTTGTGGCCCAAGTATATGTAGATGACATTATTTGTGGTTCCACAAATAAAGATTTTTTAAATGAATTCATTAATCACATGGAGAGTGAATTCGAAATGAGTTTGGTTGGTGAGTTGACATTTTTCCTAGGATTACAAATTAAGCAAACAAAAGAGGGCATTTACATTCATCAATCCAAATATGTCAAAGAGCTATTTAAGAAATTTGGAATGGAAAATGCAAAGGAAATATCTACCCCCATGGCCACAAATACTAAGTTGGATAAAGACATTGAGGGGAAAGAAGTTGACTCCAAAGTGTATCGTAGTGCTATAGGAAGTCTTCTCTATCTCACGGCTAGTAGACCGGATATACTTTTCGCCATAGGTATATGTGCTAGGTATCAATCTTGTGCCAAGGAGTCACATTTGAGTGCCGTTAAGCGAATTCTTCGTTATCTCAAGGGGACTCAAAATGTTGGTCTTTGGTATCCTAGAACCGAAACTTTTGACCTAGTGGGCTATACCGATTCCGATTATGCCGGATGCAAGTTGGATCGCAAAAGCACTAGTGGTAGTTGTCAATTTCTAGGGTCCTCTTTAGTAAGTTGGTCAAGTAGAAAACAACATTGTGTAGCTCTCTCCACAACCGAAGCGGAATATATTGCCATGGGAGAGTGTGTATCGCAATTATTGTGGATGACTCATACTCTAGAAGACTATAAACTTACCTATAACAATGTTCAAGTACTTTGTGATAATGTGAGTACAATCAATTTAACAAAAAATCCCGTTCATCATTCAAGAACGAAACACATAGAGGTTAAGCATCATTTTATCCGTGATCATGTAACTCGAGGTGATATCATTTTAAATTATGTTGGATCAAAATCTAACTTAGCCGATATCTTCACCAAACCTCTTCCCGAAGTTGAATTTAGCTTTCTTAGAAGAGAATTGGGAATGTGTTGTATTGATTAAATCAAATCCTCCATGGTCACTTTATAGGTAGAGGCTTTGGGTTCTTCCCTTTAATTTTTGCCTCTCACAAACACATAGGGTTATCTTCTTTGTGTGATTTAGATGGGGGTGAGAGGTTAGGAACATTTATCTTGGTCATAATGCTTGTTATGATGCATTAAGTTGGCCAAGAAAAATGATTTTCACATGAAACATTCATTTGTCCAATCATAGGGAAAGCAAGTGTACAACTCATGTGCCCGTTGCCCTACGATTATGATTGAAAATTTCCAATTGATCATGTCACAACTCACTTCTGAAACATTGGTTGAAGTGTGTTATTGGATGGGGATTATTATGAAAAAGATAGATACAAACTTTCTCATATCTTTGAAGTTTTCAATAATTTGTGGTTTTGTGTAAGTTTTCATTAAGACGAGGTTATTTTTATTAAACTTTATTTTTCCTTGATAATATGGGACATATATAGTGTCTATGCAAAATTTCGTGATTTTTGGAGTTGTGTACAATTAGTTGTGCTTTTCCAAATCTTGGTTCTGAAAGTTTTTCAGACATGCAGAACTATCAGGCTTCCCAATCGATTGGTCAATCGATTGGGAGGCTCGCACTTGGCCACAGAAGGCATCTGAATCGATCAATGGATCGATTCAGAGTACCTCGATCGATCAATGGATCGATTGAGACGCTCGTCGGTTTTCCACAAAAGGCATCTGAATCGATCAATGGATCAATTCAGAGAACCTCAATCGTTCAATGGATCGATTGAGACACCCTTTCGTTTTTCCACAGAAGGCGTCTGAATCGATCCATGGATCGATTCATACTTTTGTTCGACTTTCACAGAAGCATTTTGAATCGATCGACCGATCGATTCAATTACTCTCAATCGATCGGTCGATCGATCGAAGCCCTAAAACCCGTCTTAAACCCGTGGATCCGAAAGTGGCACGTATTGCATATGTCCCTAGCTGCTCCTGATAATATTTGACAAAAGTCTAAATAATTTCCTGAGGACTGGTGATAGACACCTCATCTTCTTTTTCAATAACTACTATTCTCTTCTTTTATTATTTCTTTAGATTAAGGAGTAGAATAAGGGATATTTCTATCAACTTATTTGAAATGTGCATGCTTTATCCTTTGTTAATAAAAAGATACATAATCTGTGCTAAAAGATCAATAATTTTTCTAATATTTCTTATTCATAGATCCTTTAAATTAAAATCCTCTCCTGTACCCTTCTATATGTATATATTATTTATACAAGTGGTGATCAGTAGTATTTATGATTTGATTGAGTTGAGTGGCTAGATCTACTGAGACAGTCGACTTCAAAGAAACTCACTGTTGATTCTCTAACGACTAGCAGCTTGTGACAAATATATATGTAAATACTTTCATTTTATAATATTTTGTTTTTTTGTTACAACAAGAATGAAAGGTCAATGAGACTCCATATCCTGCACATCTCCAAAACCACCAGAATCAGCAAAATATCGTCTCCTGCTTCTGCCATTGGCAGGACGGCAAGCCACCTTCACCCAGCGCTCTCTTGTTCACTTCAGTAACTAAGTAGCGTTGCCTCTTTCTCCTCTGTTTCCGGCTGTGGGCAGTGAGAAGAGCCGAATGGCCATGGCCTACGCGGCGTTTCCGTCTTACAAGGTACAATCAGCTATCAGATACTCATCCATCCAGATCGCTTGTAACCAAGTTGTTTTTTTTTTGCTGGAGGGGTTGATCAGCTGGCGCAAGGTTCGGGATTCCTTCAGCAACGGATAATGTGTGTGAGAAAGAAGGACAAGGAGAGGGATCTTCATCATCCTTTCGAAGTCGTCGAGATCACGCCGCCACCAAGGAACCTTGGCATCCGCTGCTTCCCTTCGGTATTATTTCTCCAACCTCATCCTCCGCCTCTGGCTTTTCGTCTGTTGTCTTTGCTTGACTCCTTTTGACACTTCTTATGTGATATGCTAACACATAGTGATGTTGGAAAATGTTAAAACTCCGAGACTCTATTACTTGGATTTGACTAGACGGTGGAATGTGCTTAAATTATCGTATTGACATGACAAATTTGAATGTTTGATTGTTGTGCGATGAAACAGAACAAAATTTAGTTAGCCTCAATAATTAAGAAAATTGTTCAGTGATAAATATGTGACATAACACGTTGCTGTTGTGGACAAACCATGACAGAGAGAAAAATCTGTCTACTGTTTGAATAGGCTTAGTTCTCCAGTAAAGAAAGTTGGCTAGGCTAAACTGAAATGAGTGTTTATCTGGAATGAGTACTGGAATAGGGCCAACTCGATCAAATTACAAGTAATTCTGCAAAGTGGACCTCATTGCAGCTGGAATGGATTACCTTGGGAGGTGCTTCTCCCATCTTGTTGAATAATTCTAAACTAAGCGGGATTGTGAAAATGTTGACAACTTGATCATTTGTCTTGATGTACTCTAGTTGTAGTCTCCTCGGGGCGGTGTAGTGGTTAAGGCATGGGTGTTGCCACATTAGGTCATGTGGTCGAAATTTGGTACGTCTGAGCATGCCTTCCCCAATGTCTTGGCCACTGCACTAATGGCTAGTAGCCGCCCATGATTTACCTCCCCTATGTTGGCCTAGGGATGGGTTGGCGGGGGTGAGCGAATCGTCATTTTTTTTGCCACATTGATGTACTCTAGTTGTATCTCCTTTCTTTTCATGCATCCCAAATAAAATACGAGCAAGCAATGATGTTCTTACTTTTTTCATGAAAACTGGATTCTTGGCCAATGTATTTGCTAACTTTTTATCAGCATAAATTCATATTTTTTTTCCTTCTACTCGTGCACCCTTTATTTCTTGCAACAACATATAGAAAAACATAAACATGAAGACGCCACTACATATTCCACCTCATAAGTAGAAA
Source organism: Zingiber officinale (assembly GCF_018446385.1). Lineage (NCBI taxonomy): Eukaryota > Viridiplantae > Streptophyta > Magnoliopsida > Zingiberales > Zingiberaceae > Zingiber > Zingiber officinale. The sequence goes on along the minus strand of NC_055989.1, from coordinate 137,235,681 downwards.
GTGCACTGATTGATATTCCTTTCAATGACAAGTAAAGACACCTCCTTTGCAGAAAACTGCTTGTACTCTTCTGGTCTTCCAAATCTCTACCCATAGGGCTATCTAAATAGCCAATAAGTTAAAACCCATCAGAACATGAATACAGTGAACCATGTTCTTTTGATGTATGGAGTAATTTTTTCTAAGTATTCCCATTTGTGCTGAACTTGGTTCGTCCATAAGACAATTCCCTAATCCCATGCCATACAAAGTATCCTGCCGTTATGTCTTGCACATGCCGAGTAGCTTAAGCTTCCCACTGAGCTTTTTTTTACGAAGTGCGTCAATTATTTCATCATCATCATGTTGTCGAGGGTTGATGCCACACTCAGTTGGTGTGCAAAGTGGTTTGTAATTCTCTATTTTGAAACGTTTGAGAACTTCATTTGCATATGCCTCTTGAGAAATAAAGATATTTTCTTCACTTTGCTTCACCTCAATGCCAAGGAAAAGAGCCCAAAATCAATCATCCGAAATTCTTGAACTATTTAATCTTCAAACATGAGTGAGTTGGTTCCTTAAAAATTGAGATCATCTACATACAAGAAAACATGCAATTTATCTTTATTGTTATTCTTCCTCATATAAAGAGTACTTTCCTCATACAAGAGAATTTCTATAAGGATATTGAACATAACTATTCTTCTTAAAGTAATCATCAAGTCTAGCATTCTATGTGGTTTGAGCTTGCTTTAGACCATAAAATTCTTTCTTTACATGGAGATCTTTTCCTTCACTTCTATAATATTCCAATTTAGTTCTACTTGGTGAATGTTGTGAGCTAATAGAGGAGTTTTGTAAGCATTTGTGTTTAAACATTTTAGGCCAATTGTTAGACCCAATATGTTAATAGGTAAGTGCTTTTTCTAAGCGACAATTGATATCAGAGTGGACTTAATTCTAAGCATGATGAGTTACTAGGAATGACTGCCTATATAATGAATGGTATAGCCACCATTTGACCTCACATACTGCTAATTAGGGAGGAGTTTTGAGTTATTAGTTGAGAGTTTGGTTCTTAACGAGACTATCAACTTGGGTTTAAGCATTTTAGGCCAATGATAAGCTAAGACATTCTCTCATCTAAGAGGGGCATGCCAACTTCATTTTTTGATGCATCTCATGATTTGATCAACATATACTGCTCAAGAAATTATTTCAAAGATTCTGATTTGACATCTATTCATTAGATTGCCCATTTATGACATGCAACAAGAAAAATAATGTATCTAAAAATTTCTATTCAAATGACTGTAACAAGTACATCGTCATTGCCAATTCTAGACTTTTTCTTGTATCCTTTTGCCACCAAAGTTGCTTACTTTTCAACTAGGTTATGTGCATTTCTCTTTATCTGCTGCACCCATTTTACACCAAAAGGATTTTGCTCTTTCGGTAGAGAAGTTTGCTCCCAAGTGCTGTTCTTTTGATTTCTAGAGTCCCTTCATCCATCGTTTTGCTCCATTGTTCATCCTGTATAGCATCTTTAACTTTTAGCTGTTTACTATCAAAGAGTAAACAAACAAGATGCAATTCATCTATTATATCATAACATTCTTAAGATGTTCTTGTTTTCTCTGAACTTGGATTGGATTGTCTTGTGAAATGAAATTAATAGTCCATAACTAAATTGTTGGCGTTGATGAAAGAGGTGGTGATGGCAAATGGTAGATGTGTTTTCAAACCCAAACATCCTTGAATCTTCTTTGACTTTGGTTTGTCAATTTTATGTGTCTTCTTCGGTGAATTTTACATCTCTATTTATAGTAACTTTTGAAAATTAGGTTCTAAATCACTTGTATGCTTTGAATTTGGTGAACATACCTAATATAAGCTTTGAAACTTTTATCCTCCAATTAGGTTCTTTTACGAGGTACATGTGCATAAGCAATAGAGCCAAAAAAAAAAACCATCAAACATGAGATGCTTGGCTTTCTCCCCATCCATTATGCTTGAGGTGGCATATTCTCCAAGCTTGATGTGTGACACCACTTCAGGATGAAGATGACATTAGCTACCACCACGTCCCAAAACTTTTGAGCATATTTCTCATTATATATTGAGAGTTCTTCTATTGTTTTCTTTTTTGCAAAGCCATTTTTTTATGTAGAATATAAGGAGCAATTAGGTGATCATACCATGTTTATCACAATTGTCTTCAAATTCATTGGATGTGAAGCCTCCACTTCAATCTAGTCGAATTGTATTGATGGAAAAATCACTTACATTATTCACTAAGATTTAAATTTCTTGAACATTGTCAACACCTCCACTTTTTCTATTATTTAATACACTTGCATGTTTTCTAGTATAATCATCTATGGAAGTGGAGAAGTAGTGATTCATACCCAAAGATGATGGGGGTAATACAATCACATGCATCAGTGTGGCAAGTTGTAGTGGCTTATCAGATCTAAAACTTGCATCATGGGGAACACTACCTTTCGCATGTTTAAAAGAACACACCCTTCACATATTTGATTTGGATGATGAATTTCAGGAAGACCATACATCATCTTCTTGGTTGATAGCTTTCTAGGATCACCAAAGCTTTAAGTGTCCAAGATTCAAATTCTAAGTTCATGAGGATTCATCCATACATGGTTTTAAGCACTTTTCCACATCTCTTTGAAGGTTTAGAATACAGAATTGGTCCTCTTTGACATATCCACTTAAGCAATTCAGCGAATCATGCAAGTTCTTGTATAAGCTGATCATTCATCATGTGAATATCAAAACCATTCTCTAATGGTTGTCCAAAACTAAGAATATTGCCTTGCATATCCAACCCATAAAATCATGTGAAAGTTAACTTCCAAAGCATATTCTAACACATTTTCCTTTCATTGGTACTTTGGATGAGTATCCAGATTAGATTTGTGCTTTCACAATATCATTGATATCCATGAATTTTCCTTTATCATCACACATATGATTACTTGTCTGTGGTGTCCGAGTACCATTTATTTTGCCTCAATTCTTCTTCTTCATGCGCAAGCAACAAAAGAGGTTCATGACTTCCATCTTAATAAGATCTTCCTTTAACCTGATTGTTCTTGTTATAATTACATTCAGAAGCATAATGACCATTTGTCTTTGCAAATGAAACATTGAATTTTAAAACAATCTTACCTTTGCCTATCGATGTTCATCTTCTATACTCTTCCTTTGAACTTTAGACATCTTCATCACTTCTTCTATAGCCTCCTTGTCCTTGTCCCCAAACATATCCATGGACTTTTCAAAGTAGAATGTTTTCATTCAATAATTTGGCACAAATGAAAATTCAATTTAGCCTTTTTAGAGACACGAATATGACTCTTGAATGGGTCTTTTCAAAAGAGACAAATCTTATTGAATGGGCATGTCTCAAGAAATACATGTTGTTTAAAAGAACTTGAAAAATTAAGTTTAGTTAATTATTTTAATAGGACGAAACATATTTTAGTTCAATATCAGTTCGTCCAATGAAATATTCACTTATCAAAGGTGAGGAAAATGTCTTGGGCATGGCCACTGAGATGGTTCTTCTTGACAAGTTGGATTGATTTTTTTTTCATTAACTGAATGTAAAAGATCCTCAAGTGATTTTGAATCAATCTAGAAACTACAGGCATGATCGTTCAAAATCAACTCTAATTAAGTTCTCAAAATTTTGGACCACATGTGGACTTATTAGTTTATCCTTTTGCTCACTAATTAATATGGTAGGATGCATTTCACAAATGTTGAGGGTATAAGTGGAGATTGCATCCCAAATGTTAAGGTTAAGAAGCAACCGGTACTTAGATGTTGGAATGCTTTTTTGATGTTTCTTTCGAGATAGGACATTCTCATATCGGAAGAGGAATTCTTGGGGAGAAAGGAGACTGGAGGTTGTTCTTGAGCATCTCCTTGTAGCTTTTACAGGGAGTTGTGATATTATATTTTCTTTCATCTTTTTGGTTTCCAACCTTGTTTAGTTAGTTGCATTGGTAGCATATTTCTTTCAGCACTTTTGGTGGAAAATTTGGGCACCAGGAAGTACTATGTGAGATTGTTGTTTTTGAATTATTTTACTCCCATGAATGTAGCTCATTTTGGTAAACTTCTTGAATCTCGCGTGTTTGTAGTAGCTTGATGATTGCCTATTTTCTTGTTAATTTCCACAAGGTCTTGAGATATTTCCTAATTTTCAACTCTATGAAAGTTCTACAAAAGATTTTTCACAACTCTAAAAACACAATAAATCACAAGTTCATCATAAACTTTCAAACAACCATAGTTACATACTCACAATGAAGTACAATACTATAGGGTTTTTTCCTTATAGATACTTTTGACTAAACCATTTGTCTGTACTTTCACGATAAATATATGTGTTCTTCGATTATGTTTTGGATCGAAGGTTGAAGAAGCATTTCATGTCCCAAAGTACTTCTTTAATGTTTGCCTCTGAAATTGATGTTACTCCTGCTCAATTTGGGAATTAAAATGGTACAAAGCAAAATACATCTGCATATGTTAGTACATCGAACTAGTCAAATAAGCTAAACATTGAAGTTGTGAAGATGGTTTTAGAGTCTTTAGTTTTTGTGTGTGTGTGTGTTCAGGACAGTAGGCTATAGCTGCATAATATTATTCTTCTAATCATCATATTTGTTGATATCTTGTAGAACATACACTGCGGAGAAAGCGTGACGATAGAAGGACAAGCATACACAGTTTCTGCAGTGACTCATAGGTATCAATTACGCAAGGGAAAGTATGAACCACGAGAGAAGAGGCTTGATGTGCAAAGGACCGGTAGATATATTTTGAACTTGTATCTGAATGATCTGCTACAGAAGTCTTGAGGCTAATTTGCTACAGTGCCTGGTCCCATGAATTTGTCATTTCACCCATTGCAATGCGACCGTGCTTTATCAGTTGCTTAGATCTCTTCAATTTGATGCAAGGTTAAGTTAGGTTGGGTCGTCAATTTGATGCTGAGTTATCCGCACATCATCGTACATAACGAAATAGTGTTACCGTAGGGTCAGCAAGAATTGCGCATTTTAAAACGATGAATACAAAAGAAATTAAAGTTCCGCTTCCTGACAATTTCCTTCAAATTCGGAGGATCCGATATCTAATGAAGGAATTTTTTTTAATTCAATTAAATAATTAGATAATTAGGTATGAATTTTTTTAAATTTAGATATCAGAAATTCAAGTATAGATAGACTATTTTTACATAAAATAAGGGGTGATATCCTCTATCTCTAACAATGAAATCTCATAATGCTAGAGTTCTACTGGGGGGGCGACCGTCGATGTCGCCCCCTCGCTGGATCCGTCCCTGTATATAATACTCGAGTTTTCTATAATGCGGACTTGTTGTCGCATTTCTATGTAAGGTGCCTAGATTCAAATAGAATTTTTTATTTTTATTTTTTTAGGTATGTTGTATGTATTTAGGGTTTAAAATTATAGGTTTTAGAAGTTGAGTTATAATGACTCTTATCCAATAAGATTTTTACTCTAGGGTTCAAGTTTTTCTCTTAGGTTATAGTTTTCAAAATTGAAAATTTTAGAGGTTTATATAAATGGTAATATGATATTTGGATAGAATGTGGATATTCAATCTTCTAATGAGTATGAGAATGAAGATGAGAATAAGGATGAGGATGAAGATAAAAATTGAAAACTTGATAAGGATGGAGATGAGGATGAATATAATAAATAGGAATGGAAATAGATGATATAAAATTCAACCCAAATTCAACCATTGTCATTCCTACTCTTTTGGTATGCAAACGATAATTTATTTCTTTTTTATTTATAGTTGACACCAGTTATCTAACTAGGTATCTAGCTTACTTTCATTAATCTTGGATGTGATTAGCTCAACATAATTTTTTAACCGGTTACCAAGATAAATTAAAAGTGCTTACAATGAGCGGTCCGTCAATCCAACTGATCTGGTGGTTAGGGGGGCCCGCTCGGCAGGAGGTCAAAGTGGTCAACGTCCTAGGCAGGCGTCCGATCGGGCGAACTACCTCCCCGAAAAGCAGGAAGAGTAGCCGGTTCGACACTTCGACAGATCAGTCAGACACCGAGCTTCCGACGCTCATAAAGCTCAAAGCAGGGAGAGACGAAGGCCGAGCGGCCATCCCGCTTGGCTAGTCAGTGGACGTAGCCTCGACTCGGCAGGCACCCTCGCCTGACAGGGTGGAGCCGGCAGCAGCTCATCGGCCGAGCGGCCGCTCGGCCCGATCGTTGCATCGCCCGAACGGTAGACTGGCCGAGCGGCTCTCCCGCTCAACCCAATAACAGACAAAAGGGGCAGTTGGCGATATCTTCCTAGGGACCAGTGTCATCGATAGGTGGCATGGTCGACGGCGGGGTCAGACGGAGAATCGTATGGTGGAAGCTTCCACTGTCGTGTCAAGGATATGCTCGGGTCATTAAGGTATGGCGTCAGACACGCTTTTCTGACATGACCTTTCCAGGTATAATTTGGGAAGCATGTATGCCTTGGGAAGCGTGCACACGCCTCCTGGGAGCTCTATATAAGAAGCCCCAAAGCTTCATTAGAGGTATGTTTTGACTACTGTAGCTATAGTCACGTTGCTGCTCCTTTCTTCTCTACTTCGTTTACTCATCGCCGGTAGCTGACTTGAGCGTCGGAGGGCCATCGCCGGGGAACCCCTCCCTGGCTCGGCACTAACGACTCTGTGGTTACAGGCTTAGCTCGTTGGAGGTCCATGTCATCTTCAGTCGACGTCCAGTCAATGTGAGCGCCACCTCCCCAACGTCCGTCGACTCACTCTCGGACATGATCAAATTTGGCGCCGTCTGTGGGAACGCACCTGAATCTGAGCTAAGAAGATGGAGGAAGTTGGACGTCTCCACACTGTGATGCTCACTCTAGAGGAGCTCAATGCGCTCATTTAGGTACGAACGACAAAGATAGTTGAGCAGCAACAACAAAAGGCACTAGCTGATCAGCTGGCGCAACAAGCAACGTCGGCCTTGGGGGGCCGAACAGCGCACGAGGATCAGTCGGAGCAACTCTTCATATGGGGACAGAACAAGATGCCGACCAGCACTCCAGGAGAGGTTCCGCAGGTGCCCATTCTGTTTCATCGGGCATTATTTCAGACGCCCTCAGAGATTGCTTAGGCCAACTAGGATAGGGGTTCTTCAGATGAGGCTCCCGTTCGAGACGCAAGAAAGGGCAAAGCCCTCCAAGCTAATTCATTGCCCGAGCCGATTAACCGATAGTTCTCCGAGGCCATTCTGCAGGATCCGCTGCCGAAGCACTACGCTCCCCTGGCGATCGGAGAATATAATGGGTCGACCTACCCGAATGACCATCTCAGTAAGTTCGATAACGCCGCTACCCTTCATCAGTACACGGATGGAGTCAAGTGCCAAGTTTTCCTCACTACGCTCTCCGGCTCGGCCCAATGGTGGTTTAGAAGGCTACCGGACAGGTCTATCCGAAGCTTCAAAGACTTCCGAAAGGCTTTCCTTCACTACTTTGCGAGCAGCAGACGCTATCAGAAAACAAGCGTCAGCCTGTTTTCCATGAAGCAAGGCCAGAGGGAGACTCTATGAGTCTACATCCAACGCTTCAACCAGGTGGCGATAGATATCCCCTCGGCCTAGTCCGAGACCATGATGAACGCATTCACGTAAGGGCTCATGGACGGGGGCTTCTTCCGATCGCTCGTTAGGAAGCTGCCCCGCGACTACGACCACATGTTGAAGAAGGCCAACGAGTACATAAACGTGGAAGAAGCCTAGGCGGCCAAAAGGAAGGAGGCTCCATCCGAACCATCGGCGTCGGCTGAATGACGACCGACGTCCAGCCATCAACCTCCGAGAGGGCCTCGAGCCGAAGGAGTATGTCCACACCAGGAAGCAAGGTCACACGTCGTCCAGCATGTTACCGCAGAACAGCAGAGGCCTTAGGGGAAGGTATGGACTCCTTTGTTCTGGTCATTCCATCAGTCTGCATCTCACAACACCTGCGACTGTCGCGGATTCAACCCGGTCACCCAACCAGCACCTAAGAGTTATCGTTGCAGATCCCCTTCTCCTAACCGGCGACACGAGCATCATCGTTCCGATCGGGGAGAGGAAGCAAGGCGATCACCAGGGCAGCCTCATCGGAGAAGCACGGAGCCGACAAGAGCCGGGCGTGAGCGAAGCAGGCCGTCCGCTTGGGAGGAGGAAAATATGAGCAATGCTGCTCGAGGGGAGATCAACAATCATAGCTGGCGGGCCGACCGGGGGAGTTTCCAACCGAGCTCGGAAGTCACACGCCCGACAGTTAGAAATCCATGCGGTGGGTTGCAACCGGGAATAGGCAATTGGACTCGAGATCAACTTCGTCCCTCGGGATCTCGAAGGAGTTGAAGTGCCACATGACGACACACTCATTATTCGAGCGGTAATCACCAATTACACTATTCATCGTATATTCATTGACACAGGCAGCTCGGTCAACATCATTTTCAAGAAGGAGTTCGACCAGCTCCAAATCGACCAAGGTGAGTTGTTGCCAATGACAACCCCTCTGTATGGGTTCACCGGTAATGAAGTCTTGCCGATGAGCCAAATCAAGATGACCATCTTGCTCGGGGAGGAACCACTCAGAAGGATGAGGACCACGAACTTCATCGTGGTAAACACCCCCTTCGCCTACAATGTCATTTTGGGCCAACCGGCCCTCAATGAATTCCGAGCGGTCGTCTCGACCTTCTGCCAGAAGATCAAGTTCCCAGTGGAGGATCGGGTCAGAGAAGTAAGAGGAGATCAGTTGGCTGCTCGGGGCTGCTACGTCGAGATGGTCAAAACGGAAGTAAAGTCCGCTCGGAAGACGCCCCGGATGGAGGTAAGTGCCATAACTGAGAAGCCTCTTACTTTAATCTATGAAAAAAAAAAAGAAGAAGTACAGATACATCTGGGCCGAGCAGAGGCAACGACCTTCATAGCGTCCGACCTGGAGGCCGAGCAGAAGGTCGAGCTGATCAGATGCCTTAGGCAGAATCATGATGTTTTTGCATGGTCAACGCATGAGCTGCCCGACATTCCCCCAAGCGTCGCGCAACATGAGCTCCACGTTCGACCAGACGCCCAACTGGTGAAGTAGAGGAAGAGAGACTTTAGCGCTGAGCAGAATCTGATTATCCGGGCAGAGATTGAGAAGCTACTGGAGGCCGGCTACATACACGAGGTTCAGTTTTCGAGCTGCCTTGCCAATGTGGTGTTGGTCTCCAAGTCGGGCAATAAATGGAGGGTCTGCATCGACTTTAGGGATCTTAACAAAGCGTGCCCAAAGGACTTCTATCCCTTGCCTAGGATAGATCAGATGGTAGACTTCACGGCCGGGTGCGAGCTGATATGCATGTTGGACGCATATCAGGGGTATCATCAAGTGCCACTCGCGCGTGAAGACCAGGAGAAAGTCAGCTTCATCACTGCCGATGGTACGTACTACTACAACGTAATACCGTTCGGCCTGAAGAACACAGGAGCCACCTACCAGAGACTGATGAACAAAGTGTTTCGACAGCAGATCGGTTGTAACATGGAGGTATATGTCGACGACATATTAATTAAATCCCTCTGAGCCGCCGATCTCTGCGCTGATATCAAGGAGACCTGCCAGACCATCCGAGCATACGGAATCAAGTTAAATTCTTAGAAGTATCTGTTCAGCGCGAAGAGTGGGCGCTTCTTGGGATATATCGTCACTGAGCGAGGCATTGAGGCAGACCCTAGCAAGGTAAAGGCACTCCAGGATATGTTGCCGCCGAGAAACTTGAAGGAAGCTCAGCGCCTCACCGGTCGGATAACAGTATTATCATGGTTTATCTCCAAGTCGTCTGACCGGAGCCTCCCTTTCTTCAAGATTCTACGCCGAGCCACCAAGTTCCAATGGGACGAGGAGTGTGACCGGGCCTTTGAGGAACTCAAGGCGTATTTGAATTCACTACCTGTACTAGCTAAGCCTACCGCCGATGAACCACTCTGGATATATATGTCTTCGACCGAGCACACTGTCGGCTCAGCACTGGTTCGACAGAACGACGAAGAACAACCAATGTACTTCTTGAGTCATATATTAAAGGATGTTGAATCTCGCTACACCGGTCTTGAGAAGCTCGCATTTGCATTGGTACTAGCCGCTCGGAGGCTCTGTCCTTATTTCCTCGCTCATACTATTATCATAATGACCAACAATCCCTTGGGAAGAGTCCTGCTTAACCCAGAGGCGTCCGACCGGTTGATCAAATGGACAACGGAGCTCAGTGAGCTTGATATCCAATATCAACCCTGAACGCCCATCAAGGTGCAGTCCTTGGCAGATTTTGTCACGGAGGTACAAAACCCTGAACCTAACTCGATCTGGAAAGTATATGTGGACGGGTCATCCACCCGACAGGGTAGTGGGATCGACATACTACTTATCTCCTTGCAAGAAGAGCGGATGTCGTTATTCGTTCGTCTAGAATACCGGACAACTAACAACAAGGCTGAGTACGAGGCACTTATAGTCGGCCTATAAGCCGCTCGGCATGTCGGCGCTAGCAAGGTTCTTATCCACTCTGATTCTCAATTAGTCGCTTAACAACTGAGTGGAGCATGCGAGATTAGTAATACGCGACTCAAGTTGTAGGCCGAAGCCTACGAAAAGCTGAAGGCAAACTTTCAAGAGGTAATCATCCAGAAGATCCCCTAAGCCGAGAACCAAGCGACGGACGAGCTGGCCAAATTGGCAAGCTCACTCTCGCCTGTCGTCATTACGCAGCCGATGGAGCAAGTATCTTTGGTGGTGCACGTAGATCAGATGGAGGGGCTCACTTTCCCTAGCGATTGGAGAATGACCATAGTAGAGTTTCTATGATCAAGAGTCACGCCGTCTGATCGGGAGGAAGCTCGCTTATTGAGGAGGAGAGCTGATCGTTTCACCTTAGTCGGAGACCAGCTCTACAAGAAGGCCTTCTTCAGGCTATTGCTTAAATGCGTCGGATCGGAGGACGCTGATTATATACTGCAAGAAGTACACCAAGGCTCTTGTGGAGGGCATCTGGGCGGTCGGTCGCTAGCAAGGAAGATTTTGCTGGCTGGGTACTTCTGGCCGACTCTACAGGAGGATGCCGCTCAGATAGTAGCTAACTGCCTGTCTTGCCAAAAGTACCACCACCTCTCCCATCAGCCGACCAAAGAGATGAAAGCTTCCACTGTGTCATACCCGTTCGACCAATGGGGCATGGATATTGTGGGACCCTTCCCATGGCGACCTGGCAGCGAAAGTTTTTGCTTGTCGCAGTAGACTACTTCTCCAAGTGGGTGGAAGCCGAGTCTCTGGCGAAAATAACCGAGCAAATGGTCCAAAAATTCATCTAGCAGCATATCATCTGTCGATTTGGCATTCCGCGTCGGCTCGTCTCAGACAATGGTAGACAGTTCGCCGGACAAAAATTCAAAAGGTGGTGCGAGGAGTATGGCATCCAGCAGGCCTTCACTTCCGTAACATACCCTCAGACCAACGGATAGGCTGAAGTCGCTAATTGGGAGATATTACGGATTTTGTGAGTTCGGCTCGAATCACATCGGAGGAAGTTGGGTGGACGAGCTCCCCGACGTGTTATGGGAAATCCGCACGACCCCTAAGGAAGGCACGGGGGTAACCTCGTTCCACCTAGTGTACGACAGTGAAGCGGTCGTCCCGATCGAGGTCAGAGTCGAATCCGATACAATACAACATTACAGCAAAGACAACGTCGAGCGGAGGCTTCTGGAGCTGGACTTTATGGATGAGACGCGCGACAAAGCAGCTGTTCGGCTGATGACTTATAGGCAGAGGATGAGACAGAACTACAATCGACGAGTGATCCCGAGGTCGTTCCAGGTCGGCGACCTTGTGTGGAAGAAGGTGAAGTCAGTCGACGACGTCGCCAAACTGGAGGCTCCCTGGGCCGGACCCTTCAAGGTCGTGGAAAAGCTCCGCTTGGGCGCCTACTACCTAGAGGATGAAGACGGGTGGCGGCTAGAACGCTCTTGGAGCGCAAACCACCTCCAGCCGTACCGAGCTGGATGAAATATGCGCCAATGTAATTGAGGTGTACTTTCCGTTTTTCCTATGCCCTTTGATTGCAGGATTGAAATGAAAAACGAAAGGTTACCCAAATACTCATCGATCGGCGACGTTAAACTCATGTCTCCATCGACGGTCGAGCGACGACCTTAAAGCCTGGTCTTCATCAAATCGTCGAGCGGCGACGTTAAACTCATGTCTTCATCGACAGTCGAGCAGCGACCTTAAACCCCGGCCTTCACCAAATCTTCGAGTGGCGACATTAAACTCATGTCTCCATCAATGGTCGAGCTGTGACCTTAAACCCCGGTCTTCACCAAATTGTCAAGCGGCGACGTTAAACCCATGCCTCCATCGACAGTTGAGCAACGACCTTAAACCCTGGTCTTCACTAAATCGTTGAGCAGCGACGTTAAACACATGTCTCCATCGACGGTCGAGCGACGACCTTAAACCCTGGACTTCACCAAATCGTCTAGCGGCGACATTAAACCCATATCTCCATCGATGGTCGAGCGGCGACCTTAAACCCCGGTCTTCACCAAATCGTCGAGCGGCGACGTTAAACCCATGTCTCCATCGACAGTCGAGCGACGACCTTAAAACCCGGTCATCACCAAATCATCGAGCGGCGATGTTAAACCCAGGTCTCCATCAACGGTCGAGCGGCGACCTTAAACTCCTGCCTTAGAAGATCGTCTAGCGGAGACGTTAAAACCCAGAGTCGAGCAGTGACTATAAACCCTAGAGTCGAGCGGTGACTATAAATCCCCGGGTCGAGCCGCGACCTTAAATTCAGGATATATGATCCTAGCGAATTTATCAATAATGAAAGAATGGTCATAGCAGTCATTCGGGACCATCTAGCCAGATACTAGAGAAAAGACAGCATATGAAGAAAAATCGTAAAGGGATTTCATTGATGGCAAATCAAACACTGTCTAACTGCAGGAGTACATCCATGGCTTACAAAAAATATTTTCTACAGACCCCTCGCTCACTCGATATAGTAGAAGGCTTTGTCGGGGATGGAGTCGAGGAGCTGAACGCGATTAACATCATTGCCAGACAGAGCTTCCGAGATGTGGTCGTTCGCCTTCAGCTAGCCAAGCGTCGCGTTGATGGCCAGATCAAACGAGCAGACAATCCGATTGGTCGCCTTTTCCAAAAATTGGTCCGAGCGGAGGTACTGTTGCCTCAGGACTGTAAAGCGGCCCGGCTCAGCCTCCTGGTAGTTTGTCAGTGCAGCGCGAGAGGCCGCTAGATCTTCTTCAAGGTGCTTCACTTGATCTTGAAGTTCTGCCTCCTTAGCCGAATGACTCTCCCATCGTTGACGTTCCGCAAGTGCACGGAAATGTCGTAAGTAATAATAAAAGATATCGTATCCACAGGGACTAGAATAACCACTAAAGATGTCTCAACGTGAGTTAGCTAAACAACTAATCAATTGATTCATAAAGGCAAAGTGTAACTATGAAAAGTAAAACATAGAAACAAAAGAATAAGAAACAAGAATAAGGCCAATTATAAAGGGATGTTCTAGGAGCTTTGGTTTCTTTGTAAGGATATTCAATGTAAATGATCTACCAAATCTTATTCCTCAATTGTCCGTCATTTGTAGAAGGTTGCCGGTTCTCTCTTGCAATAGACAACCAACCTAGGATTGAAATATATCTAAATGTGATCAATCAGGAATGAACCCTATGTTGTCCTTACACGGGCTTGCCTGTCACGCGTCCCTCGGATAATCAACATAAGAATTCATCACTTCTCAACCTCATTAAGATATAAAGATTAATGCATACAATCTATCCTACCATCTTGAATAACCTAATTTTCCCTTCAAGATTGCCCCTCAAACGTCCTTACACAGGCTTGTTCCTATCACGAACGTCCCTCGGAAAATTGAATGAGAAACAATCTCTACAAGATCTACAAGATATTCAAACATTCAACCAAGTATGGTAATTAGGTCCAAACACAACAATCCACACAAGATTAAATGGATACAAATAGGGTAAAATCATAGAAATAGGAATTTGACAAATCCACAAGAATTTTACATCAAATCTCCATTACAAATACTCCCTCCATCCTAGAACAAGAGATCTACTCCATAAAATAAGGTAAGAAATCTGAAGAGAAGAAGATTACAAACATTCTTGATCCCAAATCCAAGAAAAGAGAGAAAGAAAGCTCATCTACGATGAAGAATGTCTTCGGATCCAATCCTCGATTCCCGGAGTCGATGCCTTGAAGATCTCCCCTTGAATCGCTGCAAAATCCCTCCAAGATGGAGAAAAATCACCCAAATCTTGCTCTCTCCGAAAGGGGAGAAGATCCCCTTTCAAATCATGAAGAGAGCTTTATATAGAAGAGGGGTTTGGGAGCCACACGGCCCCGAGACACGGCCGTGTGAAGCTCACACAGCCTGCCCTACTCCCCTCTCTGCCAAGGTGACACGGTCGTGTGATGCTCACATAGCCATGGCATGCTCTGCCACTGCCCCCTTGCACGACCATGTAGATCTACACGGCCTGCACTACCTCCTGTTTTGGTACTCCTGCACCGCCGTGTCTGCGACACGGCCTGCACGACCGTGCAGGGATCTACACGGCCTGCACTGCCTCCAGCTCTGTCAAGGTTACACGGCCATGTGGATTCACACGTCCATGTCAGTCTTCTCCTCTAGAAACATTGCATGGCCGTGTAGCTCACACGGCCGTGTGATGCTCACACCCCCTTGCATGGCCCTTGTACACCCCTTGTATGACCCTTGCACACCCCTTTCATGGCTCTGCATGGATATGTATGATTTCAACGTCTTTTACACCATCAATATGGGGTTTTCTTTGGTTGAGGTCTTCATCAAAGTTGTAGATCTTGAAGTTATCTACAAATTAGTATAAAGAATAGTCCAAAACTCCAACCGAGCACAAAGTTATGGCCATTTAACTTTTGGTCTACAGTGCTGGAAATCTTACACGGCCTTCACACGGTCATGTGACATTCACACGGCCTTGACACGCCCCCCACATGGCCTTGACACGGCCGTGTGGATACCACACGGTCAGAACATGAAGAAAACTTATTTTTATATGCCCGTGTCATTCTGGAAGCTCAAGACTTTATTTAAGCTCTGTTTTTGCTCCAAATTACCTCCTGTCAATCAAAACAAGCAAAGAGTAGATCTCCGAACAAAATATGATGGAAGTATGTCATTATAATGAAATAAGGTGCAATAAAAATAGATTATGCTAATGAAATACAAATAGATGTGCATCCAAACATGCATAAAAGTGTATATAATCTACGCACATCACACCCCCAGACTTAAACCTTTGATTGCCCTCAAGCAAAATGCTGCAATCTAAATTCATATATTCTACAACACACTCATATCCCTAATGTATTTTCATAACTCTATCAAAAAGTTTCATTAACAAGAATTATCATGGAAACAAGTCAAGAATGGCTCAAGCATAAGTATCTTGTGCACAGTGCAATAAGTAACTGAAAACCCTTCAAGTTTCAATCTTCGTCCTAGTCAAGTCATCATCAAATTTGAGTTCCTAATGTTTCCGGTGATAGGCATGTAACCGATGATAGACACTTACATGCCACACACTTTGTTCATATTTCTCAATCAACCCAAGGTCTTAAAGGCATGCTCAATCTCAAGAGAAGCTAAGCGGTCATTTCCCCAGTAACCTAACTCGGTCTCAAAGGGGTGACTTGCTAGATTCCACTAACGGTAACTATTTTTTATATCCCTTATTCACTCTTTTTTTTTCTTTTTTCACACTTTTTTTTTCTCATAAGTATTTGCATTGTGCAAATCTTATTCACAAATGTGCTTTTAGCACAAATGTTGAGATATTTTGATTTTTCCAAATGAGCTTACATGATTTGAGCCTCATCCAGTAACCAAAATGAAGTTTAAGAAATCACCATGGAAACCAAGTACTAAATAAATAAGATGAATCATGACTATTTCAATGATATCAACAATCCAAGCCCAAGTAATAGTGAAGTAAAAGTAAGATCCTTAAGGTCAAGCCAAAACTAAAACTCATTTCCATATGATACTTAGCTTATTTCATGCTACCCAAGATAGAGAAAGAGGTACATTAAGCATACTACTAGCATCATTTAAACATCATGAACCTAGATAATCAACGTGCTAACATTTTCACTTGAAGACAAGAAAGCATATAAGTGAAGTTTGATGTTCTCAAGATGTATGCCACAAAAAATAAAACAAAATGCAAGACATAAGCAAAAACAAAAACAAACAAAGCAATTTAAATGCATCCCCCCAGACTTAAACTTTTCATTGTCCCAATGAAAACTAAAAACAATGCGGAGGAGATAAAAAATAAGAGAAGTTACCAAATGATGCATGCCAAATGCCCATGTCATTAACTTCTCCATTATGTAGTTATACTCCTCCTAATCTTTGAGTCCTATAAAAAAAGATTGACAACAAAAATTAAGTAGATGATACATGTTTATTATAAAGAATGAAATGAAAGTAGAAAGAACTAAAGATAAATGAAAACAAGGAAAATGAACTTGGGTTGCCTTCCAAGAAGTGCTTGTTTAAGGTCATTAGCTCGACCTCCTCATAAGATTCATCTAAATCTCGCTCTTGGAGGGGTAAGATATTTCAACACCCTCCTACCGAGGGCTCTTATTATGGAGAGAGCTTTCAACATCGACATTAGAAAGTGAACTAATGCTCTCTCCATGTTCGTCTTCCTTGATGTTCTTTCAGGTGGTCGAAGACGGTTTAGATTGAGCATCCAATTAGAGGCCCCATGAAAATCTGCACACCAAAAAGAAAAACAAACCTCCCATAAGCATGTTAAATAGTATAGAATTAGAACCATATCAAGATAAGATGAATAAGTAATAAAAACTGAATCATATCCAACAAAGTCAATTATAGGTACCTCTATAAAGTTTTTCAAGAGATCACAAGAAATACTAACCTTACTTTGCTAAGAGATACCTGAAATTTCTAAACATGTAGATGTGACCTCCTCTGAATCAAATGATGGTTTTGGCTATGGCTCAGATGTTGATGATATCAAAGATGGTGATTCTTGAGACTCAACCATATCTACATGAGTCCCTACACATTGGTCCACGACATGCTCAATCCTTGCAACTCTTACAACATCTAAGGATTGTGTGGACAAAGGAGATGATTCTCGAGATGCTGCTTCTAGAACACAGCTCCCTACACATTGTTCCATATCAACATCATCAACACAAACATCAAAAAACAAACCAACATCAATATCCTCAATAGGAGAATCAACTATAGGAGGATCAATAACTTCACTTGCAGTTTTAAGTTGATCTACCACATCACATTCATCATCTGAAAATTCAATTTCATTGTAACTTCCAATAAAACCTGGAGGTAGATCTAAAAACTCGTTATCTATTGCATTATCATCACAATCCTTATCTGAAGAGTCTTCATCTTTATACACACTATGAAACCTGCACTCAACCTTACCGGTGTCACAGAATTTTTTAATGTCATTGTTCTCATTGACCCCCACTAACCTTTGTGGAAAAGGAACCCTTAGCGAAGGTCTTGGAGAAGGTACTTCTAACTTCACATATTCCTTTTTAGCTTGTGGAGGAGGTTCAACTTGCTTATCTTGTGTTGGTATGATCAATCGTTGAGGAAAAGGTACTTGTAGCACTTGGGAACCTCCTGGAATAATGGAACTGAGTTCATGTGGTTTTCTATTGTTCTTCTCTTCAATTCTAAACATGTCCTTCTTTAGAAATTCTTCATGATTCTTGCCACTTCTCAACTTAAGATCATTATCATTTACACTAGATCTTGTCTGCGAAGGAGGGGAATCTTCTTAAACCATTTTGAAACAATACTTTCAATCTTTGCTCATTCATTGCAATTTTTTATTTTTCTCTTATTGAGCTTCTCAAAGCTTCCTCAACCGTTTGAGGTTCCTCATCGTCAACTAGGAGAATCATCAATGCCTCATTCTTAATGTCAAACCTTTTCCGAGGAATAATCTGACGACTACTTCTTCGTAGGTTAGACTGTTAAGAAACTGACTCATTCAGTGGCAAATTACTCCCACTAGGTTGACTATATTCAAACATCTCCCGATTTATTGATAAAAGAACATTATCATCCTCCTCTATCTCATATAGAGAAATTATCTTATCAACTTCACCTTGTGTCAGGAACTCAATTTCAAGAAAAGTAACATCTCTTGACTCTATTTCAGAGATGGTTCCATCTTGTTGCTCACCAATGAAGATATTGTTGGAACCCCAAGGTTATTTTGATGTGATCAACAAGTTAAGTTAGGTCCTGTGTGTTTTTAACCTTGTGTCTAAGTGTGCAGAAGCTTAGGAGCACATGTAGTCGAGTGGAAGACGCAACTAGCGAGAAGGACGATACGCAGTGCGTCCGAGGGACGAGGCACTGCGGAAGAGTACATCGGCGGACGAGAAGGAAGCGTACGGTGGTTCCGAGGGACGAGAAGCCGGAGCGGAAGACTGCTTGAGGAGCAAGAGATGCAGCTAGCGAGAAGGTTGGCACGGGGTGCGACTGAGGCACGAAGACTGCGAATGAGTACGCTGGAGGACGAGAAGGAAGCACGCGGCGATTCCGAGGGACTAGAAGCCAGAGCAGAAACCTGCTCGAGAAGACCGGAAGTTGGGTTCGGGTGAACCCTATTCTGGATGGCAGAGATCACCCAAGCGAGCGGAAAACTCGGTCTGAGGCGAACGGAGCCGGAGCAGAAGACCCGAACTGGAAAAAGTCAACGGGATTGACTTTTCCCTCCGGGGCGCTCGGAGCTGTCCAGGGCGCCCGGAGCTGTCCGGGGCGCCCGGAACAGCCGGGGCGCCTAGAACCCTTCCGGGCGCCCGAAGTTGACTTTTTAACCGGATCGAGTTTTGACTCGATCTGAACGTTGGAGGATAAAGTTTATCCCCCCCAGGGCACCCGAACCCTTCGGGGCGCCCCGACCAAGGCTATAAATATAGCCTTGGTCCAGAAGCTTTTCAACAATTCAAGCAATTCATTTTTTTTACACTTGTACGCTTTCTCTGTAGT
Organism: Zingiber officinale; assembly: GCF_018446385.1. Classification (NCBI taxonomy): domain Eukaryota; kingdom Viridiplantae; phylum Streptophyta; class Magnoliopsida; order Zingiberales; family Zingiberaceae; genus Zingiber; species Zingiber officinale. The sequence goes on along the minus strand of NC_055989.1, from coordinate 137,216,452 downwards.
TAAGCTTTTATTTTCTGGGCTTCATCGTTGTAAGAGGCTTCTTCGCCTGAAAGAGATACTAGTGCTACTTCTTTCTTGGATTAATAACCTCCCCGGTTGTAACCAAGTAAATCTCTGTCTGCCTCTTCTTTTCTTTTAATTTACTGCTTATTTATTTTATATGCAAGTGTTAGTTTAAGAAAAGCCGAGAAGGGTTTGCGTTTTTATTTTTCAGACTATTCAACCCCCTTCTAGCTGGTCGTAACGGTCCAACAGACATAACCCTTAGAAGTCTCAGAATACCTTATAAAGATACACTTCTTACCTCTGAGTCTTAATTTTTCATATTCCTGAGTCTTTTCATGAACGTAGACATCTGACTCCCAAGGTCAATAAATGTAATGGAATAATAACTCTCATTTCTAGTCTTCAGATTCATTAGACCACAAATATCCAAATGAATCAATTGCAATGGTGATTCAACCCTAATAGCCTTGCCAAATGGTTTCCTAGTTGCCTTTTCAGTAAGACAATGCTCACATATAGACAAGTTAATCTTAGCATGAGTGCCTAAAAGGCCCCCCTTAGCCAATTTGTCCATTCGTTCTTGTCCTATATGTCCTAGTCTAGCATGCTAAATTTCATCATTAACATCAGCATTAATAGTAAGAGCAATGTTTGAAAAATAACCATCATTATTATTTGGTTCTACATCAAGAACCATAAAACTATTTGTTATATAACCTTGCTCAATTAACACAGAGTTAATTCAAAGTTCCAGACAACAACTATAAAAATTTACACAATAACCTAAATCAAGAAGACAAATGATGGAAATCAGATTCTGTCAAATCTCAGGAGCATACAAGACATCATGTAGAAACAAGGTACGCCCACCATGTAGGTTGAGCTTGCAAGTGTCAATTCCTTTTACTTCAATTCTTGCATTATTTCCCACATATATCCATTTGTTGTCAGCTCGTACCCAACGGTACTCCACATATGTAGCTCGATCACGAGCTACATGGTTCTTTGCTCCTAAATCTACAATCCACAAATAATAAGAATTAGCTAACAACACTATACTTGCAACATAATGCTCGTGGGAAGAAGTTAAAGATGGATCTACCTTTTTAGGCTCAGTACAATCTCGAAAAAATGACCCTTCTTGCCACAGTTGAAGTAAATCAGCTTACTTTTAGGGTTTTATCCATATTTCTTTCCTTTCTTCTTGATTTGGTTTTTAGCAGCAACAACACTAGCCTCTTTTCCTTTTCCCTTTCCTTTCTTAAACCATCTTTTCTTATTCTTGGAACCAGAACCTTCAACTACAAAAGCTTGACCAGAAATACTTGCGGATTCAATCCTCTCCGCCTCAAGTTCTACATGGCGTGAGACATCAGTGAAAGTCTTGATACTTTTTCTATGTGTTAAATTTCGTTTCATCATTTCCCAAGAATCAGGAAGGGAACGGATAATTGCCTGAACATGTTGTTCATCGGTCAATGCATGACCAATAGTCTTAAGCTCTCGAATCATGTTACCCATCTCCCTGAGATATTAGGGCATGGTAACATTCGAGCATTTTTTACAGCAATCAAACTTAATTGTTAACTGACTAAGCTTACTCAGACTTACTCCACTGTACTTCTCTATAATGGCTGCCCAGACAGCATGAGCTGATGGTAATGGCTTATACTTAAATACTAGGTCATTAACCATTGAACTAATCAATATTCTCTTAGCAATGAAGTCCTTCCTTTTCCATGCCTTATAGGCATCAAGGTCACATCTGTGCTGTGTTGTAGAACCATCAGCCGGTTCGTCCATGAATTGATTTCGGCCTCTAGAACTTCTTGTTCTTCAAGAACGTATTATATCTTGCTGTGTCATATTTTGTAGTTATCCCCATATACTTTTTCTCCTTTATTGAGTTCAGTTATGATGTTTTTAGTTGCCATAATCTACATAAATAAACACATTATTTATTATTTCAATATAATTCATATGCATGCAATTAATTATTGGCTCACTGTAAATTAGAATTAGTTTACAAAATTAAGTGATAACTATGTTTCCACTCATCATTTGTATGTTCCAATCTAATTAATATTGATCAATTATATTACACATATCCCATCAAATGACTAATCATATAATTATTTTTTATATGAACTAATCATAATTAAACATGAACTAATCATGAATATGAACGAATCATTGAACATGAACGAATCATGAAATAAACTAATCATTTTCAAGTTTGTTAATAGATAACATAACTTTTCATAATATAACTCTGTTCGTACATAATGACAGAAATTATTACATGACTCAAAAACTAAATGGGTTAATACTATTCGTACATAACAACAATATACAGAACACTAATAAATTAGATAGGCTAATACCACTTCCACTAGGACAAATACTAGTATAGCGGCCAACATTATCTCAATCATCCTGGACTCATTTGGGATAATCTCAGATGAGACTGCTTCAGGATTCATCATCGAATCCATTTCTGGATCTTCCTTGAACATTGCCTTGTCCTCTTCAGATTCTTCAGAATCTTCTTTACCCATATAGTAAAGTAGTTTCTCACACAATTTTGAATATATGACACGTCTTTCATGACGTTCCCATACATAGTCTGCTATCACCTTAGGATACTCTACAATGAACGCATCAAAGCCTAAATCCTATAACTGCCCAGGATTGGAAACTCTTCTTGCTCAAGTTTCTAAAATAGTCTATCAAGCCGTCTAACATGTCTGTCGACTCCATAAGCAGAGTTATACTCTATCTCCTGAATCTCCTCCCTGAGCTGGTTTCACTGCACTTCGCGACGAGTTAATGTGGTAATCATCCATGCCATATGAAAAATTAAATTTAAATAAGTCAGTACAAAACTAACTAACAAGTACAAAACCAGTTTAATTCAATTTATACAAACATAGAACTATCATTATAAATCAAGAAAATAAATCTTCTCGATTTTTAGGAGTTTAAGTCGACTGACCCATTAGATCGATCGATCAAGAATCCAGATGCTAAGCTTAGTCCATTGTCTTTATTAGAACTAATCTAATTGGATAGTGATTTCTGACCTATGTTTTGTTTTTACTTTAATCTAGGTCCATTTAAGTCAATTTCAGACTTATTGATCAAACTTAGATATGTTTGATCAATCCAATACACATTAGATTAAGTCTAACCCATTAGACAATTTAACTTATTTTATCAAATCTGGCCTACTAGAATGAATCTGGCCTGATTTAATTAGCCCGATACATGTAATCAAATTATCCCAATTAATTCAATAATAAACTGGTCTAGTTAAATTAACTAATGGTTTGAACCAGATCTAGGTATTATTGAATCAAACAATCTGGTTAAACCAACTAATAGTTTGAATCATATCTGGATTTGATGGGATCAAATTAGACCAAGATTTGATTCAATTTTCAATTAAATATGCATTTTGTATAGTAATGTTTCATTAATCAACAAGTGCATTTGATTAAAAAATGAATCAAACGTTTTCAAGTAATTAAAAAAAAGGGGATGAAAATGCTTTTTTTATTTGATTTTATAAAATAAAAAAATTTCTCAATTACTATTTGATGGATGAACAATAATAACTACTATTCATCTTCTGTCTCCCGACAAATGCAATGCTTCCCGCGGTCGACTTTCATTAGTATTTAAATGCGGTGGCTAGCGCTCCTCTACCGTGATTCTATGCCGCCAAGGACTACACATTTCTATATAGTCGGGTGGAAATCACGATTTCGGGATGTTGATTCTTGCAGAGATCGCGAAAATTGCAACGCCTCAATTTTTTAATTCCGCGTAGTGAAATTCATGCTTTCAAAAACTTTATGCTCTGATACCAATGTTGTATTTGATAGCATGAAATAAACACAAAATCTGAACTTGTAATTGACTCACAGTGATCTCCAGAGAAGAAATCGATAAAGCCGCTTCTATTGCTGTCGGAAGTATGATCACGGATGAAATTCCGGAAAGTCCTTTAAATTTCACGAGCCAAATCCCTCTAGACAGATGTTCCCTTTGCCCACCGTCTCTCCACTGTGCACACACTGATCATCGTTACACACCTCTCCTTTGATTGTTCTTGGATGCCAATTTATATAGGAAGCAAGCATCGGTTATAAACCGATGCTTTGATGGCACTCAATAGGAGAAGATGAAAGGTGAAATGACATCTCTTCATCTTCCTAACGTTGCAACTGATGTAACGTCCAACACTCTAATGATGGGTGACTAATCAATCATCAAGGCAAAAGGCACTTTCAAATCTGCATAGCATGCAAAATGAAAAACTTGAGAAGCTTAGTGACTAGCAATGCCAACCAGTCTCGCAGCTCAAGTTCATAATAGAAGCCTGGCTATAGATAGTGGAGTGTAGGCGGACTCATCAAGTGTTGAACTTTTACACATATAGATCTTACTTATTGCAGTAGAATCAAACTGACGACACCTAATACCTTCATTTTTGTCCATTTAATGCTTCCTTCTGAGCTACCACTTGATACTATTTTAAATTTGTGGGCGAATTTTCTCCACCAGGGAGAATGATGTCGACAGAGCATATTGATAAAGTAATTTTAAATTTGTTATTTTTTTTATTGAGTTTGATATTTAGAATATTTTTGTTAATTTCTAAGTTTGGTATTTAATTAAGGTAGTTTTGTTAATTTCTATTTTTGAAAAAAATATTTTAGGACTTTTAGTATGTTTAAAATTTTTCCTTTCTCTCAGTATTTCTTTACTTTTTTTTCTTAGAGTTTGAAAAAAGATAGATCCGCTACTTTAGCGGCCCCCCTAGTGTCGCCCCACTGATATGGAGTTTTTCTTAGAGTTTGAAGTTTATATAAACAATTGTTTTGGTTGATAGAAAGAAAATTCACCCTCTAATTGTTGGTCATATCATCTTTAAAAGCATTGTCAATGCATTGCGGTCTTCTTAGTGTGATGCGCCGAAAGTTATTGAATTTGTTGATTCGTGTACGAATACTATAAGTAATCTTCTAAACATTGTTGATTCGCACACAAATACCACAAGATCAATCTCACTCTGATTCCAACTTATGCAACAAATAACTATCAGTTTTGTTAGTTCGCGCATGAATACGGGAAGTGATTTTCTAAACCATGTTGAGAGATCTTCTAAACCTCGTTGATTCCGTAGAATGCTAACAGATAAGCAACCAAACTCAAAGTTTGGGAAGAAATGACACGTCCACAAATTCTTATTGATTCAAAACTTTCTTACTTCAACTCAAATAATTATTTATATATATTTCAAACCTTGAGACTCAAAAAAAGAAAAGAAATACTGATAGAAAGGAAAATTTTGTCAGTTGATTCATGTACGAATACTGGAAGTAATCTTCTAAACCTTGTTAATTCGCACACTTATACAACAAGATCAATCTCACTCTGATTCCAATTGACGTAGCAAATAACTATCAGTTTTGTTAGTTCGCGTATGAATACGGGAAGCTATTTTCTAAACCATGTTGAGCGATATTCAAACCTTATTGATTCCGTAGAATGCTAACAGATAGGCAACCAAACTCAAAGTTTGGGAAGAAATGATACGTCCATAAATTCTTGTTGATTCAAAACTTTCTTACTTCAACTCAAATAATTGTTTATATAGATTTCAAATCTTGAGACAAAAAAAAAAAAAGAAATACTGATAGAAAGGAAAAATTCTAAACATACTACAAAATTCAAAATTTCCTAAACTGACTCAAAATTAAAAAATATAAATAATAAAAAATAACCTAAATACCAAACTCAATAAAAATAATTAAAAAATTAAAATTATTTTTTTGTTCTCGCATCATCTAGACAAACTCCAGGCTCTTGGACAGGTTTCAAGTGCTTGGAAGAGCTTCAGGCGCTTTGAAGGGCTCTAGGCGCTTTGAAGGGCTCCAAGCGCCTGGACCAGAATTTGATTGAGTCGAATAAGGCCGTGACTATTCAAATTATATATATTCTAAGATGGGGGCGCTTGGAATAACTTTATAAAAGTAACTTCGACTAGAGCATTCAGTACATCAACTTCTTCTACTACTTAAACTCTATGCTCAAAAGAAAAGCTACGACACACTACTCATGTGACCAGGGAAGCTCCAAGAGGGGTGTGATGCACTTAGGACTTTCGGACCGACCGATGACTAGTTGGTTTGCTTTTATATTATTCTATATGTGCATCCCTTTTCATACTTATGATTTATACACAACTTGTAAGACATGTTTCTCTGCCTTCGGAAAGCTTGTGGAAAGAAGACCACTAGTAGATTCACGCTTGAGTGCCTAGGCCTTGGATATACTAATCTTGGGATTGTAAACCAAGTAAAAGTCCTTGTGTTTTCTATCTTATTTTTTTTTATTGTATATTTCACTATATACTAATCTGATAGATCGAACAAACACGATGAAATGAGCATGAAACGATGGTCAATATTCACCCCCTCTATTGATGGGCATCGGTCCTACAGTGAATTGCATGAAGGATAACATGGGAAGGAGCTAAGAGCTCATTTCATTCGAGGGACACGACACTCAAGGTTTGAATAAATTTCTTGTGAGATGTGCGTGGAGTGACCTATATGCAAGGGACAAAAGGTAAACACAAAACTTAGGCTGGCTAGACCTTAGAATTGGTCAAAGTTAGGGGACTAATCAACATCAATAGATTGGTGATTAAAATACCCTGAGTTAGATTTTTTTATGGATATTTGATTGGATCATTCGATTGATAGTAAGAATAAGTCAATTGATGGTTCAGACCTTGACAAACAAATAGAAAATTATCCAATCAATTGATCGATTCGACTAAATTTTATTTAAAGCAAATATAATATTTTAGAGTTAACTTGTGTAGTTGATTATCCTAAAGTCAACTAGAGCAATCGATTAATGATTGATTAGTTGACTATTGATAATTCTAATCGACTGATGATACAGTGACAAATTTAAATATAGTCAAAGATAGAAGTTTCTATAGTATGATTCAGATAAGATCTAGAGGATTACCTAATGGATAACTGATGTTCAATCAACTAATGGGTGCCGTTTTAGAAAATGATGGGATTCGAAGTGAAGACTATAAAGAGGGCTCAAGGGGCTGTGAGATCAACAATCTATTCAGTGTAAATCATGCCCACACTTAATTTGTCTCCTTGAAGGTTTCATTGTTCCTATTCTACTACCTATATTTGTTGTTGCAAGAGGTTTCTCTGGCTCAAATGCTTAACTGAATGGGAGAAAAATGATAGACATCATGTACATAGGCTATGAATGTAGCAATTTTTGAGAATCGTAAATCATGTAAAAGTCTTGGTGTCTCGTTTGCTTTTCTTTTATATTCTTTATTTTTGCTACTAGTATTTTATCAGTTCCACCTGCAATAATTGACAAGTTTTCTACAACTGCATACTTGATATACACGTGAGACCATTAATATCTCCTAACTTAAACATTAAATCATATACAATTTTCTACAACTGCATACTTGATATACACATGAGACCATTAATATCTCCTAACTTAAACATTAAAATCATATACATTACCACATACTTAAGGGCATGATTGCACCAATATATTAAACCAATGGAAAACAAATATTGTAAAGGCTAGTGAATAATTAGTTGATAATTATATCAAGCGCTTAGAGGTGACGAATTAATTAAAAGTAGGTACTTTGCTAGTTTCTCAACTCTTCACTCTATTCTCTTACTCTCATTGTAATTTTCTTTTTGTTCCAAGTGTTTCATTTATAAAGAAAGGATATTGTAAGATACTTTTCCACCTTTGAAAGGTTTCTAAAGAAGGAAAAAATTGATGGAATTTAAGGAATAACTAGCTGAAGGGCCGTAGATCGTGAAATAGGAGTTGTGGTCTATCAAACCACATAAATTTGAATTGTTTTCTTATTTTCATCATTTACACTTTAATTTGTGTATTAGATTTTTTTTTGTTTTTATTTTGTCACTACAAGCTGATCCTTGTAGAAGTTTTTAGAGGCTATTCACCCTCTAACCTCCTCAATCCTCTCAATGTAATAGTTAGTGCAGTGGAATTAAAAAACAAAACAAAACATACCAATGTTAATTAACATGCAATGTATGTGGTTCAAAACCCTTGTTCCTATTTCACAGCGCATACTTTTGAGCAAGTCATTTTCAAAAGTTTCACTAGATTTTTTTTTAGACTTCTTTTTGAGGTAAAGAAACCTCTTGCAAAATCTTAATTAGGAGATCAGGAAAGGAAAGTTATGATAGAGCTCAATTGTTGAGAATGTTGTCAAGGCTGTATCTAAATGCTCTCTTTAGTCCCATTTTATAAGTTTTAAACACCTTCACCTAATCTTTATCATATGTTGTGTTTGGCATTGATCAGTTGACTAGAATCCACCATCAATCAATTGATATACTATAGTTGTTAGGCCATCAGACTATTGTCATACAACCTGTTATTTCAACAACTTTCTCTAGCTTTTTTGTTGTGTCATATTAGTCTACTCAAAGTTGACATTATCTAATTAATGCTAGATCAATCTACTTGGTCATAAATAAAAATTTTCATTTTATTGTTGATTAACTAGAATCCATTACTTGGTCAATTGAACCATCATTAGTTGAATGACATTAAATTTGATCATGAATGATCCTGTCTGAAAATTGAGTCAGACAGACCGTCGGGTGATGTGGTAAGAATGTTGACCGAGTCACGATGTCGCTGAGGGGGGAGTGTGCTGAGATGACTTTTGTGTTGACCAAGTCGTCAGAAGTCCTCTGGTCAACGCTACCTGCAGCCAGCGATCGGGTTGCCCTGGTCCCTGGTACCTCCAGGCTCGAGACAGATCTAACGAATATATGAGCAAGAGATTAATAATATAATAACGAGATAAATGAGAGGCGAGTACGAGAACGTACCTTGGCTTAGGGGGCACCCTCGGATAGGACGCTGCTCGAGTTGTCATGACCCGAAAGAGTAGACGACTCCCGATCAAGATGGAGAGCTGAACCTGACGACGCGGAGCCGGGTGTGGCACAGAGCCGGAAGTGGCGACACGAAACCGGATGCAACCTTGGCACATAGGCTGAGATAGGATTTTGACATGCAGACGGGGATATAATAGCGGTACGCAGGCCAGGACAAGATATCAGTAAAACATAACACGAGTCAAGTCAGAACATAATAACAACGAGGGCTCAGGAGCTCGATCGACATCGGAGGCATACGACGCTGTGGATCGAGAGTCGGAGAATTAGACTGACAGATTAGAATGCGAAATGTCGAGTGATCAGATCCAACGGTGGCGACGCCGGTGATTGCAGAGCGAATGAAGACATTTGACGACAAAAGTACGGTCGACGGTGTGCCTGACTGACGATGGTGGCTAGCCGCAGCGAGGGAGAAAAGTGGAGGCAGCGGCTGCGTGCCCCGTTGACAGCGATGTCCGGCGACGATTGTGCAGGAGAGCAGGGAGAGGAGGCTGTTAGCGTCGGGAGACCGCGTTGCTTGCCTGGTAGCAGTCCTGGAGGCACAGGGTCAGCTGCGAAGCCGGCGGTCGCAAGAGGCAGCCTGGACGTGAAAGAGATAGAGAGGAGAACGCTTGCAGCAGGAGAGACGGCGAGCGCGAGGTCCCTGCGACGAAGAAGGAAACCAACACAGCAGCTCACTCTCCCTATGCGGGCGGCCTTGGCGGTGTCGACCGGCGAGAGGAGAAGGAGAGAGGAATGGTGGGCTGTGGGAGGAAGGCAGTGCCGAAGGTAGAGTGGCCGGTGATGGGCGCGCGGTGTGCGTGTGGCGTGGGCGGTCTGGTGAGCGGTGAAGGCGACGAGAGTGCCCCCTCTCCCAATGCGCACAGCCTTGGCTCGTCGGAGTGTGCTGCTGTCGAGAGGAGTTGTCGGTGACGGCAGCGGCATCCTCCCCTCTCCTACTTGTGGCGACCCTGGCGTCCAGCGTCTAGAGGAGATGGGAAAGGCGAGGTCCCATGAGGAGCCGGCGGCGACGGTGTGCCCCCATGCCGAAGAGAGCCCCCTGAGTTCGTGATGGCGTTGTGAGGAGAGAGGCGGTGGCGGCGGTGGCATCCAAAGAAGAAGGAAGAGGAGAAGTGGTGGTCGGCGTCCTCCTCGTTAATGTTTGCGGCGGCCACACAAAAACGAGCCTCCTCCCCGAATCGTGTCCCTCTCCTCCTAATCCCTAAACAGTAAAAAGATACAAATATTCCTCCTTTTCTCTATAATTCTCTCTCTGCCCTTAACCTATATCCACATCAATGAATTTTTTTTTTTATTATATGATCCACTTAAGTTGACTGCTTGATTAACTCAATTATGCCCCCACGGGCGGGATCAACCGGTTATGACATGGTATTCTTGCAACATGGGTCGGGAGGTCGAAGGTCTGCGGCAGCAATTGCGATAACATCAATATCTGTCCGTGCTAAACACCTTCGACCGCCATGTCATCGCCGGGCCCGTATTCACCGTGATTTACTCCCTCTCATACTCGTGGGGCAGGGGTGAGGGGGCCGCTGGGCGGTGGGACCCGCCTTTTGCAACATTGATTAACTCAATTATCAATTAACCAGAGATCACTTTCATTTGATTGGATCGTTGATTATAATTATTCTAATGGTCAAACTTTTGCCTAAGTTGAAGAATCTAGTCCCAAATCTCTCAACTCTTAACTCACTTAAAAAACTCTCTTATAGTTTCTTAATTGCCATGGATTTACCTCCTATCACATCATCTCTCTAATGCATGATGACTTGCTCCATGTGTCATCCTTTATGCTTCATCTACACAATTTATCTCCTTTAACCTAGTTGTACTCCGATGCTCTTTGTCCTATGGTCTTATAAATTTTGATCACATTAAGTTACATTCACTAACCTTGCACAACTTCATATACACATTTAGAAATACAAAAAAAAAAAAAATCCTAACTTGAACTCTTAGCCAGATATTAAAATTCATGATTGATTCCTATTAATAAAGGATATATATGATTGCACTAACATTACCATATATGTTATATGGGTAAGATTGCTTGTTGCAATCCTATAATAGAAACCTAACATTTCTAGAATATTGATGTTCATTCTCAATGCTTATGTGAATATGAACTTTAACAGTGCATACAATTATAACAGGTATGCTATGTAATGGTACCCTAAATAACGTGCTTTCGTCTGTATTAAAGCAACAACCAATGCATGTGGATATCTTACGTGACTGACGCTCATAAACTTTATTCTATTGGTTCACGACCCGTTAATTATCAGATTCAGCTTCAACGTCTTCATCCTTACATTTTTCGAAAGGATCAAATTTAAATTTCTGAATTGTTTAAAGGGCATATATACTTTCATATTTAATAAAGGATGTATTTCCTTTTTAAAATACATTTTTATTAAAAAAAAAAAATCTTCCATTATGCGAACAATAGCCCAATGAGGTGACTGACTGTGCAAGGATCTTAGTCAGATGTCATGACCTCTTGACTAGTGCGGAACACAGGCATACGATTGCTCGACCTGGTAGCTTGACAAAGGTGACTATTGGGCCAGGCAGATCGCTTGGTCAGGGCGATCGTGCGGCCTAACCAGAGTTATAGCGTGGTCAGATCGCTTGACTAGGGCGATGATACGGTCGAGTCGCGGAGTAGCCCCAAGGCCGTCTGATCAGGACGCCCACAGGGTTGGATTGTCCCGTCAAGATTATCATGAATATTTTTTTATATTTTTTTAAAAATATATATATATTTTTTGATAAATATAAAAATTACAATGTGAGATATCCAAAAAGTTGATTGGACGCTTTAGAAAAATACCGTTAATAATGTCAACGCCGTCATTTGTATTTTCTCCACCCCAACGTTTCGGGACGCCAAGTGCCGCGCTCTCTCTATGTCTCACCCAATTACAGGCAGCTGTTGATTTTTTCGGGTCATTTTTGAACATCAGAAAATATCCCAATTTTCTCGATTCGTGGACCTTCTCTCTCTCAGACCAGAGGCCTGGGTACCTCGGTCTCAAATAGATGTTGCATGCTGACATTTTTTTTTAAGGATCAGGCTAAAATATTCCCAGTGATATTTATTCGGTAAATTAGAGAAAAATTTCTAATGATAATCATAACTTTACATGCAATCCTCATGCCTAAAAAATTTTATTTCCACTCCCTACATGTAAAGTATTACTTGTTTCAACTCCCTCATGCAAATATTGATACCTAAATTGTCCCTCAGATTTTTTAGGTACAAAAAGTCCAAAATTGAGTACAAAAAGTCTGAAAACGAGTATAATTCTTCTTAAAGTTAGTACTTTATATTAAAAATCGAGTATATTTTCTATCAAAATTATCCCTCTTATTTTTTAGGTATAAAAAGTCTAAAAATAAGTATAATTCTTGTTAAATTCAGCACTTTACACTATAATCCAGTACTCTATACTAGGATCGAGTATATTTTCTATTGAAATTAACTCATAATTTTTAGGTACAAAAAGTAAAAAATTGAGTACAAAAAGTTCGAAAATGAGTATAATTTTTCTTAAAATCAGTACTTTATATTAAAAATTAAGTATATTTTCTATTAAATTCAGTACATTAAACTAAAATCGAGTATATTTTGAGGTGAAAAAAGAATCGTACTCAATTTAATAGAAAATATACTAGATTCTAATTTAATATACTGAATTTAAGAGGATTTATACTGATTTTTGGACTTTTTGTATCTAAAAATCTCATGGGCAATTAGGTAAATATGTTTGACTGGGGAGTGAAAAAAAAGTTTTTCATGGATGGGGACTGAATGTAAAATTGTGTTTACCAATGGGGAGTGCATGCAAATTTACCCATATTTATTCATCTATATTTTATTACGAGATCCATAATATTAAATCATTTGAGATGATATTATCTTTTACTCCAACACCTAACATATGCCCAACAGTTAACTCAATTGCTACTTGTATATATATTTGTTCTAATATATATTGAGATTAAGTTCTAATGAATATCTCACTCTATTAGAATAAAATACTTTTCAAAATGTATCTGCTTGTATTTGATTGTACGGACATGATACTAAATTGTTTGGATGAGTCGATCCTCCAATACGCACAACACAGAGTCGCTTTCAAAGGGATAACTCCCGTTATTCAGTGGCGCACGAATTTTCTTGTCTGTAATTTATGGATTGATCCATTTTGTGGATCGATTTATTTCAATAAAACTCATTATTTAAATAGACGAAATTTATCATAGTCTATCAATCATAACTAATAGATCATTCTTTGATCTGTAGATTGTGGACTAAAGATCTCCACCTGTTATTAAGTGGGGTAGCCCCCGTTAATTACAGGCAGTTGCTTTTAGACGTCCGTGAAATTAAAAGGGAATGGTGGAGAGATTTTAAAGGTTCTCAATTCCCAGCCGCTGGGGTAGTTTTCCAACTAGGGATTTCAAAGGTTCGCCCCTCGGCAATTTTTAACACACACAAAATAAAAGGGAAAGGCGGAGCGAGAGAGTGAGTGTGTCCATTGAGATCCGATGAGCCTCGGCGTCGTCCCTGGGAACGATTCCTCCGCCCTGCGGCGGACCTTCTCCTTACCCCTCCGCCGCTCCACCTCTTTAACCATTCGACTTGGCGGTGGGCCCTTCCAGCTGCCGCTTCCTCGGTTTCGAGGCGCCTTGCGGCGGCGGCTCTCCTATACCGGTCCCCGCACTTGCGTCGCCGTGGGAGAAGGGGCTAAGGCGCGAGAGAACTTCTATGAGCTTCTGGGGATTCCTGAGAGCGGAAGCTTCGACGAGATCAAGCGAGCGTACAAGCTGATGGCCCTAAAATACCACCCAGACGTGTCGCCGCCCGATCGGACGGAGGAGTACACGCACCGGTTCATTGAGGTGCAGGAGGCCTATGAGACTCTCTCTAATCCTCGCCTCCGCGTGCTCTATGATCTTGATTTATCGCGGGGGCTCCATCTTGCTTTCTCCGCTCGGAGGCGGGTCGATGAGGTTGGTAAATTTTATTCGTCTATGAAAGGATCATGCCAAAAATGTCTACGAAAGGTTTCAATACGATGTCTACCTTCCAATTGAATCTTTCACTTATAGATCTCCAAGCCTGTAGACTGATAAAACTAGGTTGGATTTTGATCAGTAAGCCCTTTTCTCCACTCGACTGTCAATTGTGGATTTAAATTTCACAAGTTGCAAGCTACATGTTAAAGTTTTCACATTTCTTTAAAGCCTTAGCTTTGAACCATTTAAGATTTGTTAGAGAATATGCAACAGAAATAAATATGATGGAGTAAACTTCTACAAATATTGTGAGAAGATGCTAGAACACCTTACAAGGATGAGCTATGAAACACAACAAAAACAACCTTGGTTAGATTCCTCCCTAGACAAGTGGATCCTTAATCTAGACTCCTTCCTCAATCAAAAGATAGATACCCTCTGCCTAAGTAAACCATTGAGATGTTACTTTCTTTTTGTGACCTACCTCAGTTATCCCATTTGAGCTCCCTTTATTGCTATGGAACTTTTATCATACAATTACAATTTAATAGACAGAAAAAACTTGATGTCCTCTGGAAACAAGCACACCCTCATGAATGAAAACCTTGATCTTGAATCAAATTCTTGGATATATTTGGGCATTTAATAGCAATGAAGTACAACCAAGTAGAAATCTACAATAGTGTGGATAAATATTCAAAGTAACATCCAAAAGAAAGTTTTATATATCATGGTCCAATATTTACTTATACAAAGCCGAAAAGGATTGGTCTAGTTAATTAGAAATATAGTTTAGTCCACTTACATTAAAAATATAAATATTTTAAAATATTCTAGTCTACTGAAAAGGGTTTTCAGTCGACTAGCTATATCATAATCATGTGCTTAAATTATTCAGCCAACTGTAGCTCACAAAGAAGCATTTTATTCCTTAAACGATTGACACTATTGTAGTCTTGAGTAATCTACTCTGGTTGAGTTACAAGCTCCATAACCTACACTTTTAATTTGAAACCTAAGCCATCAACAAAATGTGATTCAGAGACACCCCTAGTTGCAATACTTTAAAGGAAAACAAGTTCTAGGTAACTTAATGTCTATCTATGCTATCAAAATATGGATACAATCATCAAAAATAAATTATAATAATCGACACAAGACATGGTCACCTAGTCTTTGAATGTTTCTTGAAGCTTATACTCTGCCCTTGATTCATCAATTCTTTTATCCAAGCTCTGTGGCTTCAATTTCCATAATCAAATGATAAAGATCCTGCACACTCAATGCAAATGATCAAACCATTTGATTGGAATTGCAATTTTTAGGTATGCACATTGCAAGGTTGAACATTTGTCATGCTGATCCACCCTTGTTTATATGATGCAATTATTGGTAGCCTTATTTTGCTGTGTTCTATAGCTAAGCCAAAAAATTTGATTGGAATTACAATTTTTTGTCCCACATTTATGTGAAAATATCGTTCTTAGGCCTATTAATTCCGATGGAGAACTTCAAGATGTCAGTTAACTTTACCTGAGTTAACACAGATAAAATTGCTGTTTTGGTATATCAGATGCATATACCAAGGCTAGGTGATCCTTTCTTTGTGTAGACTGATTTTTTAGTACTTGATCCCCTTGATCAACTGTTTTCTTTTGTCTGAAAGTCTGTCTTCTTTATAATGTCAAATCAAACTTCTACATTATTGAAAATATTTTCTTTTCATTAGCAAACTTTATTTAGTCCTTCCTCTATATTTGAGCTTTAATTCTCATGCCACTGTTCTCTCGCTCTAGTGTGGGTAAGATTGCCTATTAACCATAGATGGTCAAGATGGTGATACCATGTGCTTTGAATTGGATCATAGTAGAACAAGAATCAATGTGTAAACTATTACTAGCCAATTTGAGATCGACATATGTTCAACTAGATTCACTAGTAAAACTTCGCCATGTGTGCGTTCCCTTTGGTTATGCGCTCATCTCTAGGCTTATAAAGAGGGGTTAGAGATATCAAAAGAGGGAATTTTGTTACTGCCAAAAACATCTACAGTTCCTAGTTAGACGTAAAGGATAGCTCGGTGCATTAAGCTCTTGCCAATGCGGGGTTTTGGAGAAGTGTCAGACCATATTGGGTCTATTGTATGCATCCCATGGTTTAAAATCTCGACCCGTGTCGAGGTTTCGGTCTTGGACCAGAATGATACGGTTTCGGTATCGTATCGCGCTGTGTCGATATAGTTTTAATAATTTTTAAATATATAATATATTAATTAAAAATAAAATATTTAACATAAATATTTAAAATATAAAAATAATATGGAAATAGATAAATAAATAAATAAAATTATATTTTTTTAAAATTAAAATAAATTAATTAGATAATTTTATTTGGGTTTAATAAAGCCTCTTATCCCTATCATAGCTAGGAGTTGATTAACGCAATTTACCTAAGTTTTAATTAAAAAAAACCCACCCACCAGATTTGCAACGTGAGAAAGTCATGCGACAACGCGGCCACAGGGTTCATGCGACTTCGGAGTGGCCGCGGGGGTCGCACGACTTCGCGGCCGCGCCGAAGGGGTCGCGCGACCCCTCTGCGGCGGGCACGGGGGTCGCCGCTCCCTCCGCAGCTGCTGTGGGGTTGCGCGAAGCCTCCCCTACAGACACGAGGGTTGCCCTCCGCGACGACCTTGATGTCACGCGACCCCTCCAAGCGGTTGCAGGGTTGCGCAATGCCTCTCTACTGCCACGAGGCTTGGTATCGAGGTCGTTCCGGTGCCGGTCGGCGGGCGGAACGAGATGTTTTGCCCGTTTCAACTTGTTCGGTACGATATTTTAATCCCTGATGCAACCCTTATCCTGCATTGCAAGAGGTTGTTTCCACAACTTGAACCCATAACCTCTAGGTCACATGACAATAATTTTTCCGTTGTGCTAAGCGATAGCATGTTGGGCCAAAGTATTGAGTGAGTTTGTGTTAATTTTCTAAAGGCATGCAATAATGTTATAGCTATTAGTAACTTTACAGAAGAGACGATATGGTTGTGAAGGTTTTTGAGCAAAACAGAGCTGAGTGTTGTTTGTTGATGATTTGACCATTAAAAAAAAGTGGACAAGATGCCTAGAGGGACATTCAATTGAAAAGGCCTTCGAGTTCTAGTTTATGATGACTAATAATGCAGTGGAGTATCTAATTTTTGTAATATGGTTGGTGATGGGTTTAGAAATAGGTTGATGTAGTACAAGTGTTTAGTGATTCTCAACCATTGCAAAAGTAGGTTTTTGGCAGCTATGTTGCACGGATACGGATACGGGTATCGTATTGGATACGACACGGATACGGCGATACGAAAAATTTTAAAAATATAAGACACGATACGGCTAGGATACGACGATTATTAAAAAATAAAAAATATTATATATATATATATATATATATATATATATATATCGAATTAAAAATTAAAAATCCTATAATAGAAAATCATGTTCATATTAGATCAACCATAATATCCGTTGCGAGCGACGGCGGGCTGTTACGAGCAGCGACAGGCTTCTACGAGCAGCGCCGGGCTGCTGCTGGCTTCTGTGAGGGTTGTTGTTGAGCAGGCGACGCCGGGCTTCTGCGAGCAGCGGCGGCGACGCTGGGCTTCTGTTGAAGAGAGCGCAGACGACGGCGAGCTTCTGCGAGCAGCGGCGAGCTGCTGCTGGGTTCTGCGAGCAGTGGCGTTGTGGCAGACTTCTGCGAGCAGCGACAGACGACGAAGACGCTGGCGAACAGTGGAGAGCGTTGGCGGCGAAAGCGGAGGAGATGGTTGCGCGAAACAGTTCTGTCGCGATGGAAAAAAAGAATCGGGAGTGGGGAGAGTAAGTTAGGGTTTTTTCCCATTTGAATAAGTAGTCATCGTAATTTTATTATTTTTCAATTTTACCCTCGAAATTTTTATTTTTTTTGCAATTGTGCCCAAACGTGTCCGGAAACGTGTCTCATCCGTGTCCTAGCCGTGTCTGACTGGTCAAACTTGTAAAAAGTCCATGACACGGTTTTTGCCGTGTCCGACACGCGTATTTGCGTGTCGTGTCCGTGTCATGTCCGTGTCCGACACCTCCAAAAAAATATTTTTTTGGAGTGTCCGTGCTACACTGTTTGGCAGTTTGAACTTTCAAGCTGAGGTGGACAACACAATAGCTTATGGGTGTATGATTAGTTCGTGTGCTTTTAATCTTCAGCATAGATTGCACCTTGAGGTTAGAGACGACAAACACTAAGTATTTTCCAAAATTGCCACAATGACATCCGGGGAAAGATATGCAATGAGTACAACAACAACAACCAAGCCTTATACCACTAGGTGGGGTCGGCTAAGAGATATGCAATGAGTAACCTCATAAATTGTTGATGCTTAAAGTACTGAGCATATAGTAACTGCAACAGAGGAATGCCATTACTGGATGGATTGGGTGGATGAAATTTGTGCTTATTTACAAAATGAAGCATTGCCAATAAAGAGGGGTCCATCTTACTAAAATTCCCTATAGATTTGAGCTACTAGTATATACATTGACTGATGAGATGAGGTTATTTTCTTACCATATTTGAGGTGTTTACATCTTAAAGAGGCCTTTATTAAAGCTCCATTTATTTTAGAAATATGGTCGGGCTAGGTGACCATATTTAAAATATTTTTTAAATGGAAAAATATGGTCAGTGAAAATTTTTCTTTAGGTTAATAGAAAATATAGATTATTATTTTAATATTTTCTTTTTGTGAGCAAAGTGACTTCATTTAGATAAGAGCGAAAGAATCTTTACTCATCAATAAAGCTCTGCTTTGCATCTTCCACCCTTTGTCCATGTTTGGGTAGGTTAAGTGTGCCATGCAAGCTAGGCAAGCTACATCCGATTTGGTTGGGCTAGTCGATTTAGTGGATCTAGTTGGGTTGATTGACTGACTAACTAAGCCATTCAATTGGCTTGCTCTAACGATCTGATTTAGAGAAAAAAAATTTCCTTCTGCCTGCCAAATAAAGAAAGTATTTTTGTTAGATTTTAGTATAACTTTTAAACAACATAAAAATAATCTATTTTGAACATATTTTCCCTAGAAATTCTTTTCCATAAAGAAGGGATTTTACATTAACAAACAAAGCCTAAGGGAAGTGCATGAGGATATAGGAGAACCACATTGGTGTAAGGAGTTTGAATTTTGAAATTATAGGGACAAATTACTTTTATCTGACCAGACATTCTAAGGTTACAAAATTTAGCAAGTGTGAGTTTATCCAATGTTTGCAGAGGGACCTTAATAGGTGGAGGTAGAAATGTTACTCTTGGATTGTCTTCTATCATTCTATCCATGGAGGGTTACATTGACAGTCTTGGCCCTTTCCCATAGAAGAGATATCAAAAAAGTTATTTATCATGAGAATAAAACGTTTGACCAAGTAAGTAGAGTTAGAGTCAATTCAAACATCACAGATGGATGACTTCTTGAGGAAGACAATCATAACTTGTCTTAGGTGGATTAAAATTTTGGGTGGGATACTTCAAGTTTTCATAATTGATAACAATATCTAGTTTATTCGTGCCAGGTTCATATATGACATTGATTTGCAATCCAATTTGATTGCTCATGTATAAGCCAACGAGCAAACAAATATAATCAACAGGATATTACTTGAAGCATTAAAAGAAAAGTGTGGCAAACTTTGGGACGAATCGAGTGGAGTAACTCCCAGGGGTACTTTGGTTGTACAGACTATTCTGAGGTCAACAACTTCAACTAGATTTCAATAGTAATTATATTGGAGACCATTGCGCCCTCGTATAAAAATGCTAAGCTTTGCTTTGCAGGAGGTGCTTTGAGTCTTAAGAGTAAATCTGTATGTGTTTGGAATTATGTTTGAAAATACATATCAAGTACAAAAGAGGCTAGTAAATGAAGCAAAGAGAGTTTGAAAGGCTTATTTTGTAGGTTCAGGTGATGTGTTGTTAAATTTGCATCATAAGTGTGATGTTAATTATTTCATGTGGGAGCCTTTGTCTTGATGATGCTGGAGGCATGCTGATCCATGAACAAGGACAAGAATACTCCATGAAGGGCCATATAAGATTGACGAGGAAGTGTACCAATGATTGTTTAGATTATTTACTATTGGAAGGAAATAAGTGTCAATGATGTGGAATGCTGGCAAGCTAAGGAGATTTTTTGCTTGAATGCTAATATTGTGAGTTTTCTTTGTTGTGTGAGGAAAATGTTAAACATCCATTTGAAGGTCTTTTATGTTAGTGTAAATTAATTTATTGTGAGAGGAAATTGTTTAGTTTTTAGTTAAATGTTCAAAGTGAACTTGTAGGAAAATGCAAGCGATTGGTCAAACTAAAGATGCCAGTCTCATCTTTTGATTGGTTACAGGAGCAATGCAAACACTTCAGTAGAGCTAAAGATGAATGTCTCATCCTTTTTATACGTTACAGGATTAACATAAAGTAACACTTCAGTGGAGCTGAGGATGAGAGTCTTCGGTCTAAGTTGAAAGAACAATGCAAGAACATTAACCAAATTACGGTTGACAATCTAATCTTTTGGTTACTATAACTGATGTGCGCTCCTAGATTGAGATGCAAAAAGATTAGAGGGTCTGTTGAGGTGACCTAAGATAACATGATATTGTCCTTAGGTTCTAAGAAGCGTTAAAGGATGTATAGAGATAGAGATGCTCTGAAAGGAAAAAGTTCAAATTCTTTAGATACTTCAAAAATTTTTTTTTTTAAAGGATCTAAAAGGATAGTCCAAAGAAAAGACTACAAGGATCCTTGAAAGAATCGAAAGATTCATAGAAGTAATTTGAAAGAAGGGTAAAAAATCCTCAAATGGATACTCATAAAAGGGGAGGAAGCAAGGATCTAACAAGGCAGTGTGAGAAATAATCATAAGTCCTTATTCTAGGATGAACTGTGGAATCTAAAGAGGTGACTGAAACAAAATGTTTGTTTATAAATCCTTAGATCCAAGGAAGAAATGCTAAAAAGTTTAAAGGAAAATACTAAGCAAGAAAGGTAAAGTAAGTTCCTAAAGTCCTAAAGGGGTTTAAAGGGAGAAACAATCAAAGGGCATGTAAGTGTTGAGCATAAACAAAAAATAGATAGGTCGAAATGTCTGTTGAAGAAACTTTTCAATTTTATAGAAAAAAGATATATAGTTGAATTTACGAGAGAAGTACCTTGAAGAAATTTTAGGGGCCTGAGCTTTTGGAGTCTTCTTTGATGGCTTTCCCTTGTTTACTTAAACATTAAGGAATTTGGCCTTACCTTTCGAGAAAGGTCATTGTTTTTGTTGAGTCGGCCTGTTCCACCGTTGATCTGCTTGTCCCCAACAGCCCTCATATACCTAAGAGAAGGATTGTCTTAAGGCAAGGGGAGGTTCAAACTATCGGTATAATTGTGCCCTAAGTGGTTCATCTTGACCTTAGATTTGGATGCTTGTGTAAAAAGATTAAGTTAGGTCGTGCAGTTGTATTTAATGTGTGTTGTGCAAGAACTTGACAAGACACATGTAGAGTTCGTGGAGTTCGTGACATGATGACTTGGTTTGCATCCAAGGCAACATGCTCAATGGCTTAAAGATTTGATGGAATTTGGAGAAGATAGCATGAGACATCTGAAGGATTGTACGATGTGAAACATTGACTTAGTGTTGGAGCAGGTCGTGGAGTATGACTTGGCACAACCAACTTTATTGACTCAATGGTTGGAGGTTTGCTGGAGGTCAGTGAAAGATAATATAGAACATCTGAGTGAATGTAGGTGAGGAACATTGAGGCATAGCATTGTCAATAGCGGGAAGAAGATGAACTATGCAGGTGAAGGGTGAAGGATGACAAGTGGAGTTAGTTGTGGGCTTGGTACATTTGAGGGATAAATAACCTAGCAAGAGACAACCTTGATGGTGAAGTCAAGTTGTGGAAGATAAACTCTTGTGTGAGTTGAGAGACTTGTATTACATTTAAATTTAGAAGAAGACTCGATTATTAGGATGATCATAGTTGAGGCTCCAGTTGACTTGAAGTGTGTGTTTGTAATCAACTGGTGAGCTGAGTCAATTAATAGTTGATTCAAGCTGATCAACCAACTAACAAAATATTGTTGTTTGTGGTTGAGTCGACTTGATAGTTGATTGATGACATCAATCCAATTGACTAATGAGCTTAGTCAAGGAGTTGACTAAGGTGTCAAATAAAATGTTTTTGTTCAGAGCTAAGATGATTGGGAAATCAACTCATTGACATCAATCAATTGATGGAAAGATTTTTCCAAATGGATTTGAAAAATTAGTTTGCCTTGAAGGAGACTTTAGAAGTTCCAAGAGACAAAAGAAGACCCCTTAAGAAGAATAAGTGAACGAAAGAACAAGTCCAAAGACATGAGGCACATAGCAAGATAATCAAGATATTAGTTTTATACACCCGAAATACCCAAGCCACCAAAGGTAGTGTCTATATCTTCCACAAGGCCCTTTTGCTCCAAAACGAAGGGAGCATGGCTATAAATCAACTTATCAATTAAGAAGATTAACAATATTGAGGAAGAAAATGGAACCCAATAGTCAAAGTAGGAAACACTAACTAAGGTGGATGGACTCTCTAGCAATCATAAGTGGAGAGTTAATTGCCCAACTTGTGCAAGTCAAAGGCAAAAAAGAAGAAATAACCATGAAGCAGCGTAGCTGACTTCCCAAAAGCTCTGTCACACATGACTAACGAAATTCTACTGACTAGTTGTGATTATTAAGTTGGAAGTCACCTTGAAGGTCATTAAGTGGTATGTAACAAGGTTATTAAAAGGTAGACATTATCCATGGACACAAGCTCAATCAACTAGCTTGCAATAAAACATCTCAAGGAGTTAGACCAAGCCAGAGAGGATTAAAACAATTATGGCTTCTTGATGGCCGAATTAGTTGGTTTCATAAGAGTTCTTTGAAGTATGACTAGTTGATTTATTGAGTCCATGCAGTTTGTTTGGGAATGGTGAGTTAGGTGGACAAATAGCTAGAGAGAGGGTGAATAGTGATTGTTCTTGCAAATCAAACTTACCAATGCCTACTGATCACCAATGGAAAAATGTAATGTGATATAGAACTTTTATTCCTACTCCGTGACCTATGACTCGTTGATGACACTCCTAAAAGCTCACTATCAAACCTACATCATGAGCTTGAAGACTAAGAGGAAGGCTAAAGGACAATAGAATAAGGCTCAATTGATTTAAACAATCACTATTTTTTTGGCCTTAAAATGCTCCCCTTAGTCCCCTTTATATAGCTTTCAATCTCCTTTAGCTCCCTTATTAATCTGTTGTTTTATAGCCAATCAGTTGATTGAGTTTGCCTTTTTGGCGATTAGTTTGTTGAAGAGCGATGATGCTCTGATACCAATTGTTGGGACCCGTTGTGAATAACCTATCATGTTTTTTTCCTCTTGTGTTTGTCTATGATTTGAGTTAGCACGGTGAAATATATATAACAATAACTCAAAATATAAAGGAAAGAAAGAATAACACAAATAACATGAAGATTCACGTAGTTTGGAACCTCTAATTCCTACTCCATAGCTCATGGAATATCTTTAAGAGGTGGAGAAACCTCTTACAATAATATGTTCTTACAACAATACAACCAAAAATACAAAAATACGAGCAAGAATGAAATAATACAAGTAAATAAGCTTTATATAATTTTGCTTTGCTTTGGCTTTAGATAGCTTTGGATTGCTGACTGAAGGATTAGAATGTCTTCTCCATTTTAGAGTTTTTTGTTCGTGACTGGAATTTGCCATTCAGCCAAATACTTGTTGGCTTCCAGTCGATTAGTTGCATATTACCATCAGTTGATTGTTCCACTGTAGTCGCCTAAAATTTGGTGGTTGTCACAATTTTATCTTCATCATAGATCTTGAGTCGACTGATATTACCATTTTCAATTAATGCACCAATTGACTAGTTCTTGAACATTTTTGTTTGCATTTCTGCTTGAGTCGACTGGTCAGCTGATTCATTCAATAGTTGACTGCTAATCAACACCACTTGACTGCTACAAATCACAAATCCAACTGAACTATAATTTTGTGGTCTCAGATTCATCACTCTTATTCAGTCATACCAAGGTTGAATCTATGTCATGTCAAGAGACTCCATGTCTCCGGGACTTCCTCGTCTGTTTAGTATAAGCTGTCCTCTGACTTACCAAGTCTTCATTGTTTGCTATTATCTAGTTGACCTTAACTTACCAAGCTTTCTATACCTAGTGTTTTTTCATCTCTGGGAGTTCCAGCATGCTTGACATCCAACCCTTAACCTACCGGAACTTCATCACTGCCGAGCATCTAGTCAATGTTGACTCAGTTTTTTCTATTGCCAACTTGGACTTTCCACATTTGCCAATAGTTGTTGAACTTCAACACTACTCAACATTTGTGCGTCTTCGATTGTGGCTAACCTTGACCTATTTGACATTACAAACATATTCCTTAAACATGAAAATACAAATCTTGGTCAATTAAGACCAAGCCAGGCCTGATTGTACCAACACTTGCCCATGCACAATGGCTGAATTTTAATGACCTTGCTATATGCCACTTAATGACCTTCAAGATGATTTCCAACTTAAAAACACTTTCATATCCAGATTAGTCAGTAGAATTTGGTTAGAAAGTCAGCTACACCTGCTTCATGGTTATTTCTTCTTCTCTACCTTTTGGCTTTTGCAAGTTGGATAGTTAATTCTGCCACTTACCATTGCGGTGACTCTGTCCACCATAGTTACTTTTTCCTACTTTGACTATAGGATCCCATTTCTTTCTCAATTTTGTTAATCTTCTTAATTGATAAGTTGGTTTGTACCCATGCTTTCTTCATTTTGGAGCAAAAGGGTCTTGTGGAAGAAGCAGAAACTTCCTGTGGTGGCTTGGGAGTTTAGTTCTGGTGTACAAAGCTAGACACTGGGCCGGCAAGGAAGAAGTCCTTCATGCCTCCTACAATCCTACTACGGTGCATCTGATAGGTTGACCCTGGGTTGGCGAGGTCAACTATAGGATTTACCTTGAGCTAGTTCTTCACTTGATTTGTTGTCATCAATTTGAAAGATTGTAGGCTTCCATGGTCCGTCTGGCCCTGGTGCAGACTGTCCTTTTCTAAGGGTTAGAAAGCAGTGTGCTTCTTGTGCTCCTTGGAAGGAGTGAGTCACTTCATGATTTCCATGATCTCATCTTCCACTTTGAGTTAAAATTTATATTCTTAAATAAGTGATGTAACTTTACTCAAGCAATTGGGATTAGTAGTTGAGCATGACAAATTGGCTGGTCGGCTTTCTAATCCATGTGGTTCATAAATGGCAAACCGTTTAGGATGGCGCATATTGTGTATGGGGTTGCATAGTGGTCAATGCAGCTCCAAATTACTTTATGCATCTCTTTTTTAGCACACCAACGTTAACAATCTACATGACCCTCATCTGTTTTGGCCAGCTATATGGATCTACACTCTCTATGCAACGTTATCACTAGTAATTTGCATCTTTAACTTTTTGAATAAGTTGAAGTGCATCCAGTCATGTTTGTTTTTATCCGTCTCTTTAAGAATGACAAATGAATAATTTCTCATCAGGAAGTGGAGGAGAGATCTGGCTGGAAAAGCCGTTGGCAAGATCAGCTCTCAGTATTGAAGAGGAGGAGCAGGGAAAAGGATTCCGAAGGTAACTTGTCTTGGGGGGCTCGAATGCGAAGGCAATGTGCTGAATCATCACATGACTAGAGCTATGTTTGCATGTGTAATTCTAATGTTAAAATTTCTGCTTGCGGGGAAGGGCTTCACATGTCTTGGTTACAGATTCAGCATATGTTCTACGGTCTTAAAATAATTAGCTGGCTAAGGCTCTAAAGTGGCGAAAAGATGGTGGAAGAAAGAACTGTGTTGTTTATAATGGATGGTACTTTTATATTAAACTCTACACGTCGCATTTGTAGTCTTGAGCTTGCTTGCTTAAAGTCATGACAAGGTGGAAAATAAGTTTGGTTGATTGGTAGAAATGGTTAGCTTTTCTTTTCTTTTATCATACTATGGACAAATGGTTTCCAGAAGTCATTAAAAGGATGGTGAAAGAAATGACTTTTCCTAGTTCTACAAAAAAAATCAAAATAAATATGATACAAATTCCAAGTGCCTTGTGAATTTTAATATCCTACATTCATTCAAAAAGCACCATTTTAGAAGAGAAAAATCTGATCCTTACCAATTTTCCCACTCTCTGACTGACAAGGCTCATTATTGAACAGGTTTCACTACCGAGCTATATCCGTAAAAATTCGCTGCCTAAGCTTCTGTTTGAGTTATCTTTTAGGTGCAGCTCTTGGAATGAATTTGTTAGCTATGAGTTTGCTCTTACATAAGGTGCTTCAGTGCCTCTCAACAATTGAGCCAGTAACAAGTAAACAATACATATAAGCTTTGTCATTTACCCGAGAAAGAGGGAAAATTAAGTTCTGTCATTCCTTATATTTCATGGCACAAGATTTTGGTTCGAGATCAAGAGGGGGGTAAGCCGAGCTGAGCAGTGCTTACTTGTGACCCAAGCAGGAGCAAAATGGTTTGCCTCCGGGACAATAGTACAATAGCAGAATATCTTCTTAATTTTCTAAGTATTTAAGGATCGAATTTCAATTTCAATAAATTAACAGATAAATTTCTCTTAATAAATATTTGACCTAAGAATGTTGGGCTGATGAGCTATCTGCTGTGGGTACTTCTTTATTTACCTGATAGTCATTGCAAAACTTATGTGAGACTCGTTCGGTTACTTAAAATTAGTTGATATAAATTAGATATATACTGCTAATTAAAAAAATAGAGGGGTGGACAACGTAATCAAATTTATTTTATAGAACTTAAGTTCGTTAAAATGTAGTAGAAAAATATTCGAGTTCTATAGAAAATTTGATATAAATATAAATATAAATATAAATATAAATATAAATATTTTAAGTTTTTTAACCTACTAAAAAAAAAATATTTTAAAAATAACTTGGAAGGGCTTAGTTGATTTTTTTTTCCCAAAAATCATGATGAAATGTTGTGTTACGATGGTATGCCATAAAAATTTTGTTTTTAGAAAACTTATTTCTGAATAATTTTATCTTCCCAGGGCAATAGTGCTATTGTAGGGCATCTTCTTAATTTTTCAGATATATATAAGTATTGAATCTCAATTTTAAAGAATTAATAGATAAAT
Source organism: Zingiber officinale (assembly GCF_018446385.1). Taxonomy (NCBI): domain Eukaryota; kingdom Viridiplantae; phylum Streptophyta; class Magnoliopsida; order Zingiberales; family Zingiberaceae; genus Zingiber; species Zingiber officinale. The sequence continues at coordinate 137,189,107 of NC_055989.1, read as the reverse complement.
TTTTTTTAATAGACAGTTGACCTAAGAATGCTAGGTTGATGGGACATTTACTACGAGTACTTTTCGATTTACCCTGATGGCCGGTAGAAAACTTTCGTATAACTAGGTTGGTCATCTCAAGGATTAGTTGGCGTAAATTGGATACCTAATGCCAATTTAAAAAAAAATAAACATAATAATAGAAAGATGACAAATATTTTTCTTGGTTTGAAACCTCGGATTTCTACTTATGGTCTATAGATTTGTAAGATGAGTTGTCTCTTAGAAACCATTATACTTTCTCCTTTTAAAACCTTCAAAAGGATTTCGACCAAGTTTGAATAGGATTATAAAACTTGGTGGAATCGATCCATGGGCTCGAATAGGATTTTGATATTCAATCAATATATTAGAAGGAAATTATGGAGGATCAATGTAGTAGATAGTCACTACTAAGTGCAATCAAACTTTAGTCAAGGTTAATTAAGGAATAGATAGAAAAAGAAGTCCAAGTAAGTCAAAGGTGGTCAAATATTTGATAATTGATTGGAAATTCAATAGAGAATTGGTAAGAGAGAAGCCCAAATGAGTCACGATTGACTGGATACTTAGACAATAATGGAAAATCTTAATAGGTCATGGAGAACTAGATATCAAACACACAAGGGAGGTCCAAGCAAATTATTAGTAGTTAGGTATAAATTTAAGGAAGTTTAAAGGAGATCAGATATCTATCTGAAAAATTTTACAGTAGTAAATTCTAAATAAATGGAAAGTCCTAAATGAGTGAACTTAGACAAGTAAAGAAGTTTCGATAGGTCAGATATTAGGCATACTCGATAGGTCAAGCTCACCAAACGCTAGGCATATGCATATATATTATGATGTTTTGAACTAATCTTTATGTTGTAAGAATATTTGAGTTCCAGGCAACCAAAAGAATTTACGATAAGTCGGAAGATCCAAGTGACTGTATGCGGAACTTGGTGACCAAAAGTTCTTTGCGACTAGATCGAGAACCCAATAAGCATCAACCAATGGGTAAATGGATAGACATGTGTTTGGGCGACTGGAAGTTGTTCCAAGCGACTACAGTATGGATAAGTGTTGAGCAGAAAATGAAAATGTTATGCTCGTGAAAATGGAAAATGCATGGTCCGAGTGACCAAAGCTTGATCGGATCGACTGGAACACCCTTATAAAAAGGGATAGAGAGTAAAGCTCAAACTCAACTAAAAAAAATTCCAAAAATCATTCTTCTACTCAAAGCTTTCAACATACTGCTAGTCTTGTGAGTTGTGATCCAGAAGGTGCTAGGACAAGTGCAGCTTGTATTCAGGGTTTCTAGAAGTGATCAGTTTCTTTATAGTATTCCTTTTATTATATCTTTTGCATTGCCTATATTGCTGCTAAGATAAGAATTTATAAGAGGTTTTTTCACATCCAGAGAGTTTCCAATAAAGAGAAAGGTAGTCTTGAGAAGTAGGCCGCGGAATAGAAACCTAGAGATTCCAAACCATATAAATATAGTGTCTTTACTTCTATGATTGTCTTCTATTCATTTTATATTCCACTGCATATTAACAATCTAAGTAAACACGTTCGGTCAAGCACTATTTATCTCCGGCTAGCGGATAAGTCCACTAATTAGTATTAGAGCTAGGAAGACTCTTGATTAGACTAAATACCAAGACAGCAAGAAGGCTAGAGGAATTGTGAATCACGTTTTGTAGCATTTTTGTTCCTTCTTTTTGCTGTAAAAGAAGAAGAGCGATAACGCTAGAGGATAGAGTTCAAAGAAAAGCTCGGTCACAGTATCTATGATCCATTGCCATTCGAAAGGAAGGATTTTAATTTTTGGACGCCAATAATGAATAACTTTATTTTGATGGAAGACTTGAAAGAAGGGTCCTATATTAAAAGAAGAGTTTATTCCTCTAAAAGAGGAAAATGGAAATGCCTCTTGAGAAGAACTCTTCGAAAGACCAAATGGACAAGGCAAACATGAAAATCGGAGGCAAATGATATTACAATAAATTTGTTATTAGATATTATATTAATAATATTTTGCACACAATAAGCAAATTCAAAAATGTGTATGATCTATGGACCAAGTTGATCCATTTATATGAGAATCCATCAACACACAAGAAGATGAATCATCCACTGATGCCGGGTAGGATAGCGATTCTCCTGTAGATTGACGAGAAATGGAACTTGAGGAGAAAACAAGAAGAGACCCCGAAGAAAATAAGGAAAAAACCTGATGTTTGCTAAAAAAGAAACTTTATTATAATTGAGGGATGAATCCTAATATAACTAGACAATATTTATATAGACTCTAGACTAATTCTAATATTGTAGAGAAAGAAAGGAGATCTTTCCACAAAAAAAAAAAAAAAAAAAAAAGGGAATTCTTGATAGAAATTAAAATGAATAAAACATGACCTTATTTTAGATTAACTATGAACTATAATTATAGGAATATCAAAAATATCCTAAATACTATAAAAAATAAAAATTATTAAAAATAATAATAAAATATTTAGAGGCTCGAATGTGGGCCTAAATGATGGAATTTTGGCATGAAAATTGATAGTTACGGATATATGGTAATAAATATAGATTTTCAAATTCTACACCCGTAACTATCAACAAAGTCTGATTTTAAATCCCGAGTTAAAATTTATGATCACTTGAAGTTCAAGAGATTATCTTAAATTGATCCCGCATCATCCACCTCATCAGATGAAGAGGTAAAAGTATCCACCTCATCACTTGAAAGTAAAGATGAAGATAATTTAATAGAGACAAAATCAAAATTATCTATATTTTCAAGGATTAAGGGGGAGAGTCCTATCGAGGACCCAGGTATTGACTTGCCAATTAAAAATAAAATATAATATATTTTAAGGGTAGGAAAAGAGAATACTATAAAAGTATCCCATTTGAGAAAGGAGAAGGTTGATGCAAAACCCAAGGTAAAGGAGGTACCATTGCTCTAAATTCAAAAAGGAAAGTAATCTTGTCCGGAATCTGAGTCAGACGGACCGCCGGGTGAAATGGATGGAATGTTGACCGAATCGCGATGTCTCCGGGGGATGCTGAGATGACTTCTATGTTGACTGAGTCGTTAGAAGTTCTCTGGTTAACGCTATCTATGGCCAGTGATTGGGTTGCCCCGGTCTTTGGTACCCCGATGCTCGAGGCAGATCCAACGAATATATAAGAAATAGGCTAAGACGTATAATAATGAAATCCGCATAGAATAAGAATGGAGAACGCACCCTGGCCCAGGAGACACCCTCGGGTGGATCGGTGAGCTGGTCAGAACGCTGCTAGAGTTGTCGTATCCCGGAAGAGCAGATGACACTAAATAGGCTGGAGAGCTGGATCTGACGATGCATAACCGGATATGATATCGGCACGCAGGCCGAGATATGATAGCGACACGTAGGCCGGGATATGAGATCGATATGCAAACTAGGATATGAGATCGGCACGTAGGCCAGCATATGATATTAGCATGTAGGTCGGGATAAAATATCGGCACGTAGGCCGAGATAAGACATCGACCTACAGATCAGGATACAATGGCGACATGAAGACCGGAACATAAAAACATCACACAAGTCAAGTCAGAACATAATGTCAGTGAGGGCTTGGGGGCCCGATCGACATCGGAGGTGTACGCAAATGCAAATCAAGAGCTGGAGAACCGGACTGACGGATCTGAGGTGCCGGCAGCGGGGCCGATGGTTGAGGAGTGCTCACCGGGGGTTATGGAACCACGCTGGAGGCTAGGGCTACTCGCTGGGAGTGGCGCCGACAGTCGAAGGCTACTCGACGACAGTTGTGGTGTGAATGAAGACGCTAGAAGGCAAAGGTGTGGTCGGCGACATGCCTGACCGACTATGGTGGCTAGCCACGGTGACGGAGAAGAGGTGGAGCTGGCTCTGTCGGTCTCTCCTCTGTGCCCGATGGTGGCGGCGTCTTGTGAGAGAGGTGACGTGGGAAAGATCCTGGCGGCATGAGGAGGGGAAGGGGAGTGGCGGCCGGCGCCCTCTCGAAGGTGGCATCGACATCCATGGTAGAGGCGGCGGCTGGAGGCATTTGCTGGCGAGAGGAGAAGGAGAGAGGAGAAGAAGGGGCGGTGGCTCGCCAGCGATGAGGGAGAAGGTGATGACAACAACGGTGTCCTCCTCCCCCTCTATGTGTGGCGGCGGACCAAAAACTCGAAGGAAGAAGTTGGAGAGAGATAGAGAGAGAGAAAGAGGAGGTGGCTCGCTGATGATGAGAGAGAAGGTGGCGATGGATGTGCATCTCCTTGTGATCGTGGTGGTGGCGGAATGAAGAAGAAAACCCCAACGCCCTTAGCGAAAGCCCCCCTTTCTCCTCGTGTCTATAGTACCCTAAAAAGGGGTGTTATAATAAAATGACAAAAATACCCTTCCGTCTCTACTTACCAGATCAGAAAGGAGCACTGCTTCAAGTGCAAAAGGAATGAGCCACTATAAGAACTAGTGTCCAAGAAGGAGAACCAAGGACCGATAAAAAAGCTCAAATCAAAGAGGAGCTTCTAAAGTAAAAGCTAAGGTATCATTTAGTTATTCCAAATTTATTATTCCATGTCTTTTTGTAATAAAAAGCATGCTCAATATTTTAGTGCTAAATACCATGAAGATAGGAAGTCACATGCTTCTAAGGATAACTATAGAAAATTTCATGCTAAAAATGAAGAACTTAGAATTACAATGTTAGAAAAAGAAATATAAGTCTTAAGGTCAAGGATTGATACAATAGTGAAACCTCTGCTAGTTGCCTTTGACATGGTCGAGTTGTTGGATTTTGAGGGATGTCCTAAGGCAATCGTATTTTGGTTTTTACTATTTATTTGATAAATATATATTCACTATTTGAGTGCACATTCTCTATATGTATGATTGGATCTTAAACTCACATACTGAATGTCTCCGATACGATTCATAGCATGAAAGAATTTATGATTGGATCACAACTTGTGAGTATATCTATATGTGCAATTATGAATGTATTGGAATGTTCCCTAGTCGAAGAATTGATGAGTTTGGACATCATCAATTCTGATAGACTAGCACAGGTTATACTCCTTGATCTAACCAAGCAGCTGTTTTCTTACAGGCTGGAGACATTGGGATGTCGAGAGTTAAACATGAATGCTAGTTATGACAACTAGTTCATTGAAATGACCTGCTATAAGACTTCATATGGTTCTCTATATATATATAGATATGTCTGTGAAGCTCTTACTGCAGTTCGAGTATAAGTTTCCTTCGACTTGAAGTATACAAGTCACCTTGGTCATGAAGGCTTATACTTTGACATCTTAAGCAAGCATCTCCTTGGAGATGTACACTCGGGATGATTGGGTATAAGTCGAAGTGTTCGAAGGTGTTTGGATAGCCCACAGAGGATTCACCACCGCTCCTTACGAGGAGACGTATACCCTATGACCACTCGTTGGGATTATTACTGAAACTCTTTGACCAAAGCATCCATGTTAAGAGTACGAGACTCTTAGACACATGTCGGAGTAATTTGAATCCGCAAAATGAGGAAGTATTACTTGGGACAGATGTGACGTAGTCAGCATAGTGGGGGCTGACACATAAACCATGTCCTGAACCAAGTAAGTATAATATGAGTGAAAGGAACATGACACGACTTACTGTAGCTGCTGAAGGGTTTAGAAGTGGTTCCGAGATCAACCTATGATTTTTCGGTTAATTGGGGAACATGATGTACTATTAGGTGCAACTCATGATCGTTCTATAATTATTGATTAATTATGGACGGCCAACATAACCCGGAACCTATAAAGTTACATGCATTACGAGTTTATTTAAGAGACATAAAATCAGTTTGAGAATTGAATTCTCAGATCGAGAGAAATTAAGTCTGGTTGGACCAGACAATAGGGCAAATATGGAATCAGAGTGACGTAATGGGAGTCATGTCTTTTGAAGACGAGTTGGACATTCTTTAGTTTAATTAATGAACTAAATTGGTTTGGTTCTTTAATTAAAAGTGATTTGATCTTGAACCAAACTAAAGATGATTTGGTATGGATTGTAGGTTAAAGGATACAGATTTGGATTTGATCCAAATCCAATAAGATATATATATATATATATATATATATATAGAGAGAGAGAGAGAGAGAGAGAGAGAGAGAGAGAGAATTGTTCTGCTACGGACCTTATTTTACGGATTGCTACGGACTAAAAATCCACGTATTTTTTTTTTAAAATTTTTTAATATCGCTTCTTATTTTTCGTTCGCCACAGTGTTCGTTCTCGAGTTCTCGCCGCAATGCTCACCGCGTGCCGGCCACCCGCCGACCACCTGGACCCACCCACACTATAGTCCAAGGATGAACTCGTCGGGGATCGCGGCATGGATTCCGGCTGCTGCCGCCTGCCCACCGAACGCGATCGCACCAGATTCCAGCGAAATCGCGGCCGGATTCCGGCGCCATCGCGGTCGAAATCCGGTCGCTGCCAGACCCCAGCCGATTCGCGGTCGGATTTCAATCGGAATTTGGCCGAAATCCGGTCGCGATCTGGCCACTATGCTAGCGACCGCAATCGCGGCCAGATTTCGGCTGGGATTCTGGCTGCCGGCGGGTGTTCGGCGGGTGGGCGGCCGGATGCGAGGAGGCGGGGCGACTGGTGGGTGTCGGCCGGCCGGCCAGAGATGAGGAGGCGATGCTGGCACGATTGGCACACGACGAACAGAGAGGAGAATGAGGATGCTGTGGGTCGCGGACGAGTCCGCATGCTCGTGTCCGTATTTTAACAAATCTATATATATATATACAATGCTGTTAGCCTGCGGGACTTAAGAAACGCGCATGTGCGCGATTTGTTTGCTGGCATTGCATACGTGGCAAAAAATAATTTCTTTAATATGGATTTCTTTTTAACAAAAGCTCAGCTCATCCACGCTAAGCTCTCTTCGCACAAACAGTATAGATGAAGCTAGGGCACGCCACTCGACTTCCTTCCTCCTCGCGCCGCTCACCTCCCCTCGGTCGCAACTCCTCCGAAGCGAAGCTAGGGCACGAAGCTTCCAGATCGTGCCCCTCGGTTCGTCTCGGCAACCCGTCGAAGCTTCTGCTAGGGCACGAAGCTTCCAGATCGTGCCCCTCGCCTCCTCGCGCGATCTCTCTCGGCAACCCTCCGAAGCGAAGCTAGGGCACGAAGCTTCCAGAGCGTGCCCCACGCCGCCTCGCGCGATCTCTCTCGGCAAACCACTCAGCTTCCATCTCGTGCCCCTCACCGCCTCGCGTCTATGCGCCAACCCCTCTCTGTAAGCCGAAATGAGCTTTGTTCATCTCTGTGATCTCGAATGCTTGATTTTTTCATCTATGTTTTTGAAGAAACAAGGACCTGTTCCAATTCATGATTTTCCCCTTGACTACGATGCCCTTCTGTAAATGTTTTCCAATTCATGTGTTCTGTTTTTATGGATTTCATAAGTTATATCTGTGTGTTTTTGTCCTGGTTGCATGTGTGAATAGCATGTTTAGAGACCCAGCAGTTTATAACTATCTAAATAGCATGTTTAGAGATTTATAAAAATATGAGTGATAGCCATATTGCAAATCCTTGCACCTTATAAGAGTAGGATCCAGATCTTGTCTTCTATTTGTTTAGCAACTTGACAGTCAAAAAAATATGCACATCAGAGTGTTCTGTTTTTATGGATTTCATAAGTTATATCTGTGTGTTTTTGTCCTGGTTGCATGAGCTTGAAGTATACATTTACAATGTTTTTTCTGTTTATTTGATAATAATATGCAGAATTTCATTTCATCTACATCTGGAATTTATTAGCAATGGGTGAAAATCATGGTGAAGATCAGTTATACATTCCTCAAGTTGCAGATGATCGAAAGCTAAAATATGGGATGGAATTCTCATCAATAGATGAGGCATTTTCATTCTATAACCAATATGCACGCGAATCTGGATTTAGTGCAAGGATAAATAGTAGCAAGAAAAATAAGATAACAAATGAGGTTGTGTGGAAAACATTTGTATGCTTTAAAGAAGGGCATACGGATGATCAACGGAATAAACAAGCAAAGGGTGATCAACGTACAAGGGAAAGAACACGTGGTGAAGTTAGAACTGGTTGTAAGTCAAAGATTTCACTTGTCAAGAAACAAACTGGATCTGCATGGGTTGTCACTAATTTCACGGAAGGTCATAATCATCCACTATCGACTCCTTCAAAGGTGCATTTGTTACGCTCACATCGTCATGTTTCAGTAGCAAAAAAAGCATTGACTCAACAGTTTTCAGAGGCCAATGTGCCAACTTGCCAACAAATGAGATTATTGGAGATAGAACATGGAGGGCTCGAGCAAGTAGGTTGCACAGAAAGAGATATCAGAAATTTTGAGAAAGAGCTAAGGGATGAACAAAAGGGTATCGATGCTGAAACACTAATCGAGCTATTTGCATCTGAAAAAGAGAAAAATCCAGCTTTTTTCTTTGAATACCTTACTGATTCAGATAACAGATTCAGTAGATGTTTTTGGGCAGATCATGTATCAAGAACGGCATATAGTGTATTCGGTGATGTGGTTGTATTTGATACAACATATAACACCAACAAATATGGGCTGATTTTTGCACCATTTGTAGGAGTGAATCATCATCACCAGACAATTATTTTTGGTTGTGGCTTTATAAGTGATGAGAAAACTGAATCTTTTGTGTGGCTGCTTAACAAGTTCATAGAAGCCATGCCTAAAGGTGCACCAAATGTGATCATCACTGATCAGGATCCTGCTATGACAAAAGCCATTGCCCAAGTTTTTCCTCAAACAGTGCACCAATATTGTTTATGACACATACTGAACAAATTTCCATAAAAATTGCATCCTTTGACTTTTCGTGACTACTATCAAAGTATAAATAATGTTATTAGAAATTCTACTACACCTGATGAATTTGAGAATTCATGGCAAGAGGTTATCAAGTGTGCTAACTTAGAGAAAAATGATTGGTTATCTTTGATGTATGAATTGCGACATAAGTGGGTGCCATCTTATTTTAGCCATGTATTTTGTGCTGGAATGTCAAGTAGTCAGAGATCTGAAGGCTCCCATGCATTTTTCAAGAGATATGTTTCAAATAAAAATTCATTGATGGACTTTATCACCCGTTTCAATAGGGCACTGAGACACCAAAGACACAATGAGTTAGTTACAGATCATATTGATATGAATGAGCATCCTAAGATTAAGACAAACTGGCCAATGGAAACTCAAATAGTTAAGTTGTATACGAAAAAGAAATGGGTGGAGTTTCAAAGTGAAATGAGTGAGAGTCATGGTTATTATGTTCAACAAGTATCTATGGGAGTTGACTCAGTGGTTTATCATGTGATGAATTTCCAAAGTTGTTCTTCCTCTAAACCAAGGGTGCTCACGCATGACAAACAGAGGGATAGCATATCCTGTAGCTGTAGGAAATTTGAGTTTGATGGCATTCTATGCAGGCATATGTTAGCTTTTTTTCGTATCAACCAAGTGTTTCATTTGCCTGATAAGTATATACTCAAACGATGGACACGAGATACAAAGGTTGGAGCAATATATACTTTGGGGGTGCAAAATTTTATTGATGATCCAGTTAGGGTTTTGATGTCAAGACACTCAAGGTTATCTTATAAAGCTTCAGTATTAATTGATGATGCATCTTTGACTGATGAGGGGATAAACTTCTTGGATGAGCAATTGGATTATATTTACAGTAAAATTCAAGAGATGAACATTAGTAAAAAATGTGACAATAGAGGTCAAAGGAAGAAATCTATGGATGAGTCCCCTAATATTATTGATCCTTCTTTAGTAAGAACAAAGGGATGTGGGAACAAATTGAAATCATCAAAAGAGAAGTCAACCTCAAAGTCCCGGTTATGTCGTGGATGTGGGCATCGAGGTGTGTCACATGACAAGCGCAATTGTCCTATTTTACAGCAAGGGTATGTGTCGATTAATTCTCCATTTGTATGCTAATTTTATTTGCAAAATCAATATCTTTTATTAAATGTGTACATTTGACATGGTGTTGATTGTCAGATCAACTTTGGATAATCATCATAACAACGATGATGACACATATGAAGAAGAATTGGCATCTATAGCAGGCAAGTACTATCAAAGTTTAATTTAAAGTTAGTGGTTGATTGATTGAGATATTAAAATTAATAATTGTCTTTATTATTGTAGGTTTTACCAATATTCGTTAGCAAATAATTCAATGGGTCCTCTAAATCTCAATGCATTTGATCTAACAGCAATGCAGGTAGACATCATTCTACAATTGGTTTGTCCAATATTTTTTTTTACAAGGATTAAATATTTGGCAATATTTAGCTTATGTTTTTCCTCTTGATTGAGTTGGTGATGCGGAAACATAAATTAATGGTTGACTGATTGAGGTGTAACACCTAAATCTAAAGCTGCATTACCTAAGGTGGAGAAGATGATGACGTACCAGACCTAGTGCGTGGAGAGACATTTGAACAGTTTCATACGTTTCATATTTCAGCAGGCTGTTTTGAACTCTTTAAGCATTTCTGTAACTGTTTAAACAAGTTTCATACTTTTTACATTTGAGTATGCTATTGTGAACTCTTTAAGTATTTTCGTATTTGTTTAAACAAGATCCATCTGTTGTCAGTCATTGCAAATTTATTTTGAGACTAGTACATTAACAACAAAAAGTCTCTGCTTTGTCCATATTTTTGTTGGTCTCTGCTTCGTCCATATTTTTGTTGATATCTGCTTCATATTTTTATTGGTCTCTGCTTTGTCCATGTCTCAAAGCATATATGTTGCTTTGTTATGCTTCTTCAGTTTCTTATATTTTATTTTCATGTTATAGTCCCATTGACAATATCGTAGCTTTGTTGCTTTGTCAGGTCTCTGCTTTGTTATGCTTCTTCAGTTGCTTTGTTAGCTGCTTTGTTAGCATTTGCAAGTCCTGTTAGCATTTGCAAGTCCCATTGACAATATCGTATATCAGAAATAGAACCAACAAATGAAGATGTTTGTTCTTGCAAAAATATCTATTTTTTTATTTGGTCATATAAGATGAAAATAAGATCTAAGATATATGCAGTCATTTGTTGCAGCAAGGGAGAAGCTAGCAGCAGACCTACTTTTTTTAGCAAGATGCATGTCTTGTTCTACTAATTATATTTGGTGATATTGATCAATCAAACAGGCTAGAACATCTTCTACAGCGTGATGGTAAACAAGCAAGTGCTTTCCCAAGCAATCAGGTTCGATTTCCACGCAGATCATACCTACAGCGCTCGATATATAGTGGGTATTTATCTGAGGATTATATTAAAGTGAATGGATCCATGAAGAGATGTTTAGTGATACAAAGTCTGTTGATTATATTAAATATCAAATCATAATTAGTATTCTATGGTATTTATCTATTTCTTTTTATATTAAATTTATTTTCTTTTATTTATTTATTGTGAGTAGATGATCAATCCTACCTACCTAACCTATTGAATATAGTGGGTGGAAGCAATCAACTAAAAAATGACAACAATAATTGATAATTAGCTACATCCTAAAGGAATTAAAATAACTCAAGATCACAAGAAGAGAAAGAAAAATTCTTTATAGTTTGCTGGCCTTCGTCCATGGGAGGACTAAGTGTATTGAGTCTTAAAGAACCTAATTTAGCCCAGCTAAGCCAATGGTGGGGGCTTCTGCACCGAGTGTTCGGCTGCTTGGATCTTGGGTGGTCTCAAAAGACTGCTTTCCAGAAAAATCATGGGAGTGTAGTGCTCTCTGTTAGAAGCCAGCCACATGATCATATGTTTCGAAAACATAGAAGATGGGTTCGTGGAGAACTGCTTGAATTGGAGTTCCATAATCTCCTTTCCCTTTGTCCAAATCAAGGTGTTAAGCTAAGACACCTACATCTCAACCACAACTTTTGGGTTGCATTTTGTGCGACCAATCAGTTGGGTAAAGCTGCACTTTCTGAGGAGTTATCTTTGGAAATCACTTGGAGATGGAGCGATAATGGAAAGTTCACTACCAAATCTGCCTATCTGCAGCCTCTTATTTTGGGCAGGTGGGCATAGAGCAGGGTGGATTCCAATCGCAACACCTACAGTGAAAGTTTTGGCTTTGGTTAATCTTTTGGGGGTGAGCAAATCTGCACCAGAAGGAAGTCCAAATTCTGGACTTCAACTGCGACTCATGTGACGACCAGGTAGTGGAAGATGTCATTTGTTGCACAAATAGTCTCAGTCAGTCTCACTGATAGCAGTTAACCATTGTGTAAGAACATCCATTGTCACAGTTTGGTTTGCATCCCTGTGAACTCGTCTCTTTCATAAGCTCGAAAGCTTTATCTGTAACGACCCGGCCCTTTGGCCTCTTGGGCGGCCCTTATGGCGGCCCACTGACGGCCCTTATGTCGTCGGCCCATTTGGCGACCTCTCATGTCATCGACCGACGACCCTTTGGCCGTGCCATTACTCACTAGGAGTTTCCACCCCTGGCAGTGGATTTTTGCCTCCCCCAGGATTCGAACTCTAAACCTCCAGGCTTAAGTACTAGAGTTTATGAATCCTGGTAGCCAAGTGAGAGTCACGCCCCGGGGGAGTCCCTGTCCGAAAAAATTTCGACAGCATCTCCCCTGTACGGCGGACAATATGAAACTTTAATACATCACCATATACCTCAGCCACAAGCGGCTGGAATAATAACAATAATAAACAAACAATCACCCACGTAGTTAATAATTTAACAAACTGAAATAGTGATAATATGACTCAAAATCAACCCTACTCAACTACACCCATAAAGCTCAAAATCGACGATGAAATCAACTTACCTCTTCTGCCATCTAGGCAGACATGTAGTAAAAATAAATCCAAACCAAATCCATCGACATCACAAAATCCATACAATGTCCATACCATCAAACAGAACAAGTTTAGCATAAACTAAGTAAGAAGACCAAAAGACCAACAATATTCTCGTGGTCTGCAGGGGACTAGCAATTGGAACTCTCTCGTGACAACATCAACCTGAAAATAGTAAATATCTACGGGGTGAGTCAACTCCTCAGCGGGTAACAACTGATATACATAGTAAGGAAATAACATCTAGCACTAATCATGCGTACAGTCTCCTGACGTAATAAAGGTAAATGCAAACAGAAATAAACAGGAGAATATTGTACTAACCAGGACCTGGTACAAGGATAAACAGTCCGAGAGGTATAGAAATCCTGTATGCATGTCAAGCATGGCCATCCAACCAAAATGCAGCAAATAAATGCATCAAACACAATCACAAGAAATAAATGCATCAATGTGTATGATGCCAATGATGCGTCCCGGTCACCCCTGACACCAGTCAACCATCTCACATACAATAGTGAGACAGAGTGGGTAGGGCTGTGACAACCGTGCACTCTGTCGTCACTGCTCCTGATGAGTGACCGAGTGGACGGGATGCTGTCGGAGTACACCTATCCTCCTACCCTAAATCATAAATGGGGGAGCGCAATGCTCTCATCTCCCGGTACACGATGACGGGGAGGAATCTCTGCCGACTACCATGCTGCGTCACACTACCCATGAGCAGACCAACGAAGCCAAATAGAGTCCCTGCTGCAACACACTCTGCCTGAATCGACCACTAACCCATGAGTGGTGGTGTGTGCATATCCATGTAACTGGCGATGTGCTCAACAATAATGGAGTGGACTATCGCACAGCATGCAATCATGCGAATGGTGCATGACACTAACCATGGAAATATCCTGAGCTAAACCATATGTATATAGAATGTGCACCTTAGGTCAATGAATCAAATCAAAGGTACACAGATAAGATAAGGTATAAAACCTAGGTCCTGAACATGGTGAAGCATGGTGTATCACTACCCCTATAAGCATGTATAAGCAGGTAAGAAATAACATGAGATGCAAAACAAATATCAACCAAGCATGTAACAAGTATCGGGTAGTGACTAACCGAAACAGATAAGAAACATAATTATTGCAATTTGTTAAATTACTACTATGCATATCAAACGACATAAAGTCAGAAGTACCCGCCTCCAATAGGAATGTCCAAATCCGACATCGAGATACTCGTCTCGCGTCAAAGTCCTGTATCCAATAGATATACGATTATTTAGCTAAATTCCTATAAATAGCTAAATAAATTCTTTAACCCTAAATTAGGGCAAAACCCTAATTTCAAAAACACATGTACTTAGGTTAACGTTAGTTATTAACCTATCTATCAATCATCGATAACTTGATTAAAACCCTATTCCTTACCTCACTTCTCACAGCAAGGATGTTGCTGGAAATTATGGCTGGAAAAATCAAAGCTGCCGTGGAACCCCGATACACTACCAGCGAAATGAATCTACAATTAAAGACCACTATCCTTTGTTAGCATGATCTTCCACCCAACACAAGTGCTGCTCACAACACAACAAGAATCAGAGCACAAAATCGAAACCAAACCTTAAACCCTTACCTTAAATCCCAATGCCTTATCACTGCTGCCCTTCGTCGCCTTCTCGAGCTCTCGACTCCCAGCGGCACACAAAACAGAAGCATGGCAGCAGTCGCTCCAGATCAGCAGCACGGGAGAGGGAACTTGGCCGACGGTGGCGGCAGTGAATCTGTTGGTCGGCTCAAACCTCACAGCGGCGACTAGGGCACAGGAAATCAGCCGGCGGCCAGTGCTGGGTCGGACCTGGTGGCTGGCACAGAGGAGATCGGAGAGGGGCGGTGGTTGTGAACCCAAAAATCTAGGGCACGCCAAGGAAGAACTAGGGTCTGATTCATTGCTCTTGGCCAGATGCAAATCCAAGCAAAGACAAAGGAAATCAGGCGATCGTGTGGAGATGGCTAGGGCACCAGCACAGAAGAGGGGTTGGCGATGTCTCGTCGGACCAGAGGAGGGGAGAGGAATCTGGAGGCGGCGTCGGCGCTATCGGGTGTGATTCCGCAGTGGACGGCGGTGGCAGATTCGTCGTCGACGCTTGGGGAAAGAGGAAGAAGAAGGCGTCGAGTGCGGCTCAGGAGGAAGTGAGGAACAAAAAGGGAAGGAGAAGAAACTGCCACGGCCGGCCGTTAGGCAAAGAAGGTGAATGAGGGGAAAAATCGGCGTCGGGGGGTTTTGTTTCGGTGAGGAAGTGAACGAAAAAGAATAAAAGAAATAAAGAAAAAGAAATAAAAAAGAAAAAGAATTTAGAAAACAAACATTTCCTCACTAAAATGGGGTAACCTAAACATGCTTTCCCGGGCCCCATTTTTATCCCCGTAAACTCATCCATATGAGCTCCGAAAAATTTCCGAAAAATTTCCAAAAATTCAGAAAAATTCCCTTATCTTTATTCGCCATTTTTCCGGTATTTTTACATTATCAGACATGTTATGATCCTCAAGACCCTTGAAAATGGAGGTGTAGATACTGGCGTTGGGCAATATATATTGTTTTTGGATCACGTTGAAGAGGTCTATTGAGGCATAAACTTTTTGATTCTTACAATAAGAATCAACGAGGATGTGATAAATAACAGTGTTGGCTGGCACCACTGACAGATCCATGCTCCTGAAGAACTTCATGGCCTGGTCAATATCACCAGATTTGCAGCTTCGTCTTCCAATCCACCTGGCCTTTTTGCTATGCCATTATTTTCATACATTTTTTAATACAATAGATGGTATTATCCCGATCCTAGCCCTATGTAGCTTTCTTCAGTCGATGGATTTCTCATATGTTGCAATGCTATTACATCATCTTCTCATAATGATGAATAGAGAACCATTTAAAATACATGTCTCTTCAATATACAATTTTCTTATAATATCAGTTCATGATTATAACCATCAAGCAAACATATAGATTGTTCTTGCAAAAACTATTAGCATTAACAATATTTTGATGCAAATCATTAATTCTCAAGGTGCATAGCAACTCCAATTCAAGCAACAAATCACATCATGATCATTTTAATTTTGATACAACACTTGCAACTACTCAAAATAAAATTAGTGTTTGAAATTCAATTCATATAACAACTTGAAACAACATGCCTAATCATCATCATTATCATCACTGATCATAAGAGAATCCAACTGACGTTCTAGCTCTTTCAATGCATCTTTCAACTTAATAATTTTGTCAGCTTTTGAAAGTTTTCTCTCTAAATTTGAACTTGACCTTGAACTTGAAGTTGCACATGATATTTCATTTTGACTTGGTGCAAAGGAAGTTGGTGCAGATTTTTTATCTAAGTATGCCTCAAAAGCTTTTTCTGCCTCCTCTCTACTTTTGAAAGATTTGTATATAGCGCCCTTAAAGAGAATAACATGATCAGAAGCTTCTACCCATGTTTCATAAATTCCCGGTTCGCGTCCAACAAATACAACATATGTTTTTCCCTACATTTAAAACAACATTTAGAATCTTATAAAGACAATATATTAGAACTTAAATGAAATGATTACCATGGATTGGATATAAAGAATCAAAGTTTTGTAAGTTTCCTGTAAAATGTAGAACCAAAAGAATATAAGTTATCAAAGAAAAAATGCTGAAATCCAAATGAAACATGTCAACTTTAGAGGAATTTCATAAATAACCGATATGTATAATGATCCTGTCCGAACCAGGAGTCAACGGACACTGGGCACGTGGTGCTCCCTGCTGGATCCTCGAGTGCTCCGGCGAACCTGCAGCAAAACCGAGCCGGGAGGGGTGTCCCGGCGACGGCCCTCCGACGCTCAAGTCAGGCGAGGAATAACAAAAAGGTGGCCTCCGGATGAAGACTTGCGTACCTCCGGTGAAGAAATGGAGACCTTATATAGACCTCTCGAAGGAGCCTGGGTGCGCCAATCAAAGCAATCACCTCCTTTCGACCATGCCCAGGTAAGGGTCTGTCAGAAGGATCATGTCCAGGTATGGGTCTGTCAGAAAGACGCCCATAAGGCCATATCGCCACTGTATCAACCTCTCCATGATGTGACGGCGAGATCCTCCATCGTACACTCTTGGGTACGACGTAATCATCAAACATACCCTTGCTGACACCCCATATCCTGAGCCGAACGAATAGGCCGCTCGGCTAACCTTCATACCCTCGCCCTTAGCCTGGCCGAACGGACCACCCACTCGGACCTTCGGTCCCAGCCGGGCAGACGCCCCGATCGGCCATTCGGTTCTCCTGCCTTGGCGTCGGAAACCCCGGTCCATGACTGGGTTATCTTTGGTTCCGCTCGGACCTACTCAGTTGCTCGGCGCGGCCATTAACCGCTTAGTCAGCCCTCCATCTGTCCTCAAGCTGAGACCCTTCAGGAAGTGGATCCCCCATTCTTACCGCCGGATCAATTGCCTCCCCTTCAAGTCTAGTCGAAGGAGGCAGTGAGTCCGACTGACTGGACTATGTGTCCGAGCGGGCGGTCGCCGCCTTACCATTGCTTATAATATCCCTTGAGCCGTTCGGCCCTTATGCCAAACTTAGCCGCTCGGCTCTTCGTTTTGGTTGTCTTGTCGCTCAACGTGGATGCTTGCTTGTCTAAATCTTCTCGAAAATCACGCAAATCCTCTTCATTAAGCCGAAGCATGCGCGGTATGGGCGCCTTAATTGCGCCTGGTGACAGAGCGCCACGTGGCTCCTCTTGCGTGGCGATGATGATCCGTACGATGGGACGCCGATTGCTTTGAAATGGACGGTCAGATGATGACCTCGTCTCCCGTGACCTGCATCCGACGGCGGAGGCCGACCGACCTCAGCCGTATAAAGCCTCCGTCTCCTTCCTTCGCCGCCTATTCGCTTGCGCGTTGCCTTCTGCCTCTTCCTCTCCCGTGACCTCCGACGATCCAGTTCTTGTTTTTCGGCGGCTACCATCTCACCGGTGATCCTTTCCGTCCGTTTCCTTCTCAGTGAGTCTTCTCCCTTCGTTTACAAGGTCTTCCCAACTTGTTTTGCCTCCTTTGCTCCCCTTCCTTCGAATTCTTGCTATCTTTTTGCTTCTTCGAGATGGCAAGCTCATCCGAACCCGCTGTTGGTGTTCATGGCCCTTGGTACCTGACCATGGAGAGTCGATTTGATGAGGAGGGTGCTCGGCGCCTTGTTCAGACGTATGGGATTCCCGATAACTATGAAATAGTTGTAGCCGACCCGACTGACCGGCCCCATGACCCCCCGATCGGCACCATTTGTTTTTTTCTAGACCAATTCCAGGGCGACCTTAGATTTCCTACCCATCCTTTTATTTTAGAGGTTTGTAACTATTTTAGCATCCCGCTCGGCCAACTTGTGCCGAATTCCTTTAGGCTGCAGAGGGTCCTTCAAGTATCCCTCTTGACCCCAAAATATTCCACTTCTTCTTCTACCCCAAACAATCCGAGCCGGGCACTTTTATTTTCCAAAGTAGAATAGGCTTTAAATTTTTTGATAATATGCCGACCTCCAACAAACACTGGAAGGAGTTTTTCTTCTATATCCGACTTCCCGAGCGGTCAGCATTCCGAACCAAATGGCAAACCGCTGTGCCGACTCAGCCGGAGCTCGGCAAGTTCAGAAGCAATCCAGCCTATCTTCATGCGGCGAACTGGTTGTCCGGTCAGCGATACAAGATCGACCAGTTGCTGCTCAAGGGGGTGTTGTATATTTTCGGATTGTCTCCCGTTCGGGCAAATCTCCCCTTCCGCATGAGTAAGGATTCTTTACTCTCTTAGTCTTTTTTGTCTAATTGATTTTAATTTCTTTTACTGCAGCTGAAGTCATGTGGCGCTCCAAGGCTACCGCTCATTTGAAATTAAAGTCCGTGGAAATTGAAGCGGCCACCAAAAAAGAGCTCGCCGAGCGGGGTCTCATCCCCAGCCGCCCGGCAGATGCAGGAGAGGGGGGGCCGCAGTTCGCCCCTGAAACAGAAGCTGCCCCATCCGCTTCAACGGAGGTTGAGGCGGATCCTGTTTCCTCAGCCCCCGCCGAGCTGGGCGTCCCCCAGGTCGGAGATCCACCATTGGAGGTTCGGCGGAAACGTCGAAGAGACTCCAGCCTTCCGCCGACCCAAGAGGGGGCACCACAGGCGCCGATCGGCGTAACTTCGCCTGCTCGCACGCCATCACAGATCGGGACCCCTGTGGCTTCGCCCACCGCACAGCCCTCCGGCTCTCCTACCCGGACTCGTCGTCGCCTTCGACGGTTGGGCGAAACTTCCACCATAGGGGAGTCCTCAGGCCAGGCGACTGCGGCTGAGGAAGTGCCGGCCGGCCACCCGACCATCAAGACAACTCTCCGATTCCCATCGGAGGAATATTTACTGTCCGCCGATCGGCCATCGAGCCCCGTTCACGAAATAACCTTGACGGGTCCGCTCGCCAAGCTTTTTGAGGACGCGCAGATTCAAGTGGCCCTCATGACGCCCAAGCAGCTCGGCGACAACAACATGCAGCAGGCCACTCAGGTAAATTCATTTTTCTTCCTGTGCCATGCTACTGTTTGGTTCCTGATTTCATTATTTCCTTTACAGCGCTGGGCTGAGCAAATCGCCACTAGCCATCGGCTAGCCGAGCTGGAGGAGCTCCTGGAAA
Source organism: Zingiber officinale (assembly GCF_018446385.1). Lineage (NCBI taxonomy): Eukaryota > Viridiplantae > Streptophyta > Magnoliopsida > Zingiberales > Zingiberaceae > Zingiber > Zingiber officinale. Next base: position 137,169,460 of record NC_055989.1, on the reverse strand, counting down.
AACTTCAAGTGTCGGGGGGTCCCACGGCCGAGCGGGAGAAACAAGCCCTCGAGGCCGAACAGAAGAAGGGCGCCGACCTGGCTACAGAGGTGGCTCGACTTGAAGGCCTGGTGAAAACACGCGACGCAGACGTGAAGCGCGCCAGCAGTCGGAAGAAGCGGGCGATTACTGATCTGGACAAGATGAAAGTTGAAGTCCGAGCCTTAGATCAGCAGTCTAAGAATCTGGAAGCCCAATTAGCTGCCGAACGGGATGGGCGCTCCGCTGAACGCACCAAATCGGAGGTGGACCAGAAAGTACTTCAAGATTCACTGATTGTCTCCCGGGCAGCGTTCAGACAATATAAGGAGGGAGAGCCGAGTCGCCTGGCAGCAGCGCGCCAAGAATACCTCCGCTCGGAACGGTTCGGCGCAATATTCGGTGGCAACGTTTCCTCAACTTTCGCCGAGGCGGTCAAGGTCACCATGGCGTATTTGAAGAAGGGTGGCCACCTTCCCGAGGGAATGCATATTCCCGCCTCCGACCTGGCGGCCATTATTGATGATATCCCGGACGCCTTCTTTAATTTTGAAGACCCGGAGTGAGGCGAGTTCTTTCAAGTGCTTTCTGTATTTCATCCGCTCGACGGATGCAACATTTTTTGTACGTGCCGTTCGGCTTCCTTATGTTCCTTTGCTTGTATTTGTTTGCCTTTCATTGTCTCCTTTTAGTGTGTTGCTGCTTATTCGTAGAATCAGTTGGGCTCCCCATGTTTCCTACTAAACGACTGATCAGGTTAATCGGTAGACTCGTTTTCCTCGAAATCGTTTAACGCTTGGCTACACTGTTTGCATCCAGTGAATGCGAAGTATTGGCAAACCGATGGCCGATTGGACCTAATTAATTTAGTACTTGCGAACGCTCGTTATTTGGCGTCCTTAGTTCCGTCCAGGTTCACAGTCGCGAGTTCGGATCGGCGCGGCTCTCGATCTTTAACGACGGTGCTCGTCGGCGCGGATGTTTATAGCCGATCGGCGCGGTTCTCGATTTTTAACGACGGTGCTCGTCGGCCTGCCGCTCGGACGTTTATAGCCGATCGGCGCAGCTCTCGATCTTTAACGACGGTGCTCGTCGGCCCGGATGTTTATAGCCGATCGGCGTGACTCTCGATCTTTAACGACGGTGCTCGTCGGCCTTCCTCTCGGACGTTTATAGACGCCGGCTCGTCTCTCGACTTTTAACGACGGTGCTCGTCGGCGCGGATGTTTATAGCCGATCGGCGCGGCTCTCGATTTTTAACGACGGTGCTCGTCGGCCTTCCGCTCGGACGTTTATAGACGCCGGCTCGTCTCTCGATCTTTAACGTCGGAGCTCAACGGCCTTCCGCTCGGACGTTTATAGACGCCGGCTCGTCTCTCGATTTTTAACGACTGTACTCGTCGGCGCGGATATTTATAGCCGATCGGCGCGGCTCTCGATTTTTAACGACGGTGCTCGTCGGCCTTCCGCTCGGACGTTTATAGCCGATCGGGGCGGCTCTCGATCTTTAACGACGGTGCTCGTCGGCCCGGATGTTTATAGCCGATCGGCGCGGCTCTCGATCTTTAACGACGGTGCTCGTCGGCCTTCCGCTCGGACGTTTATACACGCCGGCTCGTCTCTCGACTTTTAATGACGGTGCTCGTCGGCGCGGATGTTTATAGCCGATCGGCACGGCTCTCGATTTTTAACGACGGTGCTCGTCGGCCTTCCGCTCGGACGTTTATAGACGCCGGCTCGTCTCTCGATCTTTAACGTCGGAGCTCGACGGCCTTCCGCTCGGACGTTTATAGACGCCGGCTCGTCTCTCGATTTTTAACGACGGTGCTCGTCGGCGCGGATATTTATAGCCGATCGGCGCGGCTCTCGATCTTTAACGACGGTGCTCGTCGGCCCGGATATTTATAGCCGATCGGCGCGGCTCTCGATCTTTAACGACGGAGCTCGTCGGCGCAGATAATTTTAGCCGATCGGCGCGGCTCTCGATCTTTAACGACGGAGCTCGTCGGCGCGGATATTTATAGCCGATCGGCGCGGCTCTCGATCTTTAACGACGGTGCTCGTCGGCGCGGATATTTATAGCCGATCGACGCGGCTCTCGATCTTTAACGACGGTGCTCGTCGGCCCGGATATTTATAGCCGATCGGCGCGGCTCTCGATCTTTAACGACGGAGCTCGTCGGCGCGGATAATTTTAGCCGATCGGCGCGGCTCTCGATCTTTAACGACGGAGCTCGTCGGCGCGGCTCTCGATCTTTAACGACGGAGCTCGTCGGCGCGGATATTTATAGCCGATCGACGCGGCTCTACGGTTTAACGTCTGGGCTAGACGGCCTTTAAGGCTAACTCCTTACCAGGTCAAGCGACCTTGGCCTTCATAACTTATCCCGTGCTCGAACAAATTTTATGCCCATCCGACCGGCACGGGTCATTTGCTTACGAATCTAAATGCATACGCCGTTCAGCGGAGAATGCTCCATGTGTTTTCATCTTTTTGCTCCCTAGCTTGGAGAACGTACTCCTGGCCGAACGACTCAAGGTCTGCTTCGTCGAGCATTTTGGCCAGGATAATATACCTCCGTCCGAATGGTACGGGGCCTTCAATCTTCGAGCGCTTGGCTCGACCCATTTACCTCCGGCCGAGCAGCTCGGGGCCTTCGTTCTTTTGTTGGCGGTGCCTTATTTGTTCTTTTGATTTTTCGTTTCTGCATTTCAAGTATTCAGTCGAAAAAAGTACACAAGATGATTTACATAGGCACACCTTTCACCCTGCCCGGTAAGGCTGGAGGTGGTTCGCGCTCCACGGCCTATCTAGCTGCCGACCTTCCTCATCCTCCAAATAATACGCACCCGAGCGGAGCTTCTCGATGATTTTGAAGGGACCTGCCCACGGAGCTTCAAGCTTGCCGACGTCGCCGACCGGCTTGACTTTCTTCCAGACAAGATCGCCAGCCTGGAATGATCTGGGAATGACACGCCGGTTGTAGTTTTGCTTCATCCGCTGACGGTACGCCATCAGCCGAACGGATGCCTTGGCCCGCTCCTCGTCAATCAAATCCAGCTCCACATTCCTCCGATCGGCGTTGCCTTCATCATACAATTGGACCCGGATGGACTCAACGCCGACTCGCCGCCGTATACCAGATGAAAAGGTGTGACGCCCGTTGCTTCCTTAGGAGTCGTCCGGATGGCCCATAAAACGCCCGGCACTTCATCCGGCCAACTTCCTCCCAAATGGTCGAGCCGAGTGCGCAGAATACGGAGAATTTCCCGGTTGGCCACTTCAGCTTGACCGTTGCTCTGAGGATAGGCCACGGACGTGAAATGTTGCTCAATGCCGTAGCTCTTGCACCAATCCTCTAACATCTTCCCTGTGAACTGCCGCCCGTTGTCGGACACTAGTCGGCGAGGGATGCCGAACCGACAAATGATGTGTTGCCAGATGAATTTTTTAACCATTTGTTCAGTGATCTTTGCTAGCGGCTCGGCCTCCACCCACTTGGAGAAATAGTCTACCGCCACTAGTAAGAATTTCCTCTGCCCGGCCGCCATCGGAAATGGACCGACAATATCCATTCCCCATTGGTCGAACGGGCATGAAACGCTTGACGCCTTCATTTCTTCGGCCGGTCGGTGGGAGAAGTTGTGATACTTCTGGCATGAAAGGCAGGTAGATACTGTCCGAGCGGCATCTATTTGTAAAGTTGGCCAAAAGTATCCGGCCAAGAGGATCTTCTTGGCCAACGAGCGCCCGCCCGGATGACCACCGCATGATCCTTGATGTACTTCCTGGAGGATGTAAGCTTACACATTTCAGCAACGGGCGCGAGAAAGCTTTCTTGTAAAGCTGATCTCCGATGAGTGTAAACCGACCGGCTCTTCTTCTGAGGAGCCGGGCTGCATACTCATCGGAGGGTGCGGTGCCCGAACGGAGAAATTCTATAATAGGTGCCCTCCAGTCACTTGGAAACGTGAGGCCTTGCATCCGATCGACGTGCGCCACCAGCAGTACTTTTTCTATTGGTTGTTGAATGGCAACTAGCGTTATTGAACTCGCGAGTTTGGCTAACTCGTCTGCTGCTTGGTTCTCCGTTCGGGGGATTTTCTGTATAAGAACCTCTCGGAAAGTAGCTTTGAGTTTTCCAAAGGCCTCAGCGTAGAGTTTAAGCCGAACGCTGTTGATTTCAAAGGTGCCGGCAAGTTGCTGAGCGGCCAACTGTGAATCCGAATAAAGTGTCACCCGACCGGCTCCCATATGCCGGGCTGCCTGCAATCCGGCTATGAGGGCCTCATACTCTGCTTCGTTGTTGGTAGCTTTGTAATCCAGTCGGACGGATAGGTGCACCTTCTCTTCTTCAGGTGAGATCAGCAATATTCCCATCCCACTTCCGAGCCGAGCGGAGGACCCATCCACATATATTCTCCACATAGCTTCCGGCTCTGGCCTTTGCACTTCGGTCACAAAATCAGCCAAGGATTGCGTTTAATCACCGAGCGGGGCTGATATTGGATGTCAAACTCACTAAGTTCTGCCATCCACTTGATGAGCCGTCCGGACGCTTCTGGATTCAACAGTACTCTTCCTAGTGGACTGTTCGTTCGGACAATGATAGTGTGAGCCAAGAAATATGGTCGAAGTCGCCGAGCGGCTAGAACCAAAGCAAAGGCCAACTTCTCGAGCCCGGTGTAACGAGATTCAACATCTTTTAAAATGTGGTTTAGAAAATACACTGGCTGCTCCTCGCTGCTTGCCCTCACAAGTGCTGAGCCTACAACATGCTCGGTTGAAGACAGGTAAACATAAAGTGACTCACCCCCCGACCGGCTTGGCTAGTATAGGCAGGGAATTAAGATACGTCTTTAATTCTTCGAACGCCCGGTCGCACTCCTCGTCCCAGTGAAATTTAGTAGCCTTGCGCAAAATTTTGAAAAAAGGGAGGCTCCGGTCGGCAGTTTTGGAGATGAATCTGGACAATGCGGTTATCCGACCGGTCAACCGCTGTACTTCCCTTGTATTTCTTGGAGGCGTCATGTCTTGTAGAGCTTTCACCTTGCTGGGATTTGCTTCGATTCCCCGCTCGGTCACTATGTACCCCAAGAAACGCCCTCCTTTCGCTCCGAACAAGCACTTCTGGGGATTTAGCTTGACTCCATATTTATGCAGCGTTCGGAAGGTTTCTTCCATGTCCTTGAAAAGCTCGGCCGCTCAGACGGATTTGATAAGAATGTCGTCCACATAGACTTCCAGATTACGCCCGATCTGCTCCTTGAACACTTTGTTCATCAAGCGCTGATAGGTGGCCCCGACATTCTTCAATCCGAACGGCATCACATTATAGCAATATGTGCCGTCGGCCGTTACGAAGCTTACTTTTTCTTGATCTTCTCGAGCGAGCGGCACTTGATGATATCCTTGGTAGGCGTCAAGCATGCAAATTAATTCACAGCCGGCCGTAGAGTCCACCAACTGATCTATCCGGGGCAGGGGATAAAAATCTTTGGGGCATGCTTTGTTTAAGTCTCGAAAGTCGAGGCAGACTCTCCACTTGCCGCCCGGCTTGGAGACCAATACTACGTTAGCCAGCCAGCTCGGGAACTGCACCTCGCGTATATGGCCGGCCTCCAGAAGTTTCTCTACTTTCGCCCGGATGATGACATTCTGCTCGGCACTGAAATCCCTTTTTCTCTGCTTCACGGGCCGAGCGTCCGGTCGGATATGCAACTCATGCTGCGCTACGCTTGGCGAAATCACGGGCAACTCATGTGTCGACCAGACGAATACGTCATGATTTCGTCGGAGGCATTGGATCAGCTCCTCCTTTTGCTTCTCATCCAGATCAGAGGCAATAAAAGTTGTGGCCTCCGATCGGGTCGGGTGAATCTGTACTTCCTCTTTTTCTTCATAAATTAAAGAGGGTGGCTTTTCGGTGATGGTGTTTACCTCGATCCGAGGCGTTTTCCGAGCAGAATTAGCTTCTGCTCTGACCATTTCGATGTAACATCGCCGAGCTGCTAGCTGATCTCCTCGTGCTTCTCCCACTTTGCCCTCCACGGGGAACTTGATCTTCTGATGGAAGGTTGAGACGACCGCTCGGAATTCGCTGAGCGCCGGTCGTCCCAAAATGACGTTGTAGGATGAGGGAGAGTCGACCACCACAAAATTTATGGTCCTAGTCCTCCTGAGCGGCTCCTCTCCCAGCGAAGTAGCCAGCCGGATCTGTCCGACCGGCTGAACTTCGTTGCCCGTAAACCCATAGAGCGGGGTTGTCATGGGTAGCAGCTCGGCTCGATCAATTTGCAGCTGATCGAACGCCTTCTTGAATATGATGTTGACCGAGCTCCCTGTGTCAACGAATATGCGGTGGATAGTGTAATTTGCTATTACCGCTTTAATGAGCAGAGCATCGTCATGGGGCACTTCAACTCCTTCTAAGTCCCCGGGTCCGAAGGTGATTTCCGGTCCACTTGCCCGCTCCTGGCTGCAACCAACCGCGTGGATCTGGAGCTGCCGGACGCCCGCCTTTCTGGCTCGGTTGGAGTCTCCTCCGGTCGGCCCACCAGCAATAACGTTGATCTCGCCTCGGGAAGTGTTGCTCCTATTTTCCTCTTCCCGAGCGGACGGCCGGGACCGCTCTCTGGACGCTCGGCGATTCTCCTGTCTTGGAGATCGGTGCCGATCGGGCGTCTGCTGATGTCGCCTCTCGGTGTGAATCCGGTCGGCTTCATGGGTCCTTTGTCTTCGGTCGACGGAAGGAGACCGTCGTTCAGCCTTCCTGGGCACGGGATTAGCCACGAAGGGAAGACTTCGACAATCCCTCGTGTTGTGCGTATCCGTCTGGTGGAAGGAGCAGAACATAGGGGTCCATTTCTTCTTTGGCTTGATCCGAGCGGCAGCTACTTCTTGAACTTGGGTCCTCACACGAGGGGAGCGGATTGCTTCGGCCCTTGGTCCTCTAGGTGGCTGATGAGCGGCCTGCTGTCTCCGTTCGGCCTGAATAGGCGTCCTCTCGGTTGGAGTTTCCTTTTTTCGGGCGGCTTGCGCTTCTTCTACGTTGATGTATTCATTGGCTCGGTGTAGCATGTGATCATAATCTCGGGGCGGCTTTCGGATGAGCGACCGGAAGAAGTCCCCATCCACTAGGCCTTGTGTGAAGGCATTCATCATGGTCTCTGATGTGACCGTTGGAATATCCATTGCCACCTTGTTGAACCGCTGGATGTAAGTTCGAAGTGATTCTCTCGGCTCCTGCTTGATGGCGAACAAGCTGACACTTGTCTTCTGATAACGCCGACTGCTGGCGAAGTGGTGGAGGAAGGCCGTTCGGAAGTCTTTGAAACTTGTAATGGATCCGTCCGGCAGCCTCCCAAACCACCGTTGAGCCGATCCCGAGAGAGTGGTAAGGAAGACTCGGCACTTTACTCCATCTGTGTATTGATGGAGTGTAGCCGTGTTATCAAACTTACCTAGATGATCATCCGGGTCTGTTGTTCCATTATACTCGCCGATCGTCGGAGGCACGTAGTGCTTGGGCAGAGGGTCTCGTAGAATAGCCTCCGAGAATTGGCGATTGATCCGCTCGGGGGATGCATCCGCTCGGGGGGTTTTCCCCTTTCTGTCATCTCGCCTAGGCATCTCGTCTGAAGAAGATCCCCTATCTCTTCGAGCTGGTACGGCTTCAGGGGTGCGAAACAAGGCTCGATGGAATGCGACGGTGGTTGGAGGTGCTTCCGCTCGGCCACCTGACGCAGATGTTGCTTGTTGCTCAGGCCGCTCGACTGCTGCTTTCTGTTTTTGATCCACAAGTTTGGCGGCCCTCATCTCGACCAGAGCGTCGAGTTCTTCTGTTGAAAGCGCCACCGTGTGTTGTCGTCCAGCCTCGTCCATCGTTCTTGTTCGGATGCAGGTGCGTTCCCACAGACGGCGCCAATTTGATCCTGTCCGAACCAGGAGTCAACGGACACTGGGCACGTGGCGCTCCCTGCTGGATCCTCGAGTGCTCCGGCGAACCTGCAGCAAAACCGAGCCGGGAGGGGTGTCCCGGCGACGGCCCTCCGACGCTCAAGTCAGGCGAGGAATAACAAAAAGGTGGCCTCCGGATGAAGACTTGCATACCTCCGGTGAAGAAATGGAGACCTTATATAGACCTCTCGAAGGAGCCTGGGCGCGCCAATCAAAGCAATCACCTGCTTTCGACCATGCCCAGGTAAGGGTCTGTCAGAAGGATCATGTCCAGGTATGGGTCTGTCAGAAAGACGCCCATAAGGCCATATCGCCACTGTATCAACCTCTCCATGATGTGACGGCGAGATCCTCCATCGTACGCTCTTGGGTACGGCGTAATCATCAAACATACCCTTGCTGACACCCCATATCCTGAGCCGAACGAATAGGCCGCTCGGCTAACCTTCATACCCTCGCCCTTAGCCTGGCCGAACGGACCACCCACTCGGACCTTCGGTCCCAGCCGGGCAGACGCCCCGATCGGCCATTCGGTTCTCCTGCCTTGGCGTCGGAAACCCCGGTCCATGACTGGGTTATCTTTGGTTCCGCTCGGACCTACTCAGTTGCTCGGCGCGGCCATTAACCGCTTAGTCAGCCCTCCATCTGTCCTCAAGCTGAGACCCTTCAGGAAGTGGATCCCCCATTCTTACCGCCGGATCATATAATATTGATACAACTGATAGACAAAACATAACCTTTTCCACCTTATACAATTGAATTTCCAACATCTCAAATCTAAATAAAGTTGCAGGGTATTAGTTTCAATTTAACATTTCTGCATTATTAACTCAAATTAAAGTAGTATATTGTGACCAACTTATTAATGGTTAAATTATAGATAGACTAGTGTCATTAGAAAAATATAATTATATACAACAATCCGTGTTGATTTGCTTGGAAACACTAGTGGTTATTATAGATGCAACAAATAGAAGACAAGATCTGGATCCTACTCTTATAAGGTGCAAGGATTTGCAATATGGCTATCACTCATATTTTTATAAATCTCTAAACATGCTATTTAGATAGTTATAAACTGCTGGGTCTCTAAACATGCTATTCACGCATGCAACCAGGACAAAAATACACAGATATAACTTATGAAATCCATAAAAATAGAACACATGAATTGGAAAACATTTACAGAAGGGCATCGTAGTCAAGGGGAAAATCATGAATTGGAACAGGTCCTTGTTTCTTCAAAAACAGAGATGAAAAAAATCAAGCATTCGAGATCACAGAGATGAACAAAGCTCATTTCGGCTTACAGAGAGGGGTTGGCGCACAGACACGAGGCGGTGAGGGGAACGAGATGGAAGCTGAGTGGTTTTCCGAGAGAGATCGCGCGAGGCGGCGTGGGGCACGCTATGGAAGCTTCGTGCCCAAGCTTCGCTTCGGAGGGTTGCCGAGAGAGATCGCGCGAGGAGGCGAGGGGCACGATCTGGAAGCTTCGTGCCCTAGCAGAAGCTTCGACGGGTTGCCGAGACAGACCGAGGGGCACGATCTAGAAGCTTCGTGCCCTAGCTTCGCTTCGGAGGAGTTGCGGCCGAGGGGAGGTGAGCGACGGCCGAGGGGAGGTGAGCGGCGCGAGGAGGAAGGAAGTCGCGTGGCGTGCCCTAGCTTCGTCTATACTGTTTGTGCGAAGAGAGCTTAGCGTGGATGAGCTGAGCTTTTGTTAAAAAGCAATCCATATTAAAGAAATTGTTTTTTGCCACGTATGCAATGCCAGCAAACAAATCGTGCACAGGTGCGTTTCTTAAGTCCCGCAGGCTAACAACATTGTATATATATATATATATATATATATATATAAGGGAAAAAAACTAACGTGAGTTAAAAAGGAGAAACGAAGGGTTTACTCTCTCTTCTTCCTTGCTCTCTTCTTCTGCTACCGTTCACGAAGGAAAAAGGGGGGTTTTTGCCTTCTGCCGCCGACGAAGAAAAACTCTGCCCTTTCCTTGTCGTCGCCGACCACGACAAGAGGAATTTTCTCCTCTTGTGTTGCCGCAGCAGCCCACCATCAGAAGCAAGCCACGACCAACTGTTGGTCGGACCACCTGCTCCCGACTGGAGTTGTAGCCGATCAGAGCAAGGAGCCTTTCATCCCCTTTTGTGCCGCCAAGACTTGCTGTGTGACACCTTGGTTGCCGCTTGTCGCTTCCACCTGTTTGCAGCCATCGTCCAGCAAGGTCTGCCAGCCAGGACTTGCGCCACCGCCGCTGTGTCGCTGGCCGACGCCGGCCATCTGCTTCCTCCCGGTGGTCACCTGTTGACCCTGGACGCTCTTGTCGTCGGCTTCACTGCCGGCAGCAGCGAGATTCGCCGCCGAATAGCAGTATAAGCTGCTGTCCATGTTGTGCTGCCGGACAACCCTTGATCCACCGCCGGAAGTACTGTTCCGGACAGCAACTGCTGCTGTCGGAATCTTGCTGGCGCCGGAGCTGCTGCCCCGCGAGGGCAGCGAGGTTTTGGCCTCCAACAGCGACAACAAAGGTTGTTGTCACTAGTTGATTTGTGCCGCATGGTTGCAATTGTTGTCAGGTACAAATCGGACCGCAATCCCTCTCTTGAATCGAACTGTCTCCCACCTTTGGCTAGTACCGAAGCAGAGACACGACTTGGACTTATTGAAGTCATCTCGAAGATATCTCGGCGTGGATACAAGTAGAGGCGAGGCTCGTGCGTCACTTGGCTGATCTCCTTTCCACTCCGAATCATTCAATGGAATCTTCTACGCATCATCTGTTAGATATACTTAGCGTAAATTTATTTTCTGTAAAATTTTAATTATGCGATTATGTTTGGCATGTTGTATCCTTATATGTGTGTGGTGCGTGCAATGTAATAATTAGGAATTATTATTATTTTTATTTTCCGTTATGTATGTTTATGATAGGTGTTTTAGCACGCACCCGCATCGAGCATATCCCAACATGAGTTTGGTCTTCAATCCTCGGATGAGTTCTCAGTTGACAATCTATGTTTGGCCGTTGCTTTGAAACTAATAGACAAAGGTAAAAACATGATGAATGCTTAAGCCATGGTACCATTCCTTGAGTTTGCGACTTTGGAATTGTCGGCAATTGTCCGACATTAGCTTGTGAGGGAGCTCATATCGACACACTATATTTTGGCATAGGACCTTGAGGATGACCTCTTTTGTGAACCAAGCCAGTGGTTCGACCTTCGTCCACTTTGAGAAGTAGTCTACTACAACTAGGAAGAACTTTTTTCTGGTTGGGCCATGTTAGAAAGAGACCCACAATGTCTATTCCCCATTGTGAACTAGGAAGGGGTAGCATACAGTGGAGGTCTTTAGCAGCTTGGTGGGACGGTGAGACAAAAGTTGATACTTTTGGCAGTTGAGACAAGTGCCGACCTGTCAAGTCGTGCCAATGTGAGTGGTCATTTGGTCTCGAGCCATGAGTTCTTTGAGATCCCAAGTCGCCAAGGCGCTAACTATCTTAGCCAACTCATTTGCATTTTGGTTCTTTGCCTGATGCACCTTTCGGAGAATGACCTCCAGAAAGATGACCTTTAATTTCTCAAAGGCTTCAGTGTAGCGTCGAAGCTGGTCTTTACGAATCTCAAAGGTGCCTTCGAGCTACTAAGCCGCTAGCTATGAGTCTGAGTGGATGATGACTCGGATTGCTCCCATATGTTTAGTTGCCTAAAGGCCGGCGAATAAGGCCTCATATTCAGCCTCATTGTTTGAGGATTTAAAATGAAATTTTACCATCAGCTACAAAGTACTACAAGTACCCCGGGTAAATTTTGATGTGATCAACCAAGTTAAGTTAGATTATGTGATGCTTCGATCCTTATGTCTAAGTGTGCAAAAACTTAGAAACACAAGAAGTTGAGTTGAAGATGCTGTAAATGAGAAGGATGACACAGGAATGGAGTCGACGGACTCGGTACATCTGAGAGATGAGAAGCTGTGGAAGAGTATGTTGGTGGAGCGAGAAGGATGCGCACATCATTTCCGAGGGACGAGAAGCCGGAGCGGAAGTCTATTCAAGGAGAGAAGGTCGAAGTTGGATTTGGGTGAGCTCAACTCTAGAAGGCCGGAGGATCACTCAAGTTATCAAAGAAGAAGCCAGTGACTGGAGAAGGCGCTGGATGGTTAGTGCATAGCTGCTTATCCAGGCGTCTGGACCACTTTGGTGCCCAACGGGTGCCTTGTCGTAGTGGATCAACTTTGGATCCATGTTAGCAGCGATCCGGGCACCCTGAGATGGTCTAGGTGCCCGGGAGTAAATAAATACTTATCCCTTTACCGTTGTGAAATAGATTGAGATGACTAGCTAGACGACTAGCTAGGCGACCAGCTGGGGCGCCCGGATCGTACCACATCATCAAATGGTTACTTCGACTAGTGAGCCTATAAAAGAAGCTCTAGTGCTCGAGATTCAATACAACACTTCTATACTTTGATTTTTTTTTATTTAGTTTACATTTTCTGTAGTTCCAATGCTTGTAAGAGGCTTCTCTGCCTACGACAAAAGAAGAATTTTGTTAGTGCTTTCAACTCCTTAGATTAACAACCTCCCCGGTTATAACCAAGTAAAATCTGGTAGCCTCTTTCATTGTATGCAATTTATTTTTGCTTTAATAACAAGTGTTTATTAACTAAAGTTAAAATCTTTGAGAAGGGTACACTTGTAATTTCAAACAATTCACCCCCCTCTTGTCGACTGCACGAGACCAACAAGTATCTCCCCATGGCGAGCACAATACTAACACAACTCTGCTTCCCTTCTTGGTGGTCGATTCATCTACAAAGATATTCCATGTTCTTGTAGTTTTGGGCTAGATGTTTTAGTCAAGAAGTCGGCCAAGGCTTGGGTTTTGATAGCCGTCCTCGGCTAGTATAGGACATCATACTCATTGAGTTCAGTAGTCCACTTGATAAAGCATTCGGAAGCCTCTGGATTAGTCAACACCCAGTTCAAGGTGCTATTGGTGAGCATCATGATGGAGTATGAGAGGAAGTACCGTCGAAGCCGACAGGAAATTAGCACTAGCACTAAAGCAAGCTTCTCTAGCATGGTGGAGTGGGTCTCAACGTCTTTCAGTAGATGACTCATGAAATATATGAGTTGTTGGACATTGCCCTGCTACCGCACCAGGACTGAGTCGAAAGCTTGATGTGTGTATTTCATGTATGTTTTTTAGTATTGTTTTACATGTATTTTATTTCATCTCATGAGCATATCTTGCATACTTACATCTTTTTTTTATTATTATTTTCACTATTTTTATTCAAATATCTTCCTTTTGTGCTTTTTAATTGATAGGACATGAAATTGGAGCTAAATCATAGTTTATAAGCCTTGGAACGTGAATTCAAAGGGAGGAACACAGTTGGGTCGTATCCCATGACATCGACATTTTTCTCCACCCGAAGAAAGATGAAAAATAGAGTAACACCATAGTCCACAACTTCTGCAATGCCCAAGTCATACCCACGGACATGGTCACGTTCAAAGACTTAGCTTCTGACATGCCCTAACCGTGCTCACTGGCACGACGATGTTGCTTGTTGCCCCATGACAGGCCGAAACAACATACCAAACTTCAAATGAGCTAACTTTTGACTCCAATTAAGCTATGAGGCCCATAACCTATCGAATCAAAGCTCTTTCTGACTACAGTTTGGTATCAAGTAAAGCCCATAATAGCCAAGTTTTAGTCCCCAAGATATTATTTTTGTGGGCATGTGACAGTGCCTCCTATTTTTATAGAGGTTTTTGTATCCTAGGAAAGTGCTCTGAATCTATTAGGAAAGTTTGTTAGTTTTGGTATCCTTGAAAGTTTAAAGACTAAGGGGGCATTTATTTAGAGCATCAAGGGATCAAGGGGTTCTCCTCTCCCTCGGAAGAGCCAGTTCTAAGGAGCCATCGAAGTTTCCATCCTTAGGAGCTTGGAGTTCTTCTAAAGACACCAGTGACATCAAGGCTAAGCTTCCTCTTCTCTTTTCTCTCTATTCTGAATTGTAGGATGTCTTCTTCTTCATCTCTTGGTTGTAACTCCATCTCCATGGGGTAGTACTCTAAATTCTAGGACAAGAGAGTAGCCCAATGTATTATTAACATTCATTTTGTATTACTATTTATCTTTCTTTATCGCATGATATGTTTATTATATGATCCGACTTTATTATGCATACATGATTTTGATACTAACAGTGCATCTTTATATCTTATGGGATGCAGAAAAAGACTAAAAGGTGAATCCAAATCTCTGATCCATTAAGACGGAGACATAAGGGTTTACTACAAAAGTAGTCCAAAACCTCACTAGGGCACCATGACTATCATGGAACTTAATGGGTTTACCTCAATGCAGCATCATGGAATAGGGGATAGCACCAAGAGGACCGTGGGGTATCATGACAAGAGCCTCTCTGAGAAAGTGGTCGCTTTAGTAAGGCTACCTTGAAAGTAGACATCGTGTTTGGGGTAGGCATATTAGTATAATTTCAAAAGTCTTTATTGATATCTTGGGATAGACCACCTGCATGCGAACAAATATTGAGGAAAGAAAGTAGATAATATTTAGGGTGTCAACAATCATCATGGTGAATCTGAAATTCTAGAATTGTTTCCCCAAATTCAGATTTCTTTTCTTGCTATTTGTGGTTGTCTAGATAACTTGCTTTGCAAGTTCGACTAGCATTCTGTTTTACAATCCCTAAGGGATCAATCTTTTAATTACTTGATGACAACTGTACACTTGCGATTTTCGCCCATCAGGGCTCCTTTAGAAGTCGACAAGTATTGCCATAAAGATTCTTCCACTACAAGCTTAGACAGAATGGATAGGTCTATCAAGTATGCCTTGAGGTCCATGAAAGCTTGTTCGTACTTCTCGTTCCATGAGAATTAGGTCGCTTTGCATAATATCTTGAAGAATGGAAGATTCTTTGAAGCCGACTAAGAGATGAACTACAACAGTGTGTGATTTGCCCAACCACCCTTTAGACCTCCTTGGTATTTCTAGGGGAAACCATGTTCTATATGGCTCAGGCTTTCTCAGGGTTGGCCTCTATCCCTCTCTTAGTGACAACATAGCCGAGCAATCAACCACTCTTAACGTCGAACAAGAATTTGCCCGGGTTCAACCTGAGGTCATATCTTTGTAAGGTGTTGCGAGGAATATTTAACTCCAAATCAAGGTATAAGTATAAGAAAATAAAGAAGCCTGGAATGAATGAATGGAAAAACTGGTTAAAGGGTAATTATGCATACAATTTATCTCAGAGCAAATGGTAGCATATATATTACTTTATGTATAACTTATTTAGTACGTATTTAAGATTACATCATATAAGAGAAATGAGATCGCTAGTCATGAGTTTACAGTTGTTTATCGATTGAAAATTTCAATCGTTTCTGTTCAAATTTTTTACACTCGACAATCAAATGCTTGACCAAAGTAATCAATTGAATCATCATAATTTTACCTAAAATTAGATTCAATAGTGACGATTTTCGTCGTTTTTCATATTCTTCTCAGAAACACGAAAAACTTGAAAAACGAGTCTATCATAGTTTTCTCTTATATGATTTTCAACGATCAAAACATTTATATTAATTAAGAAAAATTTGATCTAGCATACAAACAACAAATCGACAAAAAACTTAAACTTTATTGTCAATTAAAACGACAAAACAAAACAACTTGGCTCTGATACCAATTGATAGTTCTTGTAAAACCTAAGCGACATGAATTCTAGATAGCCTAAATAAGAATTCGAATAGGAAAAACAAAAACATATGAGCATATATATTCGTTTCAACAAGATCATGGTATAAGAAACTAAATATATAAACATAATGACAAAGAACCTAATTGAGGAGTCATGTCTTTATCCTTTAGCGTCGTCTAAAAAATCATGAAGAAGAAGAAGCGAAAGCAAACGAGAAAGATCTTCCAAGGAGCTTAGAGATGACAGCGTCGAAAAGTTTTTTGTTAATGGGGAACAAGAAACTAGGTCAAGATTCTCTCCTAAACCCTTGGCGACCTCTCCTTATAACCCATAAATGATAACATATAGAACTAAAGGGTTTTACACATTATTCAACCCACATCCAATAATCCAAAACCCACTAAATATAATTTAGATCACTTTAAAGGATTCATATCGTATTCACATATGTAACTTACAGATAAACACATCTAATAGGGATAATTATTATATCCAACAATATATATTTTTATAAGAAAGAAATCATATTACTAAATAAATTTCTTATTACTTTATTAAAAAAAATTCTTATTAGATAATGGAGAATTGATATTAATTAATTTTTATGTGATATCTTATTGTTTTGCTTAAGTGTGGTACTAATGGTTGAATGTGATATGATAATTATTTGAGTTTTGATTTTTTTTTTATTTCATTTTTTGGTTCATGATATTAATACATAGCATTAACAACATACTCTACATGTCGTAAATAAACCTAATTGCAACGTGCAACACACACGCCGTGAATAATATTAACACAAACACGTCATTAATAACACACTTTGTACGCTGTGAATAATCTTAATTAACTGCAGTGCACATCACGCGCTGTGAATAATAATCTTAATAAAAACATCTCATTGACAACATACTTTGTACGCAGTGAGTAATCTTAACTACAACATGTACCACACGCCGTCCATCCTATTAGTTAATATACACTTTAAATGGTTTGTAATCGTGCAATATGTGTTGTACACAGTGGCGGATCTAGGGGGGAGCGGGGGTGTGCTTGAGCACCCCCTTGCTCTCGAAAAATTCCACCAATATATTGTAGTCCGAGGGACAGCGAGAAAGAAGACAAGCTCCAGCACCCTTCTTTAAACACCCTCTTCCTTTTTTTTCTGGATCCGCCACTGGTTGCACACTACGGATAATATAATAGCACACTATCAAAAATCAAGTTTATTATAGTGGTCCTTGTCTAATTAAGAGTAGGGAAATATACATAGTTTGGAGAATCTTCTTTGAGGGATACTGATCATCATCTCCTCCGGGGGAGCAAATGCTATTTCTCCACATCTGAATGACTATATTTACGGGCAAAACTACTTGCAAGATCTTGTTCGGCCCACAACGTCCCTTGCTTGAACTTTCTTCAACGTGCCCACCTAAATACTCCTTCAGGATATCCCCATGCATGGCATATATTATAATTAATCTGCATGCAGTCCCACCTGTCTCTTGACTAAAATCTACGTTCCTGGATAACAGGATCGTATCGTATCTCTTGTTATTTTCTAAATGTACGTACCTTCTAAAGATTACCCTAATAAAAACAAAATTGAACAGGGTAATCCTCTCGAAATTGGAAATTCTCACTAGATATGAAGCAATCAATTTCATTGATTCATCATTTAATATACTCGTACGCTGTCCTTTTATTATATTCTCCACTAGAGGCCAGGAAGAGGGATGCACTGATATGCAATATCTTAATCATCTCTCTACTTCACATCACTGCTTTTAAATACCACATGAACGTGCGTCTCCGCTTCACACCTCACCACACTACCTTCTACTGATCTCTCTACTTCCCCCTATTTTCC
Source organism: Zingiber officinale (assembly GCF_018446385.1). Taxonomy (NCBI): domain Eukaryota; kingdom Viridiplantae; phylum Streptophyta; class Magnoliopsida; order Zingiberales; family Zingiberaceae; genus Zingiber; species Zingiber officinale. The sequence goes on along the minus strand of NC_055989.1, from coordinate 137,151,856 downwards.
TAAGTCCCTCTGTCATCGAACCAATTAACCAGCTAGCTAGCTAAGCTGCATTAGGCCAAGAGCAACTTTACACGAAAGGTTCCAGGATGTCAAGCAGACGATCTCGATCGAGGCAGATGAGCTCGTCGTCGGCCAGTGTCACAGACGAGCAGATCAACGACCTGCTCTCCAAGCTGCAAGCTGTGCTCCCTGAGGCTCGTCTCCGGAACACCGACCGCCGGGTGCATAAATTTATTTGATATCTATATATATATAGTTTCTGAAACATGAACAAATGTGTTAATTTATATGTAATGCTCATATGATCCTATAAGACGGTGAAGAACATTTCTATATTAATGATGCAGGCTTCGGCTGCTAAAGTGTTGCAGGAGACGTGTGACTACATCAGGAGCTTGCACCGCGAGGTGGACGACTTAAGTGAAAGGCTCTCCGATTTGCTGGCGGACGCCGAAGTTAACAGCGCTCAGGCGGCCATCATTAGGAGCTTCCTTAACTAATTAAGGAGCTGGAAGAAGAGTGTGGTCTGTCATAACCTTTGAACTAGTTAATTAAGCTCAATAAAAAGCCGCGAGTGCTATAATTATTAATTAGTGCTAGCTAAAAATTAGAGATGATATTAATGTTTAGATGTTATTCATGTACGTCTTGGAATTGCGCTTGCCTTTCGAGGGAAGCAGGGGTTTGTTTACATGGATCAAGATGGTATTGCTTTAATATAATTTCCACTCTTCTTTCAAGAGAACCGCGAGTCAAATCTCTAATTTTGAGAGTTCTGCGTTACTTTTTTATTTTAATTCTTTTTTGTCTTGATATGCTCTTTTAGTTGATGTTTTCTAGGTGAAACAAGGTGGGATAATTAACATTTAAAGGGTAGTTAATTAATGGTATAAATTCAATATTTTTTTACCTTATCCATGCCACTATCTACGAATTAAATAAAGAAATAAGTTTTTTTTTTTTTAAAATTTACATTGAATTTATAGTTTCGAGTTGAACTTTATAATTTTGTCGTGTGAATTGTATTTGGTGGGGAAACGGCCCTTAGTAACAAACGGTCTTTTTTGCTTACATTTGGAACTGGAGAAATATTTATTTATCATTTGTAATAAACGAAAATACTCAGCCATCTGTTCCTTATTTTCTACAATATATCTATCCTCCCTCATAATTTTTTTTTAAAAAAACATTTTTTATTGTTTTTTATTCTTGAATACAAAGTAATCACTCAATTCGTTGCATATGCATCCTCCTCCTATATGATGTAATCTTAAATACGTACTAAATAATTTATACATAAAGTAATATATATGATGCCAAGGATAGCGATCTCATTTCTATGTTAGCAGGTTAAGCCATGTGGCTCCAATGCAAATCAGCATATTCACTTACGTAGATAAAAAAATAGATTTTTTTGGAAGAATTTTGTGACAAATTTTTAAAAAATATTTGTCACAAAATTAATTTGCGACAAATTCTACGATGAAAAATATTTTGTTACAAATTAGGCATTGCCAAATTCTGCTAAAAAACATATAAATTCGTTGTAGAACTTGCGATGAATTTTATTTTAGTCACAAAATTCATTGTAAATTTGTAATGAAAAATTTATCGTAAAATTACCAAACACAAATCTATAAACAAAATTCTATTTTCGTCCCAAATTTGGTGACTAATATGATTTTCATTATAGATTTGGCAATGAAAATATCCTAGATGGCGACGAATACTATTTTCATCACATATTTGCAATGAATATGGATTCATTGTCAATATGTTAATTTGCCAAATTTACAATGAATCAACGGATTCGTTGCCAAATTTTAAACGAATGCATAGATTCATTGCAAATTTGGTGATGAATAAATAAATTTGTCGTAGATTTACGATACACAATAAATTTATGATAATTTGACGATGAAAATAATTGTCTCAAAATTCATCCCAAAATGCTAAAATTTTGATCAGAACCTAGTCATTTCTCTATTTTTATCGTGTTAAAACCGAGCATGGATTCATTTCTCTATTTTGATAAAAATTTTATCGTCTCTAAAATTTTGCCAAAAAGAGAAAGATTGCAAGTACCTCGGGTAAGTTTTGATGAGATCAACCAGGTTAAGTTAGGGCATGTGATGTTTTGACCCTTGTGTCTAAGTGTACAGGAATTTAGAAACACAAGAAGTCGAGCAAAAGATGGGTCGGACGAGAAGGATGACACAGGAATCGAGTCGACAAACTCGGTACATCTTAGGGATGAAAAGTTACAGAAGAGTTTGTCGGTGGAGCGAGAAGGACACGCACGACGCTTCCGAGGGATGAGAAGCCGGAGCAGAAGACTGCTCGAAGAGAGAAGGTCGAAGTTGGGTTCGAGTGAACTTAACTCTGGATGACCGAAAAATTACCCAAGTGACGGGAGAGGAAGAGCGGACAAGGTCAACCTGAGTTGACTTGTCTGGGGGCCTAGATCAAATACAGGTGCTCGAAGTTCGGCGCCCAGAGCTGGTGCAGGCGCCCGAACCACTTTGGTGTCGAAGAGGCACCTTTTGCTGTGGATCATAGCTGGATTCACTTAAGCAGTGGTTTGGGCGCCTAGAGCGTGTCCGGGCGCCCGAGAGTGGATAAATGCTTATCTCTTTATCATTGTGAAGCATATCAAGGTGAGCAGTTAGGGGTGCCAGGATCGGGTCCGGACGCCTAAAGCGCGTTACATCATCAAACAGTCACTTTAACCAGTGATCCTATAAAAGGAGGCTTATGCTCAAGATTTATAACAACACTTTCTGTACTTCAATTTTCTACTTTGTTTTCAAGTTCTATACTTTCAAAGTTCTATACGAGGCTTCTCCGCCTCCGACCTGTGTCTAAGAAGGAGTCTACTACTTAAGCTTCATTAGCCTTGGATCAGTAACATCTCTGGTTGCAAACCAAGTAAACTTTTTTTGTCTCATACTTTTTTTACGCTATTTAGTTTTTTTTAAATGTGTGTATGTCTTATCTAAAATTTAAAGCTTCAAGAAAGAGTATTTTTGTCATTTAAGACAATTCACCCCTCTTGCTAGTTGCACAGGGACCAATACATGATCCCTAACAAAGTGATATTTTACTTCTATAAGTTTTGTTCTTGAGTGATGTAAGCCTTTTTTTGTTAAGTTTATTGAACTTATATTGTCAATTAGTACCTTAATATTTTTGTAGTTCAACTCAAAATCTTTTAATGTATGCATCATCGATAAGAGTTGTGCTATATATTCTCCCATTGTTATATACTCTACCTCAGTAGTTGATAGAGCAACACAGTATTATTTTATACTACAACAACAAATTAGAGATTGTCCTACAAGTTGGGAATTGCCCCTTATACTTTTTCTATCTAGTTTATAGCCAATATAATCTAAATCAGAATATCCTATTAGGTCAAAGTTGTTGGTCCTATGATAATAAATTCCTACATTTTGTAAGGACCAAAAAGTAGTTAGAGGGGGGGAGGGGTGAATAGCTCGTCGTGTGCTCGACGTTTGACGTTGCTTGTTTCTTCGAAGATGTGCAGCGGTAATACAAGAAACAAAAACATACAACGCTAACACTTAGAATTTTACTTGGTATCCACCTCACAAGAGGTGACTAGTCTAAGGATCCACGCACACACACACACCTCCACTAATAAACATTCCTTTTCGGTAACTACCGAAGGCGGAGAAGCCCTACAAGTTCACACTACAAGAAGAAAGGGAAAGGATACACAAATACAAGCAAAAGCTTACAATGAGTATAGAAACCCTAACCCTAGCTTTCTTCTTCAGCTGTAGATCCGCCTCTTGACTTGGAAAACCTCCAAGAACCTTCAAGAACTGGCGATCTGATCTTTGTGGAGAAGCTGTGGAAGCGCTGAAGTGATCTGAGATGAATCGGTGAAGTTCTGCTGAAGGAAACGCTCGCTTGCAGCTAAATACGACGCTAACGGTCGGATCCCGATCGATTGGATTGCTCCCAATCGATCGGGGAGGCTTTGGATCGATCCACCGATTGATCCAGAGCGCCTCTGTGCTCTCTGGAATAGCCTGGATCGATCGGCTGATCGATCCAGGGCTTATCGCGCACAAACAGCAGCTCCCAATCGATCCACTGATCGATTGGGACCTCTGGATCGATCCACGAATCGATCCAAAGGGGTTCTGTTCGTGGGGACTCACCCGATCGATCAGCTGATCGATTTGGCATGATCCAATCGATCGGCTGATCGATCCAGATCTGCTGGATCAATCAGCTGATCAATCCAGATCTGCTGGATCAATCCGCTGATCAATTCAGATCTTTATTTTTGCCCAAAAGCAAGTCCAAAGCCCCCTAAACCAACATCCAGTCAACCATGACTTGTTGGTACATAAAACCTAGCATCCGGTCACCCTTGACCATCTAGGACTCTCTCACCAAGTGTCCGGTCAATCCCTTTGACCTACTTGGACTTTTCTTCCTTGTGCCAAGTATCCGGTCAATCCCTTTGACCTACTTGGACTTTCACCAGATGTCTGGTCAACCTTGACCCATCTGGATTTCCCCGTGTCTGGCTTCACTCACCAGGACTTCCCTTCTGCCTAGCTTCACTCACTAGGACTTCTCTTCTGCCTGGCTTCACTCACCAGGTCTTTCACCTAGCTTCACTCACTAGGATTTTCACCTGCCTTCACTCACCAGGATTTTCCTCTGCCTGGCTTCACTCACCAGGACTTTCACCTAGCTTCACTCACTAGGATTTCTTCACTGCCTAGCTTCACTCACTAGGTCTTTCACCTGACTTCACTCACCAGGATTTTCCTTCTGCCTAACATCCCAATTAGGACTTCTCAGTCAAGTATCTGGTCAACCTTGACCTACTTTACTCTTCTTCAATCAACCTGATCAGACCCTGATCAGAGGGGAATTGCACCAAACAATCTCCCAAAATGAACAACTGCATTGTCAAACATCGAAACTCAAACCAAGACTCAAGCTTGGTCAACCAGGTCAGCCTTGACCAGAGGGATATTGCACCAACAATCTCCCCCTTTTTGATGTTTGACAATACCATATTTAAGTTAGGCTAATCCCATAGCCTCAACCTCCTTTATGCCACTAGGTAATGAAAGCATAAGTTAAACCCTTCATTCTCCTCCTAAGAGGGCAAACTCCCTCTAGGTAATGAAGTCCTAACTTAAACCCTTCATTCTCCCCCTATTGGCACACATCAACCCCACCTTTGGGCACACATCAACAAGTTCACTTGTTGAAAACTCTCCCCCTGAAGAGTTTCTCATCGTTGTTCACAACTTCACTCATTGTGATCAACACGATAATGAAAGTCTCATACCCTTCATTATCTGTAACCCTACATTCTCCCATTAATGTAGTCAAATGCCCACCCTTGAGCATTTTTAACTTAAACCACTTGAACAATGAGGATATCCACTCCCCATTAAAGTTCAAACACTCAACCTTGAGCATGGTCTGAAAAGAAGGTTAACCACCTTCCAAGGTTCATGAAAAATAATTTTCATGTCTATAAAGAGTCTCTCCCCCTAAAGACATGATGATAACTTCTGTCATTGCACCAACAATGACTTGGAATCCCTAAACCTTTAGGAAATCCAAATTTAGAAGTTTTGAGGTTCAAAAATTTAATATTGAAACTAACCTCAACCTAAACTTCAATTTAGTCTTCCTTAACCAATCCATCCTTGTTTTCAATATGAAAACACCCTTTTTATCTATACACATGTATTTTGAGGGGTTAGGAATGGTTACCTAGACTAAAATAGGTTCAAAATGCTGAAAATAGACTTTCCCAGCCAAAATCAGCATCTTCAATCGATTGGAGTTGGGTTCCAATCGATTGAACCCTGCTGAATCGATCCACTGATCGATTCAGTCTTCTTGGATCGATCGGCTGATCGATCCAGCGAGCTTCTGCTCGCGAGAAATGCCTTCTCAATCGATCGGCTGATCGATTGAGGCACTCCAATCGATCCATTGATCGATTGAAGGCCTGAAATTGCTGAAATTCAATTTCAGCCAATTTCAGAAACCCCTAGAAAATTCTACAAAATTCCAAAAATCGTAAAAATTTGTGTAGACATTATTTAGGGTATAATTTATCATGGAAAAATAGTTTTCTATAAAAATACATCATATTTTCAAAGATTGACACAAACTTGAGAACTTGCAAAAACTTTAGTGTTTTCTTCAAGCTTGTGTCTAACTATTCAATGGTGATTACTATCAAAAGATAGCCTTCACCAAGGTTTTCCAAAATTATTTTAAAAACATTTTCAAAACCAATATCCCATCATGTTCCTTGGGCTTAATGCACATGACTTGTACATTAGCTTTCCCAATGATGGGAAAACACATAACTATGTGTTTTGATGAACTCAAAACTCAAAAGAATACACTAAATCAACATCTTGAGTTTTGTTCATCATCCTAACATCTCACTTGTATCTAAAGTGCACAAACCACATACAAGTCATCTTATAGGTCTTTGTGAGATGTAAAGTTTGGTTTTGCCCTAATCTAGGGATCATGCATATTTATCTAGCCATTTTGTAGATATTGGACATCCACCTAGGATGTCACTTGTTGATACACTTGTACCACTTGTTGATAAATGCCTTTTTTTTATACCATTTGTTTATAAATGTCATTCGTCCTTAATTTTAAGGAAATAAACATAATGCATGATAATGTTATGACATACATCAAAACGAAATAACTTTCAAAATAAAGATTCCTATAATTACATGATGTATGTATGACATGACATGGTATTTTTATATTTTTCATAGTAAGTCATGAATGAAAAATACAAAACTAAATATGATGTCATGTCATATAGTGAGTAAACAATCATGGCAAGGTTTAGCATAAATAAAATACCTAGATTACCTATCTAAGTGTCCTTAAACCTTAGCTAAGTTAAAACTTAACCCTAGATTACCCTCTAAATGCTCCAAGAAAATGCCAAAGCTTAAATTGACATTTCTAGTTCTCTTGATTAACTTATGCCAATTGAAATTAAGTTTATTCCTCAAATGTTGGCATATTTCGTTCTTCCACAAGAGTAGCATTTTAAATTAAGTCTTAGATTGACCTTAAATTTCCTAAGAACATACCAAAATCCCAACTTGGTAGTTCTTATGATTTTCCCAATTTGTGTCACTTAAAATATCATCCAATTCATTTTCAAAGGTTAATAATAACCTTGAAAATGCTCCTTGAGTGTCAATTTCTTCAAAGTTGGGTTAACTACCCTTCTTCTTAGAGTTGACACTCTCTAACCCATCTATGGGGTAGAGAAGATGCTCCTAGGAACCCAAAACCTATTGGTGCTCCTTGGATGCTCTAGGTATTCACTAGGGATAACTTCCCCAGATACCTTCCTAGTGACCTTGTTTGGCTTCTTAGAAGCCTTGGTCACTTTTTCTAGGTCAACTCTAGGGATAGCCTCCCTTGTGACCTTGTTAGTGACTTTCTTAGACTTCTTAGAAGTCTTAGTCACATTTGTTGTTGCAAAGATACTTCTAGGGATGACTTCCCTTGTATCCTTGACTTGACTTCTAGACTTAGGGTTGATTCCATAGCTATATGGAACCCTATGGTAAGTAGGTATATCCTTTTTGATTTTAGGTTTGTATCCCAAACCTCTATGGCCCTTGGATGACCCTTGTTGTCCTAAACCTAGATTTTGCTCATTTTGTCCTTTAAGGATATTTTCCATCCTTTTTAGGGTCTTTTCTAGTTTGTCAAGTCTTGACCTCAAGACTTGATTTTCCATCACTAAGTCCTTAGTTTTTGATTTTCCATTAAATCCATGAGCATTTTTGTTTCTAGGTTTGTAGCTAAAA